>NC_086325.1:38487949-38792449 GCF_036172605.1 Pelobates fuscus
TGGCAACTAGGTCCTGGTAGTGGTGGGCTGAGGCTGCCCTTGGTGGGGGTGGGCCTGGACGAATGCAGGTGGAACGGTCCCGCAGCTGTGGGCATTCCCTTTTATAATGTCCCCACTTCTGGCAGTGATGGCAGGGGCCAGCGGTGGGCTGGCGGAACCGTGGCTGTGCAGCGGGTGGTGGGGGTGGTGGTAGTTGTCTCGGTGGAGCTGGGGTGTAGGTGGTTCCCCCAAATGTTTTAAAAGTTGCTTTTGGAGCTGCAGGTTTTTGTTGCCTGCGTGCATCCAGGTAGTCATCTGCTTTTCTGGCAGCCTCGGTGAGGGAGGTAGGGTTTCTGTCCCTTACCCATTCCTGGACTCCCTCATAGAACTGCTCCATCAGCAACATCTGTATTACGTCCTCCATAGACCGTGCCCCGCTAGCTTGCACCCACCCGAGTGCTGCCCTCTGTAATCGGCATGCCCACTCTGCGTGTGATTCTTTCTCTACTTTCTTTAAATCCCGGAATCTCCGCCGGTATGCTTCTGGTGTTATAGCATACCTGGCAAGTATAATTTCTTTTACTTTACTGTAATTCCGTATTTCGTCATTAGGTACAGTCCGAAATGCCTCTGCTGCCCTCCCGGTTAACCTTCCGGCCAAAA
Source organism: Pelobates fuscus (assembly GCF_036172605.1). Classification (NCBI taxonomy): domain Eukaryota; kingdom Metazoa; phylum Chordata; class Amphibia; order Anura; family Pelobatidae; genus Pelobates; species Pelobates fuscus. The sequence goes on from NC_086325.1 coordinate 38,488,592, forward strand.
TAGTCTTCTGTGTTAATTTTATGCAGTGCACACAGTCTCTCAAAATCTTGCAGAAAAGCGTCTATATCTTCCTCTGCCTCCACATATGTTTTAAAAGCCTGGTATGGTATCTTAGGCTTACCTTCTTGTGGTACACTACTTGCAGAGCTTTGTTCTGGGACTGTTGTCGCCTGTGTCCTCATGACGAATTCTTGCACCTCGGTCACCGTCCTGGCAATAATTTCCGCTGAGGGGTTTTCCCCATAAAGGGATAGCCTGAATCGAACCTGCCTCCGGAATTCCGAGTCTTGTGATGTTTCTCCCAGCTCCCTCTGTGCAGGAACTGAATCGCCCTCCATTCTGTACTCTGCCATAAGTTCTGTAACAAGTACTGCTTTCTTTTTATTGCTGGCTTGTATACCCCTTGCCTCTAGGAGGTCCTTTAGTGTGGAGCGTTTTAGCGCAGAAAAAATCTCCATCCGTACTCCATTTATGCTTGTTCCTCTGTGAGTCTGGATCCCAGCGCTGCCAACCAATGTAGCGGAGAGCCGATCTTTCACAGCTATTCTCCACTAGAGATCCCAGGGAGGCTCAGGAACAAGGTGATGGTAAATCCACAGGCAAGGTTTCCAGCAGGTAAAGTAATACATCAGTATCCCAACAGCAATCCCAATAACTGGATGACACACAGTTTCAGGAGCAGAACTGACAAGCTTTATTCCACAGTGCCTTATAAAGCCCTCTCCCATGCAAGGGAGGAGGTTCTATCAATCAATACAGTGTCCAATCTGTGAATAGTAACCTCCCACGCATCTCCTCCCCTCCTCTAGCATCATAATCCCCTTTTAATGTACATGAATTTCCACAGTTTCTGGATGTACCCCTAAATGTAGGGGTACCCCTTTAAGAATGGTATCCCCTGTTAGCCCTGATCTGGGTGAGCAACATACTCAAAAATCACCCAGATCGGACCAGGGGTTCGGGAGTTATGACTAGGTATAGTTTTGACCGACCGCTGGGGTAAAGTGTCCGAAAACAGTTCCATGCATTTTGGCCCTGCGGTCGGTCACAAACAGGAGAATAGAAACAGGCGAATGCACACTTCACACAAGGTGGTCTGGTTGTTCGGTAGTTTCATTCCCTTGTTTTATTCGAATGATTCTACCGAACAACCAGAGGAATACAGTAGTTTACACACATTAACCTGGCAATATAAACGAATACAATCATTCCCATGAATTTTGTAGGACAGCCCAGTACCAATCCGCTACATAATCAATGAGGGGTGTTGAGTTAATATTATTGTTATTTTTAAGGTGTCAACATATTCCGGAGTACTGTACGATACCTGGATAAGTAAGTGGACTAACAAACAAAGAAAAATTGCAACACAACTTAGACATAGTAATATATGGTGCTGAGGTCCCTGCTCAAACAAGCTCATATTATAAAGTGGGGTATAAATATACATGTAGGAGTAAAATGTATTCTTATAAAGAAAAAAAGTTTATTGAAAAAAATCTTATTTGTTAGATGAGACAGATTGAGCAGAGTATAGGCTAGTAAAGTATGGGAAAGGAGAGGGAAGTCAGGGCCGTCTTTAACGTGAGGCAAACGGGGCCCAGTTTCTCCTGGGGGGCCCGAAGCAGCTGCCCCGTGGCCCCGCCACCCATAGCCTGCATAAACCCCCCACCCATGGGCCTGCGGTGCTGGTATTGCGGCTGCACCGGGGCCCCTACTCTAAGGGGGCTCACCAGTAAGCATGTTTCAGCAAGGGCCCAATCGGGTGCTGTGGCCCTTTAGCAGCTTAACGGCAGCCTAGGAGGAAGTGACGTCTGCGAGTCACTTCCCCCGTCAGAGATAAGGAGCCGCGCGGGAGGAAGGCTGAGCCAGGAGGCAGCGAGGAGGGGGGACTGAGCAAAGAGAGCCAGTCCCCAACTCCCAACCACCCAAGCCAGCACACTGGACCCCAGAGAAGGTAGGAAACTGGATGGGGGCTTTAAAGTGTAAAGTTTGCATATGTGTGTGTCAGTATGTCTCTGTGTGTCTGTCAGTAGGTCTGTGTGTGTGTGTGTGTGTGTGTGTCTGTCAGTAGGTCTGTGTGTGTGCATCAGTAGGTCTGTGTGTGTGTGTGTCAGTATGTCTCTGTGTGTGTCTGTGTGTGTGTCAGTAGGTCTGTGTGTGTGTCAGTATGTATGTGTGTGTCTGTCAGTAGGTCTGTTTGTGTGTGTGAGTTTGTGTCATTATGTCTGTGTGTGTGTCTGTCAGTATGTCTGTGTGTGTGTGTGTCTGTGTGGGTGTGTGTGTATGTGTGTGTCAGTGTGTGTCAGTAGGTCTGTGTGTGTGTGTGTGTGTGTGTCAGTGTGTGTCAGTAGGTCTGTGTGTGTGTCAGTATGTCTGTGTGTGTGTATGTCAGTAGGTCTGTGTGTGTGTCTATCAGTAGGTATGTGTGCGTGTGTGTCAGTAGGCCTGTGTGTGTGTGTGTATGTCAGTATGTATGTGTGTGTGTGTGTGTGTGTCTGTCAGTAGGTCTGTGTGTGTGTGTTTTTCAGTAGGTCTGTGTGTGTGTCTCTCAGTAGGTGTGTGAGTGTGTGTCAGTATGTATGTGTGTGTGTGCACCATTATGTCTGTATGTGTGTGTGTCAGCAGGTCTGTCTGTGTGCCAGTATGTCTGTGTGTCAGTGTGCCAGTATGTATGTGTGTGTGTGCCAGTATGTCTGTCTGTGTATCAGTATGTCTGTGTGTGAGAATGTCTGTGAGTATCAGTATGTCTTTGTGTGTGTGCCACTATGTCTGTCTGTGTGTGTGTGTGTCTGCTTAACAGCAGCCTGGGAGGAAGTGACATTCATGAGTCACTTCCTCCCTCAGAGATGAAGAGCCACGCGGGAGGGAGGCTGAGCCAGGAGGCAGCGAGGAGGGGGACTGAGCAAAGAGAGCCAGTCCCCAAATCTCAACCACCTAAGCCAGCACACTGGACCCCAGGGAAGGTAGGAAACTGGAGGGGGGCTTTAAAGTGTAAAGTTTGCATATGTGTGTGTCAATATGTCTCTGTGTGTCTGTCAGTAGGTCTGTGTGTGTGTGTGTGTGCGCATCAGTATGTCTGTGTGTGCCAGTATGTCTGTCTGGGTGTGTGTAAGTATGTCTGTGTGTGTCAGTATGTCTGTCAGTAGGTCTGTGTGTGTCTGTGAATGTATGTCATTATGTCTCAGTATGTGTTGTGTGTGCATCAGCATGTCTGTCAGTGTATGTGTCTGTGTCCATATGTCAGTATGTATGTGTCAGTATGTCTGTCAGTTTATGTGCCTGTGTAAATATGTCTGTCAGTTTCTGTCTCTATATGTGTCTGTAAATCTGAGTGTATCTGTATGAAGTCTGTGTGTGTATATGTGTGTCTTTATGTGTGTCAATGTTTATCTGTATGCTGTCTTTGTGTGTTTCGGTGTATCTGTGTGTGTGTCTATATATCTACATGTGTGCCAGTATGTATATCTGTGTGTCTGCATGTGTTTCAGGGTGTATATATATATATATATATATATATATATATATATATATGTGTGTGTGTGTGTGTGTGTATATGTGCATACATCTCAGCATTCACACACTAACACTACATACAAATACACCCCTGCATTTAAAACTCCAACACTACGTACAAACACACGTCTGTGTTACACACCAAAATTATATTTAAACACACCGATGCATTAAAAAATCAACACTACACATAAATACATGCTTGTTAGTACGCCAACATATTCCATACAAAAACCTGTTTACATTCAAACACACAAAAACAGCTAAGTGCTAAATACAAACCTTCAAACGTAGGTAAATGGTAGAGCCCCAGCTGTCAATGCATTGCTGAAGTTGCACGACAGATGGGGATCTACCTTTTAATCACCCATGCGATAGGGAGGCCCAAAAAAATTCTTGCACCTCTCTACTTTAGGTGTGCCACTGCGTTAGGGTGGAGGACGTGATTGCACATCTGGGGAGGGGGAACAGGTTCCAGGGGGTCCAAGCAAATGCTTTGCCCAGGGTCCAATCAATATTAAAGATGGCCCTGGTGGTAGTGTTTGAATAGATATGCCTTCTTGAATAATTGGGGCTTTAGTGATTTTTTTGAAGGCATGGAGACTGGGAGGAGTATAATGGAGAAAGGAAGAGAGTTGACAATATACTTTAGTTTCTCCAGATTGCTAATTGTCAGAATTTTGGGCGATCAGAGGTTCACTTAAAATCCCGAACTATAGGATATATGGACAAATCACAAAACAAACAAAGTGGACAATGCACAAAACCATTTCTTGCGATTTGTGATTCAGAGTTACGTCCATAAAGCCAAAATAAGATGACTGATGATTAGGGGACAGCCACTGGTGGTTTTATTCACAGATCAATATCGATCTATCTATCTATCTATCTATCTATCTCCGTCCAAATATCCATCTGTCCTTTTGTCTATGTGGCTATCTATCTATTCATAGACATCTAACATTTTGAACATCCATATGTCTTTTTGTCTACCTGGATATGTGTCTGTCTATCTGTATTTCAATCTAACTATATTTATGTATGAGGCCCAGGGTTCATTCTCCGGCATCTCCACTCTTTTTTCCCCATTGTAAAACATTACGGAATTTGCTGGCGCTATAGAAATAATAAAATAATAATATTAATACTAATATATTTGTATGCATACATTCAACAATAAAAAGACAGACAGACAGATATACAGCCCTTTTAAACATCCCCAAGTTTATTATTATCAGTGTGATATTCTGGATCTGGACATGACATTCTTCTTCATAGGAGGTTTCTATCTATTCTATATATTTGAATTATGACGCTTTGAAACCAAAAGTTTCAAAGAAAGACAATGTTTGTGTATAAATGTGATAATATAGCCAATGTTTCTGGAGTTTTACACGGAATTACCTCATTCACATTCAGCTATTTCACAGTATTTAAGCAATTTAAACACTGCAAGACGTTTCTTTGCACTCCAGAGATACGCACAGTTCCAGATGATCCACAGTTTAAATAACTGCACGTAAAAGGTCCCCATTATATCTTAAACACAAATGAGGTGGCTGCCGGCCAATAACACTGCTACAAACTCAAACAGAATGAAAAAATGCAACCTGAGTCTGTGATGTGTAGATAACTCACAGTCTGAAGTTTTAGCAGTTTGATGTTTCATTACTTTATCTAAACAGTTTATTTCCCAGGAATTCCATAATTTCCTCATGCTGTTACATTAAACATTGAACCCATTGCCCTTACACTGTACGTGGGTACATGACAGTTCACAAACCTGGGCTTAATACAACTGTGAAACACAGAGGGAGTGCTCACCCTTTTTATACAGTGTTTATGTTCTGTGATGGGAGAGAAAAAACAAGCATTCTTAATGGATTAGTTATACTATAGCTAATTCTGTCCTCAAAGCACACAGTATGGGAACAAAATTCTTGAATACTGATAGTAATATACAACATTTAGTGTAGTGGTATGGCATAGTGGTTATGGTGTCAGATGTGCATAGTGGTTATGGTGGCAAAATGGTTATGGTGTCAGTTAGTAGTCAAACTACTTAAGAACTGTTTTCCTGGGTTCCAATTGGCACTTGCTGCCACCTCCTTCACCCCGGAAGCTCTGGCACTGAGCTAAGCCTACGTTAGAGTTAAGCAATCATTGGCTGAGATCACTTGGCAGGGCTTAACTCAGCGGAGCTATCAAATGCTCTTTGCTTCCAGCTGCAGAAGCGGCAGTGTTTGGTGTACATCAAAATCCCGGGTAAGTTATTAAACTGTTCTTTAACAGTTTGACTACTTACTGTAGGAGAGTGCCAGAGCACTCTTGCCTAGCTATATAACAACTACAGTGGGCTGCAGTGATTATGGTGCTTGGAGTGTTCATTTAATAATATTGTTAATAATATTCATTAAGAGGTCACCTTCGCTGGGGCGCTGCTTGAATGCCTTGATTTCAGGGTACATTTCAGGTTATTAAGAAACAAAATCTGCGAAATACTTGCATTACCCTTAGAAAACATTTTTTTGTGACAATGTTTGCTTAGCTCCTTTTCCCAATAGACCTCTAAGAATGAAGTCCACCTTGTATTTACTCAAAGACATTGAAATCGGAATTTGGGAGAAATAAGTAGAAGGGACCATTTTACGTTGTTTAAACGGTCGCTTTACCTGTTAGATTGATGCATCCTTCTTACATAATTTGTTATGCTGGCTTGCCATACTAACAACATTTTTGCAATATGAATGATGCACACGATCCCCTGCCACCTGTCTTGCTCCATTCTGTCATCATTATGAATGCTGCTCGCTTTGACTTCCCATCTATTTATGACGCAGGGACTTCTCGCATCATTTCTGTCAGGGTACCTGTGGTCTCTACCTCCGAAAGAGGTAGAGACTTAGCTGTTCCTCCATCCAGACGGTCTGATGGCTCCCTTCCCCGCGGTCTATCCGGTCATGCTAGGCCGGCCGCGAAGGAGTGACTGCCTTTTACAGCATCTAGGCAGGAAGTGGTCATCAGGACACTCCCCCGGAACAACCTGTCAGTCAATGGCTGCAGGACCAATCAGGACGCCTTGGAGGCGTGGTTACTGCTCTGAACAGGGTATTTAACAGAGCTTCTTTCATTAGCTCATTGCCCTGTCGTGGTTCTAGCTTGTTCTAGTCACTCAGTGCTTGTGTATTCTATTATCCCTTTTGGTTTTGACCTGGCTTGTTTACCTTACTCTGCTTATCTCTGTTACCCTTGATTTGGCTTGTCTCTCGCTTACCTGTCTTCTGTTACCCTCGACCTCGGCTTGTCTTTGACCATTCTATACTGTACTACTTACGTTAGTCCGGCCATTCTAAGGTCCGGTATACGTATCTGGCTACTGTTTGTACTCTGCGTGTTGGATCCCTGTCCCGATCCTGACATTACGACAGGGCCAATGGATCCTGCAAGTACAAACAGTCAGCTGGCTGCTCCTGATCCTAGGTTTGAAGCCATGGATCACAGAATGGATCAGATGGCGCTTGCGCTACAGGCTCTATTAGCTTGTGCCAATAACCCACCAGAGGAGATACGGAATACCCCTGTTTCTCCTGTCGGTTCAGGTCTAGAGGTAGCCACAGTGGGTGCTTCTTCTCACATTACCCCCCCAGTACGCTATGGTGGGGCTCCTGAGAAGTGTCGTGGTTTTTTAAACCAAATTAGTATCCACTTTGAATTGCAACCTCGCTCTTATCCTACAGATAGGGCAAAAGTAGGATTTATTATCACCCTACTCATTGAGAAAGCACTGAGATGGGCCAACCCACTATGGGAGAACGATAATCCATTAGTTTATAACTATAACGCATTTGTAGCTGCTTTTAGAAGAACATTTGACCCTCCAGGTAGAAAGGTTAATGCAGCCAGATTACTGTTGCGCCTGAGACAGGAGAACCAAACACTGGTGGATTATGCACTAGAGTTCAGGTCTCTGGCGGCAGAAATCAAGTGGAATGAGCAGGCGTATATGGATGTATTTTTGAATGGCCTATCTGATGTAATCCTTGATGAGGTTGCTACCAGAGAACTCCCTGAGAATTTAGAGGATTTAATTTCGTTCATCTCTCGTATAGATGAACGTCTAAGAGAGAGACAGAACACTCGAGAGAGGAACCAGAGACCTTCTTTTAGGTTTGCTCCCGCTGTTCCAAGTCCTGACTCCACGATATCTTTGCTTACTGAACCTATGCAGATAGGGTATACCCGCCTCTCTGAGGAGGAAAGACAGCACAGGAGAAGAGAGGGTTTGTGTATGTATTGTGGAGCCAAGGGTCATTTACTCTCGAACTGTTCTAACCGCCCGGGAAACGCTCGCACCTAAGTCTCTCTAGAGGACAGGCCTTGGGTGTTTCTATTTTGTCCTCTACTCCTGATTATAAAGATCACAGGCTTCTGCTACCAGTTTCCTTAACTTGGGGGAAGGAAGTAGTAAGGGCTATGGCATTGATAGATTCCGGTGCTGCTGAGAATTTTATCGACCAAGCCTTTGCTAGTAAGAACAATTTCCCATCCCAGCTAAGGGAGACACCTTTGGCCGTTGAGGCCATAGATGGTAGACCACTACTAGACCCTGTTATCTTTCGTGAGACCATACCCATTAATCTAAATGTGGGTATCCTACACGTGGAGAATTTATCTCTTCTGCTCATTTCGTCTCCTTCCGTTCCCATAGTTCTGGGGTACCCATGGTTGAAAAAACATAACCCTATTATCGATTGGGAGTTAGGAGAGATACTCTCGTGGGGCCAGGGCTGCCAGGATCGGTGTTTGTGCAAGGTTTCTCCATTAGCTAATATTAACATACCGGAGAATCCTACTCAGTCCACAGAAAGACAAATACCAGACCTTTACCTAGACTTAAGGGCAGTGTTTGACAAGAAGAATGCCAATTCTTTGCCTCCACACAGGTCATTTGACTGTAAGATTAAGCTTCTACCCGGCACTATGCCTCCGAGGGGCCATGTATATCCTTTGTCTGTTCAGGAAAACTCGGTTCTAGAGGAGTATATTCGGGAGAATTTAGAAAAGGGATTCATCAGGAGGTCTTCTTCTCCGGCCGGGGCTGGGTTCTTTTTCATTAAGAAGAAGGATGGCACGCTGAGACCTTGTATCGATTACCGAGGCTTGAATAAAATAACTGTCAGAAATGCCTATCCTATCCCACTGATTACCGAGTTATTTGATCGTCTTAAGGGCTCCAAAATCTTCACCAAGTTAGATCTCAGAGGGGCTTACAATTTGGTGAGAATCCAGCAAGGTCACGAGTGGATGACGGCATTCAATACCCGGTATGGCCATTACGAATACACTGTTATGCCATTTGGACTATGCAATGCTCCTGCAGTATTTCAAGATTTGATTAATGAGGTACTTAGGGAGTTTCAGCATGATTGTGTTATTGTTTACCTGGACGACATACTAATACACTCTAAGGAGATTGAGACTCACCATAGACAGGTCAGAAAGGTATTACACAAGCTGCTGCAACATGGTCTATATTGCAAATTGGAGAAGTGCAGTTTTGATCAGTCTCAGGTAGACTTTCTTGGATACGTGATTTCTGGGGAGGGTTTTAAAATGGATCCTGTAAAACTTCAATCTATTTTAGACTGGCCCTTGCCCAAAGGACTCAAGGCTATCCAAAGGTTTATTGGTTTTTCCAACTACTATAGGCGCTTCATTAAAGGATACTCCTCTATCATTGCGCCTATTACCAATATGACCAAACAAGGGGCTGATACTAAGTTCTGGTCTAAGGAAGCTCTGGGTGCTTTCAAGACTCTCAAGGAACTTTTTGCCTCGGCTCCCATTCTAGTTCATCCTGATACGACTCTGCCTTTCTTGCTCGAGGTCGATGCCTCTGAGACAGCAGTTGGGGCTGTTCTGTCTCAAAGGTTAGGGGTGGATAAACCGTTACACCCTTGTGGTTTCTTCTCTAAGAAATTTTCTGGGCCTGAGAGCAGATATGACATCGGGGAAAGGGAACTGTTAGCAGTCATTAAAGCCTTAAAGGAGTGGAGACATTTGTTGGAGGGGACCCTACACCCTATTACGATTTTGACGGACCACAAAAACTTGTCCTATATTGGGGAGGCTAAGCGCTTATCCTCTAGACAAGCTCGTTGGTCCTTATTCCTGACTCACTTCAATTATGTACTGACTTACAGACCTGGTTCTAAAAACTCTAAAGCCGATGCATTATCTCGCCAATATGAACCTTCTACTGTACCTGAACCAGTTCTTTCTTCTATAGTTCCGAAATGCAATATCATTGCTAATACGAATCTCAGGATTCATTCTCCATTACTGGCCGAGATCATTAAGTTGCAACATCTAGCACCTAAACGGACTCCTGCGGGCCGTCATTTCGTTCCTCCTGCTCTTCAACTGGAACTTTTACAGTGTTTACATAATAGCAAGATGGCGGGACATCCTGGTATTCGCAAAACTTACGCGTTGATCTCTAAGGACTTCTGGTGGCCTGCTTTACGGAGGGATACTGAGGAGTTCATCGCTGCATGTGAAGTTTGTACTAAAACCAAACAACCCCATACGCTTCCATGTGGATTCCTGCAACCCTTGGAGGTTCCAGAAAAACCATGGTCCTGTTTGGCCATGGACTTTATTGTCGATCTACCCATCTCTAAAAGACAGACTGTTATCCTCACCGTGGTTGACAGGTTTACTAAGATGGCACACTTCATTCCCCTGCCTAAACTCCCGTCTTCTCCCGAATTGGCAGAGATATTCGCTAAGGAGATTTTTCGCCTACATGGGATACCCTCTCAAATTGTATCGGACAGAGGCTCCCAATTTGTTTCCCGCTTTTGGAGGTCCTTCTGCTCTCAACTTGGTATTAAATTAAACTTTTCTTCTGCCTATCATCCTCAGTCTAACGGAGCTGCTGAACGTACCAACCAGAAAATTGAACAATATTTACGATGCTTTGTTTCTGAACACCAGGATGATTGGGTCGGTTTGATTCCTTGGGCGGAGTTTGCACACAACAATCTCGTTTGCGATTCTACTCATTCAAGCCCCTTCTTCATGAATTATGGTTTTCATCCATCTATTCTTCCTTCGGATTCCCCTTCCCAGGGGGTGCCGTCGGTTGATGTTCATGTTGCCAATTTGAGGAAGTTGTGGGATCAAACTCGACAAATCCTTGTGCACAACTCTATGTTGGTCAAGAAACACGCTGATAAACGTAGAAGGGCGGCTCCGGTCTTTGTTCCAGGTGATAGGGTATGGCTGAGCACGAGGAACATCCGTTTAAAAGTGCCCTCCATGAAGTTCGCTCCTCGTTATATTGGACCCTACAGGGTGCTGACCCGTATCAATCCAGTTGCGTATCGTTTAGCTCTTCCTAATACCTTACGCATCCCGAACTCGTTTCACGTTTCATTGCTGAAACCACTCATATGTAACAGATTTTCCTCCACAATAGCCCCTCCTCGCCCCGTTCAGGTGGAGGGTCAGGAGGAGTATGAGGTTAACTCTATTATTGATTCTCGAATCTCCCGGGGGAGAGTACAATATCTGGTTGATTGGAAGGGATATGGTCCTGAGGAGAGGAGTTGGGTACCTCAGGAGGATGTTCATGCTCCCCGTCTCCGCAGGGCGTATCACTCTCGCTTCCCATCTCGTCCCGGTTCATTCCGCCCGGTGGGCGTATCTGAGAGGGGGGGTACTGTCAGGGTACCTGTGGTCTCTACCTCCGAAAGAGGTAGAGACTTAGCTGTTCCTCCATCCAGACGGTCTGATGGCTCCCTTCCCCGCGGTCTATCCGGTCATGCTAGGCCGGCCGCGAAGGAGTGACTGCCTTTTACAGCATCTAGGCAGGAAGTAGTCATCAGGACACTCCCCCGGAACAACCTGTCAGTCAATGGCTGCAGGACCAATCAGGACGCCTTGGAGGCGTGGTTACTGCTCTGAACAGGGTATTTAACAGAGCTTCTTTCATTAGCTCATTGCCCTGTCGTGGTTCTAGCTTGTTCTAGTCACTCAGTGCTTGTGTATTCTATTATCCCTTTTGGTTTTGACCTGGCTTGTTTACCTTACTCTGCTTATCTCTGTTACCCTTGATTTGGCTTGTCTCTCGCTTACCTGTCTTCTGTTACCCTCGACCTCGGCTTGTCTTTGACCATTCTATACTGTACTACTTACGTTAGTCCGGCCATTCTAAGGTCCGGTATACGTATCTGGCTACTGTTTGTACTCTGCGTGTTGGATCCCTGTCCCGATCCTGACAATTTCCAATGCAGACACCCTTCACCGTGTATGTAAAATTGCCCACACGTCTTTTGGTGTTGCAGAAGTGAGGCAGGCCAATCACGGCAGACTTAGGTCTATTAAAGCTCCCGTGTGATACCTGACCTGTGCCCTTTCATGGCTTCCCTTGCGGCGATCCAAGAGTATGTTCATTTGCATATCTGATTCTTGGTTTAGTGAATTTCAACTTGTCTTGAGTATTCTAACGTCTATATCCTTGACCTTGGCTAGTCTCTTGTTGATGTGTACTTCTGTAATCCCTGAACTTGTTTATTGACTTTTCTATTTCTCTGACACTTAAGACATTAAGCCTGGCAACCTCGAAGGACCGGTAAGTACCTATCCATTTCTACTTCGTGAGGTGTGACCTCTGAAGTGGTAGAGGTTAACACAGTAGAGGAGTTTAAGCATACGTGGGATAGGCATAAGGCTATCCTAATTATAAGATAAGGCCAGGAACTAATGAAAGTATTTAGAAAACTGGGCAGACTAGATGGGCCGAATGGTTCTTATCTGCCGTCACATTCTATGTTTCTATGTTTCTATGACTTAATTCTAAATGCTGGATCATGTCCATTCCTGACAAAACAAAGGTAAGGATCCCATTTAGATTATAGGTTGCAACTAATTGGACATATAACAGGACTATAATAACACCACATTTTAGCATGTACACTTCCATACATTTTCAAATGAGATTACTCAATAAATTGCAAACGTAGAGTGTATAATTGCTCATACATCTAGAGATGAGTGAGCTACTAAATACATCTGTATTACTATATACCCTCTTGTTTTTCCAATACATAGGTTTATATAGCACCATTATAACAATATTAACATAACACTGTTACATTTTTGGATTTTCCTTTCTTTCTATATTAAATTTTATTAATGTCCGTTAAGTGAAATAGTACTTTAACATCTTGCTCTCCAGCGTCTAGTCTGCAAATTTACCATTAATTTTAAAGTTATGATCATATACCTCCTATTCTTTTCACGATTCATATATTGTGAACACAAACTCTCCTGATATGTTCTGCTATTTTTGCCATTTGTCATTCCTAAATTTAGTTTTTCCTTTCTGGACTTTGTTCTTGAATAAACCACCCTTACTTCCTCTCAAAATTGGGTAAAAGAGGAAACTTTTGGTTAATTCTCCTGCTTCATTTCTGTCAAGCACTAAACAACCGCTTGGTTTCCAGATGTGATTGAGATAATTCAAGCCAATCATGCCTTTAATTTTCCACATCTATCATCGCACTCCATGTGTTAATGCACAAGCAGACACAGCGTGCACGGAGAAACCTTTAATACGACATACTTAACAGGAAAGGCAATACTTGGGGGCCTTTTGTAAGACAGGGTCACTGTGATGGCAGGTCATAGTACACATCATGAAGATCAATCATTTCACTAAACGTGTTTGGAGCTCAGATACCCAGTTCTTTCTCTGTTTTTTTTTTTTTTTTTTTTTACAAACCAAGGTTGTTTGTGGTTGTTGTATGTATATTCATAAATGAGTGTAGCACATGTTATTGACAACAGAGATTTTTGAAAGGGGTAGGGTTAAAAAAGCTTGCTCCCCTCTACGCTTCCCCAAAAAATAATGGTTATAAATAGGAAAAAGCCTCACCTCCCCCATAAAGAAATAGTTGTGAAATTGTATTTCCTACCTTTTTTTTTTCTAAAATAGTCTGTCCCTTTCCAACAATCCAATTCAAAATGAATATTATTAGTTTTTAATTATTATTATATCCGTTACAGTAGTGGCATTAATGTAGTGAGTCAATTATCTCTAGATCTCTAAAAAGAAGGAGATGGGGCAACATACAACATGTCTGAAAATAATGACCTTACAGAATATATTTAAAGAACAAAAAACACCCGACAATTCATAGTTCAATATAGTACAAAGTTATTAATCAAAATCCCTTCGGTGTTAGTTAACCACAGAGGTTGACAAGGTAATGAATTGATTTATGGTACAGATATCCTATACCTTGGTGTAGTCTTCTAGAGTGCTTGCTAAGGACCGTGGCATTTTCTTCATCTGACTGTGATTTTCTGTTATTTCTTTCATATGAGCTTTAATTGGGGTTTGGGATAAATTCTTTCAATTTCTACAAATTGTCATCTTCATTCCTAATAATATATGGCAAATGGCCTTCTGGATACATATCCTATAGCAAAGAGATAGAGGATTCAGGCAATCAATATTTGTACTTTCTAAAAAGACCAACAATTACCAAGTCTAGTACCACTAAATATATATCATATTTCCAATTACTGTCTGTTACCTAACATGGCATAGTGGGTTATATACTTTTCTACATGCTGTGACTTTTCTTGTAGTTCAATTGGATGTAAGCCTCATGTGAGCCCTATAGATCTTGCAATCTCATATTTCCTGTAACTGAAAATGTTTACCCAGCTCTTTACAAAGGCCAATTTTATATACAAGATATATTTAATAGAGACAATTAGCAAACATTTTGAGGAGGTACTTCACATTGCGTATTAATTCGGTGAGAAGGGTTTTCCTCATCTTCACATAATCTGGTTTTATCTAGCAAAAAAAATTAAGACTATTGAAAATCTTTTTTTTTTTTATGGACAATTATTTTTCCTCATTTGTAGAAGGTCTTTTACACCTTCAGAAACAAATGATTGACATTACTAGCATGAATAGTGCCCAGTAGAGCAGTGCTGCATGTTAGGTTGCATAGACCTGAAACTGAAAAGTTGATGGATTTGCTTTGGGTCTATTTCAAAGAATGGAACTGGAGCTGCAGCTCCACTAGCCCCCATGTCATTCAGGCTGTAAGAAAATCCAGCATTTCCAAGACTTTTTTGAACATTATTTTGTATCTTTTACCCAGTTTTTGTTTGTTTGTTCGGTAGTTTCAAAACTACTGATCCACCGACCACCCCCTGGCTCATTATTTTCAACGGAAACCGTCCATTAAGCTCTCTCCCTGTGTGGCCGCCGTTCGCATAGCTGAACGCCACGTGCAAGAGAAAACAGCGGCCATCTTGTTTGCACGAAAGGAGGCAGTGGGACTTGGTCGTCAAGTGTCTGGAACTAACATCAGACAGTGGACTTCCCGAACACCGGTCAAACTATACAAACGCCTGCTTCCTTTTCCTAAACAGCTAGGAGAGCGCTGTTCGGTAGTTTGGTTCCCACAAACCAGGGGAACAATCGCTACTATGAGCCAGGGGTCCCCGTTCATGCTTAGTTCATTTTTGTGACTTGCCAAAATAGACTGACCGCACAGCCTAAACTCAACTGTTTCTGGGCAGAAGCCTCGTGTGCGGACGGTCCAAATGGGACTTCCATAAAATTCGAAAACCCCTGAACTGATCTGGGTGATTTTTGGATATGTTGGTCACCCAGATCAGGGCTATCAGGGGATATTATGGGGATGCTATGTGTTTTGGGGTACTTTCTAAGTTTTGTAAAAAATATGTTTTTTTCTGCCTCGAGATAATTGAGTTATTACTCTAGCTGACTCAATTATCTCACAGGCAGAGAGGAGGGAATTATATGTTTGTATTGGGAGTGTCACACTTTGTCACTACATTGTCATTGGTTATAAACTTTATGTCCCAGTTTCCCACAACGTCCTCTGTGGGAGTGCCCCTTGCATGGGGAATTGTATAAAAGCCAGTGTGGTACCAATAAAGCTTCAGTCTTGTTACACCCTTAATCAAATTTCAGCTGATGTTTGGGTACCTGTTCACTGTGTTGAGAGAATCTGCTGGGAAAACTGTACCTGATCGGGAGAAACAGACGAACGGACACCAGAACTGCGAGTTATAATCACTCATACTCATAGCAGTTCGGGTCGAAACAAACGAACCGAGAGCTACCACATCAGGGTTCGTTACACAGGCCCAGCCCAAGAAACTGTGTATTAACATTAAATGTCCTTCTGATTTAACTATGGCAATTCCATATATTATTCTATACTGTCATTGGTTGAGTTGGTCATTCTCTTTTTGGAATAGGATCCAAGAAGAATTATTGTTCTGATGGTATTGACTGTTGCTAATTTTAAAGCCTTGTCCCTAATTCAAATCGAATGTCTTATTTTTACTCGTTCTGCTTTAGTAGATATAGTTCTAGATTTCTGGAAAGTTTATTGTACTGAGTCCAGAGTTATCAATTGATGCACAACAGAAAGATTCAACCATCCACACATCAAATTATACCACCTACCCTTTCTTAGCATTGATTGCTATTGTTTGGACCAGATGCACCACAAAGCAATAAATATAAATACTGAACATAAACAAACCACATGAAGACAATGGGAGATATAAAACTTTATTAGTTACTTTTGATCTTTTCTCTAAGAGGATGAATTGATTCAGAATGATGCATAGTGGTAAGGGTGCAAAGAAAAGAGACAATGTAAATATAACAAACACCATCAATTTTATTTTTATAACACTGCTTTTCCTTGAAAAATCCGAACTATTTCAAAACATTGGGGAAATCGAGTTGGATTTTAAATGTATTTTCAAGTATTAGTTCTGATATATTGTCTGTTATTAGAAATCCCAAGTACGCTGACTCATTAAGGATAAATTAAGAATGACATCATCACAATATGATCTCTAAAGACTTAAAAGCCAGCATGGATATCTACCGCCCTGCGTTTGTTAAATGAAAGGGACATTATTTTTTGATAGAGAATCTTTAAAGGCTGGTTTGCTAAGGGGATAACAAATGTATGTTCCAATCAGAGAAGGAATTGGAGTTACTTTATTTTCTACATACCTGTATACATATGTAGGACATTCAAACTGGATATAATAATATCACCATCATTTTTTGTGCATTTTATAAGTCATTCACTATCAAAAAATGCAATTAGAATGTTGAGTTTAAACCTTAGCACCAGCTCCAAATAGACGTAAGAATACAACAGGTTCTAATACTACATTATTCATTAAAAAGGAAGTTGCACACGTTTTCTCCGGGTCTAGAAGTGTGTAATGCAGAGCGTTGGTAATGAATTCAGCGAGAGACGTAAAATGTGTCTATAGATCCGCTCATTTACTGAACAACTGGTGATGAAAAGCGCTCAGTGTTCATTGTTTCTCTCATACATCTTTACAAAAGCCCAGATTATAGGAATGAATAATTAAACAATGCCACTCAATCAGCTCCTAATGAAGGATAGTATTTGTAAAACTAATAGTTAGATTGGCATGGGGATGAGCGATGCCTGGTCTCATTCACAAATGTATTCTGACATAATGGTGGCATAGCACTGAATGAGAAATATAATACAATCATTGGAATTTGACCCTTTTTGTTTCAGTGTCATGTATAGAGAGTTATAGCTCGTATAGTAGTTCCTGAATATAGGAGTCCTTTTATTTTTATTTTTAAATATATGGACACATGTATTAATAAAGAAAAAAAACTAGATATTAATAAAAAATAATTACATTTTTGAATGGAGAGTTATTAGTAAGTTTCATAACGTCATAGGTAGACAGACAGACACATACATACATATGAAGGTCTCTCAACTGTCCTGATTTCGTCAGAACAGTCTCTGCTGTCCCAGGCTTATTAACCCTCGGGTTCCATTTTTTGGGACAGTAGTGAACTGTCCCCTGAAAGCGTAGCATGGACACATCATTAGGCGCTCTCATGCTACACTCAGGGCACTAAGACCATGATTGGTAGTCACCTGGATGTGCATTTACCAGCTTGACCTGAGTACTCATTGGGTGGAACGACCACATTCACTGGATGCTGATGTTGGTGGCATGCGGTTAGACAGATGGATAGATAGATAGATAGATAGATAGACAGAGAGTGGATTTGAATATATGGAAAGAAAGAGAGAGACTGCCACATATGTCCACCATAAAATTGGTACAAATGACTGCAACACAAGTTGTATTTAAATATTTTAAAGTATTACATTAACATGAATACAGAACTGGGGTAGAAACACTTGAGGGCGGATAGACCAGAAGTTTTGTTTTGGACAAGTTGAGCTTAAGGATGCGGGCAGCCATTCAGTTAGAAATAGCAGAGAGGTAGTCAGAGACACTAGTTAAGAGGGGCTGGGAGAGATCAGGGGAAGACAGATACATTTGTGTGTCATCCACATAAAAGTGATATTGGTAACCAAAGGAGCTGATGAGTTTACCAAGGGAGGCAGTATAGATCGAGAACAGTAGGGGACCAAAGACTGAACTTTGGGGGACACCAACAGAGATTGGTTGGGAGGAAGAGGCAGAGCCAGAGAAAGAGACTCTAAAAGAGTGCTGGGTGAGCTAGGAGGAGCACCATGAGAGCAATATCTCGTAGACCGAGATTACGGAGGGTGAGAAAAAGCTGTTTATGATTAACAGTATCAAAAAGCAGCAGAAAGGTCAAGAAGAATTAGGATAGATCTAAAATATGAAACTTAATAACACACACACCCACAAATGACAGTTTAAAACACTCTTTTGGTGAAAATATAAAAGGAATTACCCTTATACCAATACCACTTGTAGAACAAACAGAACTCCTCAATGTTCTTAGAAAACTTCATAAAAAGACACAATATATCCAAGTGTAGGAAAGAAACCATACATAGAGTAGTACAATATAAATTATAAGTACAGGGGATGGTTAATGATTGCACTCACTAGATAGTGAATAATATCAGGCACTTCACTGGTACTTGAGCTTCTTGAAGATTTCTTCAATGTAGCGTGGAAGATGTATATGTGGAGAAAGGATATGTGGCAATATATCAAAAGTAAATGTGCAATGTAGTTGTAAAAACTTACAATTAGGACAAATCATGCAAGCCCATCAATGGGAATCGGAACACCACGTCACTAGTTGTAAAGTGCTAAAGTGCAGGAGGCTCTTACTACTGAAAGTGCTTGTACAGGCAGTCCTTCAAAGGTGCATTTAAAAGTCCAGAATGGAAAAAAATAAATAAACTTAGCAGCTGAGCAGCCCTACGCATTTTGTCTGGGTCACCAGACTTCCTCATGTACACAATGTCACAATGGATAATAGCAGCATGTCCTCATAAATACCCTGACAATTTCTTACCCGGGTCGCCATCAGCCAAGCCAGGGGGATGTCAGCTGTAGAGAGTTACTTCCTCGTTTAGCTTACATCATCGCTGTGCACCTGCCGGGCCATTCTTCTGTGTCTATTGGAAGGCACATGCGGTTCAACGATAACTTTATTTGTCTCTCGCAGAGTGTACAGTTCAACAAATGATTCCGATCCGTTCTGAAAATGTTCATATCAATAAAGGATCACTTCTGGTGATTTTCTGCATAAAGTCCATTCTCCCAGAAGGTTATATAGTTTAGGCACCCAAAAAAAAACAGATAATAATAAATGTGATTAATGTCCAATCTTAGGAGTCATATTTTCATATAAATTGTACAGAATGAGTGATAAGATTTAAAAGCCAAATTAAGAAACAGATTTCATGTTCTAAAGTTACACGCATATATAGTGGAAAATGTATTCATACTTACCGTAATTTTTTTTCCCTGGCTATTATTCATGGCAGCATATTTACATGGGTTAGCTCTGCCCCTTTCAGCCGATAGGACAGGAATTAAACAGATTCTTTTAAAAGGAGGATCCAGAGATGAGTCCCTCAGTCAGTAAAAAGCTCTTACAGAAGAACCAGATCCATAAAGGTTGGGTAGTATATGCTGCCATGAATAATAGCCAGGAAAAGAAAATGACGGTAAGTATGAATACATTTTCCACTTTCCTGGCTAATCATGGCAGCATATACACATGGGACTACACAAGCTCATAGGGAGTGACAAAGGAGACACAATGGGTGCAAAATGATTTAATAAAAATAAATACAATCAGACAATTCATGAGTCCCGAGAGGAGTGAACTGAATTAAGGATCTGACGACCAAAATGAGAGTCCACTGCAGCTTTCACATCCAGTTTGTAGTGGCGGATGAAAGTGTTCAATGAAGACCAAGTGCCTGCCTTGCAAATATCACCTGGAGAAGCATTTGCCACAGAAGCCCAAGATGCTGAGATAGCACAAGTAGAGTGAGCCCTGATACCCGCAGGTACAGGTAGCGATAGGCACCTATAAGATCTTGAGATGGCCGATACCACCCACTGTCTCAATGTAGAGATAGAGGCAGCCTCACCACGTCTGTGGCCAATAGGCAATACAAACAGTCTGGACGATTTGCAGAAAGAGCTGGTTTTCTCCAGATAGAGAGACAAAGCTCGAACTACATCCAGAGTGTGCCAGTTCTCCTCCTCAGGAGAAGTGGGATTAGGATAGAAGGATGGTAGAACAATCTCCTGATTCAAGTCAAAAGTCAGCAGATGGTGGTGAGCTAGAGGAAAATGAATATTGGAGAGATTAGAGGTGGTACAGAGGTTGGTGAAGGTGAGATCAAGAGTGTTTCCTGCTGTATGGGAGGACCATTGTGTGAGGCCAAAGGAGGAGGTCACAGAGAGCAGACGTGATGCATCAGTGCAGTTGGGGTTATTGATTGGGATATTGAAATCCCCAAGTATAAGGGAAGGCTAGAGGAGAGGAAGTGAGGTAGCCAGGAATAAAAGTGCTCAATAGACAGCCTAGGATGACTGGGGGGGAGGGGGCTGGTAGATGATAGCAATTCTTAAAGGAGTGGTTTAAATAGGCGGAAAATGTGAACTTCAAAGGAAGTAAAGGATAGGGCAGGGGCAAGAGAGATTGGTGGAAAGGTACATTGAGAGGAGAGAAGGATGCCTACACCACCTCCTTTACAGTTGGGTCTTGGAGTGTGGGAGAATAAAGAGGCAGGAGTAGCACTATCAGAGGGGGGAAGCCTGGTCTCTGTGAGTGCTAGTAGTGTGAGTGAGTTTGAGATAAAAAGGTTGTGTATGGCTGTTGATTTCAGATTGCTGCCGACCGAGCTGGCGTTCCACAGTGCACACTTGATGTTGGCAAATGAGGATAAAGGGTAGGGTATTGTGATGAGGTTTGTGGAGGTTCTGGTTGTCTTAGTATGCGAAGAGGGGGTGAAAGGCCCTGGGTTGAGAGAGACGTCACCAGCTGCTAGAAGAAGGAGGAGAGATAGTGACAGCAGGTGTGAATGGGTTTTATGTGCATGGGGTCTAGAATGAGATTCATTATGGGTAGGAGAGAGGGAGCAGAAAAATGTGTGCAAGGCATGAGTTGAGAGAAGGGGGAGTGTAGCAGAGAGGGGGAAATGTAAAGGTTGTTGGTGGGAAGAGGAAAGTAGTTGATACTGATGGAGAAGGAGTAAATGAAGAGGAGGAGAAGACAGAGCATTGCTAAACTGGGAAAGAGTCAATTTGGAGAAAAAAAATAAAAAAAATTGGAATATCAAAACCAGCAGTAGCAAGTGTAAAGATTAAGTTTCAGGAATTAAGAAAGTGCAGGGGTGTGCTGATTAGAGGCAGTGTGTACAAATGCTGTTTCTGCTTATCTAAAATTTGGGTGTGAAAGACTATCTATAACTGCAATAATGAGCTTGGGGTAGGTGGGTATCAGACTTTCTTGCAGCAATATTGGGGCTGGAAAGTTTGGAAATCAGGCTGTGGAAGAAAGGTATGTGAGGCTCAAGTAGGCCTGCAATAAAGCTGAGGGAGGGGAATATGCACATAAGCACAGAGATGAGGGGATGGCTTTTCAAACAAAAACATTCGAGTTGATATCAATTAAAGAAGGGATAGGTCAGTGGGCAGAAATCAGAGGGGAAATAGAGATATGCATACATGTGAAAATAAACAATTACACACAGGGCTAATAAAACTACACTTTAGCAGTACACACAAGACAGAAATGTAAGAAAATATGCAATGCACAAAGAACGTATAAAATATAAAGTCAATTTACAGGGTGGTTAAGATATAATTAAATGATAGTGTGCAGGACAGAGTCTTGGTGTGGTCCTCCAGAAGGCTACCTTTGCTTTTTGCAGATGATCAGCTGATGGAGCACTGACTTTCTTGCAGCAATAATAGGCATGGAAAGTTTGGAAATCAGGCTTTGATTTAATAGAACCAGGTACATATTATCTGCAAACACCTTTCCTTTATAATAAGCCCATATTTCAGGAGGATCCTGCAAAGAGAAACTTTTCTGAATAACACTAAATAATAATTGATGAAAGGTTCAGGGTGAATGCATGTTGGATTGGAAGGCATTCAACTATGACAGGATAATCAAATACATGATGATCCCATATGACTGTGGAAAGTCCCTCAAAATGATTAGGCATGAAGGTACTGGCAAACAGAGTCATTATGAACGAGTGTTCAAAACAGTCCAAAAAAAGATAAAAAAAAAACATGAAGTACTACTCTGCATAAAAATTCTACTTCCAGATTTAACAAGTCATAGTAAGCCTCCTGCTGGTCTGGTATTTTTTTTTTTTTTTACCAGATTGAGCTCCGGAGAAAAGACTTCATTGAAATCAATGGGAACTGTAACTCAAAGAAAACCTCCAAAATATGGAAGCACTAAAACCCCAGGTAGAATCCATGTCTCTTAATGCCCAATGTTTTAGGTCAAGTAAGACTCAGTGGTTAGGGAATCCAAAAAATGCAACATCTGGCCAGACAAAATATAAATTGTATATCATCCCATATTGGAGTGGAAAACAATTTTAACTGATGCTTTAGTTGCCATGTAGATTTCAATAGAATTATATCAATTACGGAGGAAGTGCATTCTTTGAGTCCTAAGAACAACATTTAACACAAATATGATGATGCAATCAATGTAATAAATAGGTGAAATTGGTACAAATTCTAAATTGTCTAAATTAGATGGGTCCAAATGCACAGGCAAATTTTCTATATTTAAAGGAACACTATAGTCACCTAAATTACTTTAGCTAAATAAAGCAGTTTTAGTGTATAGATCATTCCCCTGCAATTTCACTGCTCAATTCACTGTCATTTAAGAGATAAATCACTTTGTTTCTGTTTATGCAGCCCTAGCCACACCTCCCCTGGCTATGATTGACAGAGCCTGCATGAAAAAAAAAAACTGGTTTCACTTTCAAACAGATGTAATTTACCTTAAATAATTGTATCTCAAACTCAAAATTGAACTTTAATCACATACAGGAGGCTCTTGCAGGGTCTAGCAAGCTATTAACATAGCAGGGGATAAGAAAATCTTAATTAAATAGAACTTGCAATAAAGAAAGCCTAAATAGGGCTCTCTTTACAGGAAGTGTTTATGGAAGGCTGTGCAAGTCACATGCAGGGAGGTGTGACTAGGGTTCATAAACAAAGGGATTTAACTCCTAAATGGCAGAGGATTGAGCAGTGAGGCTGCAGGGGCATGTTCTATACACCAAAACTGCTTCATTAAGCTAAAGTTGTTCAGGTGACTATAGTGTCCCTTTAATAAGTTAAGATGCATTCAAATAAATGGAAAGAATAAAATCCTATAACACAACCATGTCTATTGTCCATTCACATTGCAAAAAGTAAATATTTTCAGATGACTTTATAAGTCGTAAAATGTTGTACTTTTATGCTTTGTAATCAAAAGCTGACATTTTCAAAGACATATTTTTTATAGTGCTGACATACAACATAATTAACAAAGTCTTTTCCTCCACATGGTTTGAATTGTATTTCTTAATTGATGAAAGAGGAGAGAATATTGTCACGTTTATGAGATGATGGATAAGCAAATTGAGTTTAGTCATTCCAGCTGATCGGTGCCCCTTTTCTGAACCAATTACTCAAAATTACTAGGAACTATGAAGAGGATTCAGTGTAGGATAAAAGATCTGGAAAAAAAATATTTGGAGAGTTTTTAAAAAGAAAAAATGTTTGACTATATTTTTTAATTTTCCTATTAATTCTCCACAAATTTAGGTTACAGTAAAAAAAAAATTGCATTTCGGCATTATAAAGGAAATATAATGGTCTTGTGCATAAAATAATCTTTTTCTAGCATTTTCAAATGACTTTATTATTATTATACGTCATCAACATATTCCAGATTGTTGTACATTGGTAAATTAAATTAAAAGTATATATATATATATATTATATATGTTGTATACACGGGGAAACAAGTATTCCTTTCTTTTCGTATTGAGAGTAATTCCTTATCAGAAAGGCAGAGTTGGAAGTTATAAAGTGCAAGACAAAATTACTTTATCCAAAATGCTATGTAAATAAAATAAAAATCTCTCTAAAGCACGTTTATTTTGGGTTCTAAATATTTTAAAGGACAAATTATTTTGGTATAGAGGGTATGAACATAATGGTCTATCCACAACTTGGTTTTCATTAAGATCATCAGGCAATTATCAAGAGTACATTTCACCTAGTGCTTTAAAAGCAGGTACGTTGGAGGCGGGACCCTGCTGCTGATCAGCTCCTCTGATTCTGTGAAAATTTAAGCCTGATTAGTAAGTTATCCTGACATTTTCTGCAATTAACTGTCCTATAAGTGTATGAAAGACACCCTTCAAGCTTTTTGGACTGATATTTTATATTGTGATCAGGTGTTTCTCGAGACGGCATTACATGCGACATGCTGGTCACCTCGAGGTGGAAGAGGTAGGCAATTACCTCCTTTGTTATGCTCCTACTAGTTTCTGAGCTCCCCCGTGCCGGTAAGGGTTATCCTAGTCTATACTTCATTTTGTAACACCGTAAAAAGTTTTAAAGTGATAACTTATTTGTAGTACTTGCTCTCTCAAAATGAACCCTGCAGGTGACAGATGGGAATGCACTCAATGGATAAATTCAAAGTAGTCCTAGTTCCATGAATTCCGATCGTTCATTACGTGAATGTAGACCTGACATGTTTTATGTAAATCAAGTGACACTGTTTATTCATGACTTCATGTTTGGCAATTCAATGTCTAGCTCCACAATCTGGAGTGTCCAAAATATCCAGTGGGGGAAAGATGAGAGACATTTTTTTTTTTTTTATCCACCAAGTGTATGTGTTACCCTCTCTAGGGCACGGCATATATATTACACAAGTTCATCTGCAAACAAGGTCTTGCATAGACAAGGTCATCTAAAAGATATGTACAGAATATTTGCCTTCTACGCTTGTGTTCCTATTTATGGATGAGTTTTCAAAGGACTTATGTATATGCAGTTCTACACCTAGTAAATTACCAAATAGATATTGTACAGTCTACTCTATAGTCTGTGTTCTTCATGTCATCCGGCACAGTGAAACTTTTGTGTTTGTAACTATAGAATTTAACATGTTATGTCTGCAGTGTCTTTGTAATATATATATATATATATATTTAATTGTTTGAATTTTAATAAAGTTTTCATGACATCTAGCCTGACAATTATCAGTGTACATTGGAATGTAACCATATAATTCATAGAGAAAAATCACTGCAATCCACATCAGCCATTGTAAGGACAAGTTTGTGTCAACCATGGGGCTAAGCCGTTATCCCTATATTATAAGGCACTAAACTGATAGAAATATAAAATGATAGGGTGCGCCAAGGAGTAAGGGGTACAATAGAGGTAAATAAAACAGTAAGAATGGAACAAAATATACAGAGTCCTTGGATAACAATAAAATGTATATCCAATGGTAAAAACAATAGTCCAAAATAAAGTCTCAATAGTAATAATACGTGAGGGCCTAGTAAAGTTTTGCTTGTGTCCTCAAGTTTGTGAACCACCAAGATGTTCAGGATCCAGGAACATATAAAAAAGAAAAGCAGGGCTCCAATAGTGTAATAAGTTCAGAATAAAATATAGCAGTATAAAAATAATTCCAAATGGCCTACTCACATGGAAGAGAGCTAAAAACAGCTCTAGTGTAGTACCCTGCAGTGGATTTGTTCCCCAACTTCAGGGATATCGATGGAAGGTGCAATCAGCAGATATTGTAGCAGCAGGGCATGTATAAAAAAATAAAAAGTGTGACAATAGTGCTCTCTATATAAAATATAATAAACCAGGAGAAAAAGTAGATAAAAAGTACTCACACTTTTCTGAGCAGATGTATAATCCCCACCTGGGATTCTTGGTGAGGTCCTCACTGGGAAGATCACCTAAGACCTCACCAAGAATCCCAATATTTCTACCATTTCTTGAGGATTTCTAGGAGAGAATTTACACGTTAAGGTGTGCTGCCTCTCCCCTTGTTATTTAGCGCTGTTCCATCCCTCTTCTTCCTTTTTTTTTTTTACTAAACTGTTAGAACCGGATATATTGCCACATACAATAAAATGGTACAGGATATTCGGTTTACACAATACTAGCTCAGAGTTATGTCTCCTGCTGTTTGAATCAATAAAAGGTGCATAGAACATTATTTTTCCATTGGTACCTAGTTTGACAATGCATTTTCAATGTTTATGTCCACTTTATATTCTGTAATTTTTTTACTTTTTTAAATTAACTATTTAAAACTGCTAATTCTCTAAAGCAATGGTTTCAAAGTACCAACCCTCATTTCATTCTCTGCCCACTAAATACTATCATGAAGTCCACAACCACAGATTCTCAATTGGCCAGGACATTCCCAGAACAGGGAAGTATGTCCAAGCCCCAGACATGATTATCCATATCCTAGATTGCTGGTCACCTGGGTTACATCTGATCCACTATCTTATTTAATGTTTTGGAGGCAGATGGGTGTCTGGGGAGCAATGTTTGCTCATGCTGTATTTGTGCCAGAGGTTGTCCAGTCGTATTCTCATGGAAAATGCCCGATTGGTCCCTATGCATTGTACTAGGTGACCAGGACTTGGTGGGAGGGAGTTAGATAATTTTATTCGCACCTATTGCCAATAAAGCAATTATAACCCTTCCTTGGATTCCTGATTTTGGTTCCTGTGACATCTTGGTTCCAGCAAAGAGATCCATACAGAGGGAGAGAAGGCGTTAGCCCCAATAATATTGGGGGATGCACCCTTAAGGTGATACAAACTTCACATTATAGTGGGTGCTACCAGTAAAAGTGTCATTATTTCATCATGTTGACATATTGCTGTACTGATGTACTGTTTATTTTCTCTTTAACAGCTGTATCCCAATTGTTGCCACAATTGTACCACAACAAGAGGACATAGTCTTAAATTAGAGGGGCAAAGGTTTAAAAATAATATCAGGAAGTATTACTTTACTGAGAGGGTAGTGGATGCATGGAAAAGCCTTCCAGCTGAAGTGGTAGAGGTTAACACAGTGAGGAAGTTTAAGCATGTGTGGGATAGGCATAAGGCTATCCTAGACTTAAGATAAGGCCAGGGACTAATTAAAAGTATTTTGAAATATTGGGCAGAATAGATGGGCTGAATGGTTCTTATCTGCTGTCACATTCTATGTTTCTATGTTATATGAGTATTTATAGTTCTGTAAGAGGTTGCCATCTGGGAGGTACCTGTGGGAAGCTGTACAATCATATTAAGTTAAATTATATATTCTGCTTTCACTTCACTTGGGTTGTTTAGGCAAAGGTTGTTATATTGTACTAGGCGATGCTTGGCCATTATTTTTTATTTTTCTTGGGGTTCCCTTGACCTGCTTATAACCAGCAATATGCAACACGTTATTACCAAAACGACTTCGAGAATAACTCCTGATTTAAATCATAACATAAAAAGTATGATGTTTATTACCTTTTCAAGCACCTATTATAATACCTGTATCTGATACAGTGACTAAATTATTAAACATCTGAATAGCAAATTTCCAAAATGTTGGTGTTTGCTACTTTGAAAAATTAGATGCATTTTTATTCTGTTTGATATTTCATACTTTCTTAGGTGATATCGTTATCGTTCATGTTTCCACAAGACCACAACAGGATGAAAATATGCCTAGAAGAAAGTTATGAATAGATATATATATATATATACATATGCAAGGTTTACTCTATGCTATTCCAACTGTCAAAGAAGGCATAAGGGCTGGAAGAAACATGACAGAGTTGGTTACACAATAGGAAGAGGAACCAAGGATCGCAGCAATGAATGAAAATTCCCCAGCTAAATGCAACTGTGTCCAGCATTTGGCAGGTAAAATCAAAACGATATATTGCTTAACCTCAGGCTTCATTATAGAATCAAAACAACCGAAATGAATGAATGTGGGTAACGTTCAGTAGCATTGCAGGTGGCACATTAAATTATAAGTGCTTTCTGTCAAACTGACAGCTGTATGGCTTACGGTAATGTGTTTATCTGGAACCAGCAGAAGAAAAAGAAAACTTAGCAACGGCTGTTTTACTTTCTGACGGTAGCAGAATAATACCCTCTTTACTACTAAAAGTGTTCGCAAGGTTATCTTGATTTAATCTCCAAATACAATTTTATATAGCCCCATTCAATTAAATTCACACTCACTGACAAATACAGATTCAATCACATACAAAGCCAAATCAGAGTCATGCACTTACAAACACACACAGCCACATAAACAATGCACCTTGGGTTAGACAGTGTTTGAAAACCGACACCTAATCCCTCCGGTCTTCTCTGCTTCTGTGCATGAGCCTTTTTTTTTTTTTTTTTTTTTTTAGGTGACTTGTTTAGGTGACTTGTTTTATTTCTTCATTTTTTACATATACTTCATTTAAAAAATTAGTTTTCTTTCAAAAGTTGATGGGATGATTAGTATAGAAAAACAATAGCTTTGAGGTGAAGTTGTCCTTAAAAATAATAAGCAATAAATTCAATTTTTTTCCAATTAGTGCAACAGGTAGCTAATTTTTAGTTAGCTATTTGGTTATGTTAAAATCTGGGGTATGAAATTTCTTATTTAACCCTTTACTACTACGCGGTTTGCATCAGTCCATCAGAGTATTTTTGGTGTCCTCAAAAGTAAAATTTTAATGGAAACAAAAAATTTGGTTGGACAAGAAAACGTTTAAAGGGACACTATATTCACCCAGACCACTTCAGCTCAGGGAAGTGGTCTGGGTGCCAAGTCCCTCAGGTTTTAACCCTTCAGAGAAACTGCTATGTTTACATTGCAGGGTTAATCCAACCTCTAGTGTCTGTCTTCCTGCCAGCCGCTAGAGGCGCTTCTGCGACATTCGATGCGAAATTCGCATCCAACGTGCAGAACATCCATAGGAAAGCATTGAGAAAATGTTTGAATGCGCGCGCAGCCCTTGCCGCGCATGCGAATTCCGCTCCACGTCGGCAGGGGAGGAGAGGTCACCAGCACAGAGGGAGCCCAACGCTGGATAAAGGTAAGCTGCTGAAGGGGACCCTGAGGGTGGGGGGCACCCTTAGGGCACTATAGTGTCAAGAAAACCTCTTTGTTTTCCTGACACTATAGTGATCCTTTAAAAAATAATTTAGACTTTTGGATATACTCGTATGTTAACACATTACAAATGCAGCTCAAAACCAAACTGCAATTTATGTATTTTGATTAGTTAAAAAAAATGATTAAATTCTTGAACAAATACTGTTCTATCCAAACATGTTTGATCAACAGGAAGTGATAACAGGAAGTTAATTTAAAGAGCATGTTTACAAAAGACCTGGAATGGAAATTAAAAAAAAAAAAGGACAATGTAAATAGTTTTAAGATTGGTTAACACTTGGTGTTAATTATTTATCAACATGTCCAATCAGATTTTTCACTATTTACCTAGATCAGGGTCAGCAACCTATGGCACATGTTCCTTTGGATGGCACTCAAGGTTGCCAGAGCACTGCACAAGTTTTGGCCTTTTAGGAGTGTCAGTGGGACTTCAGATATCTGCTAGTGCAACCCGAGTGGTGAGGGGGGCAGGTGGTGATCATCCTCAATTTACGGTTGCAGCACTTAGAAGAAATGACCTCTGATCTCTTCCTCCCTGTACTTGTGAACGGGAATCACATTGGAGTAGAGCAGCAATCACATCTCCTACTCTTGACTTGTATCTGGCCATCCAGTCCCCTCTGGACCCCAGGGACGCAACCCACACTGCTAGATATACACGGAGCTTCTGAAGAAGACCACCCCTCATACAAATAATTCGAACAGCCCACAAACACACACACACACACACAGTCTCTACAAACACAACAAACTAACAATCCACATACACGCACACTACCCCACAAGCAGCCTCTCACAAGCAATACCACAAGCAGCCCCACACATACACGCACAATGTGATATATTATCCAGACACACAATTCCACAAGCAGCCCACATTCCTAATTATCATACACAATTCCACAAACTACTCATGAACATATACAGTATTACATACACACAAATACAACGTAACAAAGCAAGAAAGTAAGCTTGTTTGAGCAGGGCCCTCATCTGCCTATTGTTCATTGGAGTATGTGTCTGCTCTTTACAACAGCTTTGAAACACAACTCAGGAAGAGGAGCAAAGCCAGTGAACCACTCATGGACAGCTGTTTCGTTAATAATGCAACTCGTGTGCTCCTCTTCCTGAGTTGTGTTTCAAAGCTGTTGTATACAGCAGACACATACTTCAAGGAATCCATGTATAAAGTGGAATTGAGGGGAAAATGGGGTTCTTTGTTGAGCTCATTTGCATGCACCAACCCAGAATCCCTTGCAGTAGTGAGAACACTGTTAAAGTAAGATTTATGTGGGATATGCAAGTCTTATGGCTTGACTGGTGTGTGTTTGTGTTAAGCAATGTATTAACTATGCACTTACTTCAGGTGGAAGGGGTTTTCATGCACACTTTTTTCCCCACCACAACTCTGTTGGTATGTACTGCTCAAATCAAAAGTATTTCATAGCAAATGTAGCTGCTTCTCTTTCATTTGCATAAAGACTGATGACTGCTGTTCCTCTTAAAAAATTTTTTTACTTATTTTATTTATTCATGGCCAAATTAGGAAATTGACATCAACCCATGGACAGAACAAAGAAATGAAGGAAGTTAGGTAAGAAGAAAGGAAGGAAAAAAGAAAGAACACAAAAAATAAAGAATAAAGTATTATTTATTACATAGTGCAAGATGATAAGGACATAAATGTGTGGTATACAATACACGCATGGTTTAGTATAGTTTCAGTTGTCTGGCTCCAAACAAGCCGAGCTAAAGTAAACCATAGATATCTATGTAAGCTGTAAAAGTAACGGGAAACAAAAGGAATGTGCCCTCTTCTTCATTCTTAGACATCTGCCATACGAGTCTCAGTAATCCTGCAATACATCAATATGTACAAGTTAAAATGAGAAACCGTAACTGCGAAAAATTCCATTAAAATTATTGGAGGAACAGAGATTGTTGAATGCTTTTATCCAGGCTGGTTGCAAATGGACTTGGTCAAGTGAGTGGTTCTTATCTATCGTCAACAAGAACATTTTTGTTCAAGTTAATTTTTCTTTCTCAGAAAAAAAACATGTAGGCAACTAAATTAGTTTTCTTGAAATTAAGCAGCTGCAAACAAATGTCTTAAATGTTAATCCAACATGGTCAACTCTTTTCACTCCTTTTATGGTCTTTTGATCTTCATGTTTATCTCCTAAAATAAAGCTTTTTTTCCCTTTTTTTCTTACATTGTACTTGTGTCCATGCTTATCATGAAAACCGCAATAGAGCATTGTTTAAATCAAACAGCGAGTAAATATTTGTGACTAAGAAATATCAGTAGGTATTAACTTGCTTTTTACATCTACTTTCAAGTCATCTCCACTCATACCGACCACCACTTAGCACTTACCATTTTGTAAATTAGCCGTATATCATAAAACATTACAATACACAGATAGGAACTGCACTCCATCCATATAAGCCTAAGGGTGCTAAACTAGACCATGGGCAAGCACAAGCCCAACAACAGTAAGTACCAGTAAGAGAGAAGAGGTCCAGGCACACCAATAGCTTCAGGCACATTTATTAGAGACAAGGAAACACTGCAACATTTCAACCCAAGAATGGATCTTTGTCAAGCTTGACAAAGACCTATTCTTGGGCTGAAAAGTTGCAGTAGTGGTCCCTTTAATAAACATGCATGAAGCTATTAGACTGGACTGATTTTGGAGGAGGGGTGAGTGGGGTGTCACTTTTTCTGGCTATTCTCAAGCCAACCTGCACCTTTTACTTTCAGGCACATCTTCTGCTATTTATGAGATCCCACTCCCCCCCCCTCCCCTCCGGCCCTTGTACTCTTTCTCTAACATCAGTTGTTTTAAGTGTTAAACTCTATCAGATTGATCAGTATTGCTTCAGACATGAGGAAGAGAGGAAACTATCGAAAGCTTATCTTTGAAATATTATGTTAGTCCAATAAAAAAGGTATCATTGCATACTGCAATACTCTGGTATTTTGGCATCTTATATATATATATATATATATATATATGTATATATATATATAGTAAAAAAAAAAATCCTGCACTCCAACTTATTCATATATGGCCTGGTGCACAGCAAAACAAAATAGTATAAAATAGAGAAAAATACCGGCACTCTAGGTCTTCCAAGCAATGAAGTTTATTTTCTGTCAATCCAAAGTCAACGTTTCAGCCCTAGTTCAGGGCTTTCATCAGGACACATACAAATTTTTATGTGTCCTGATGAAAGCCCTGAACTAGGGCTGAAACGTTGAATACATTTAATGTATTTAATTTAATAGGATATATTGAGAGTTTACGTCTGCTAATTTGTCACAAGCCCTATGTGTCGTAGAAGTCCCTTTTACTATTATGCAGACCTAAAATCCTTCTTCTTTTTTAAAAAAATTTTTTGCATTGAAACGGGTTGGGCACAGTTCGGTGACACCCAAAAATGGCCAAAAGATACTACATATTTACAAAATAGTTGTCTTATATATAGCTAAATTGCTTTTGAAAATAAAGAGCATTTACTAGGAAATCTGATATGTCTCATTCATTGTTACGGATGTCATTATGTTGTGTTTTCCTGTTGACAGCAGACAGGAAAAAAACAAAACAAACAAATATTTAAAGTTGTGCGTGTGTGTTTTTTCCCCATCGGCTTCCAAAGGAACTGAAAAGCAAAGCGTAAAGTCCCAGAGGAGCATCAGATATCTCATGATACATGTATATAGTATAGAACACATGTACAATAACATCATAACTTTACTGTGAAGTAATTCCCAACTTGTGGCCTATTTATGTTATGCGGAAAATCAGACAACTCAGACGTATTTGTTTTTTCTACCTAAACGGCTGTTTATTATGGTAACACGTTTGAATTGCTAAAAAGATCCTTCCGTTTCAACATTTTTTTTCAAAGCTCTATTCTTTAATTTTTCAGCATGTTGAGAACCAAACTGTTCCATCATAACTGATGTTCCTGATTATTCAAATAAGGCTATTCACAACCTCAGGATATATCTAAATATATATATATATTTTTTTCTAAATAAGATATAGTGCCCCTCTTTATTAGCCTAATATATTAGGAATTATGGCTCCAATTTAATATTTTTGTGGATAAGCTTTTCAATGATTGAATAAATCCCATAGACAATAATGGTGACTTCTGTAGATAAATAATTTGAAAAGTTTAATATCCGAACCTGCACAGTGCTTCCCCACTGACAAAATGGTGTCATGAATAGTCGCACAGAGTCTCGGACTGATCAACCTCCAGGTGATAGTCCAGCACAGCGTTCATGGCTGGATTGTGGCCAGTCAGATTTCCCCAAGGCCACTCCATGGCTACATGTCTGGACAAAATGATCAACATTCTACTGTGTAAAATATGACTACAAACTAAAATTTTAATTTGTAAGTGAAGAGTACAAGAGATTTACGTACAAATTTTTCTAACATAACTTCAGGTTATCAAGAACGATGCAAAATTATCTTTATATATATACAGTATCTCACAAAAGTGAGTAAACCCCTCACATTTTTGTATTTTATATATCAAAAAAAGATATAATATTTTATTATATCTTTTCATGTGACAACACTTAAGAAATTACACTCTGCTACAATGTAAAGTAGTAAGTGTACAGCCTGTATAACAGTGTACATTTGCTGTCCCCTCAAAATAACTCAACACATGGCCATTAATGTCTAAACCAGGGGTGTCCAAACTTTTTTCAAAGAGGGCCAGATTTGATTAAGTGAACATGCGTGAGGGCAAACCATTTTGCCTGACATTCTTTGAACCATTAAAATGCAATGCAAATGAACTATTGAATGCAAAGTTTATTGCAAACGGCATACTTTTCATTTTATCTCTTTATTCTGTCTAAGATCTCTTTATTTTGTCTCTTTACTCTGTCCCTTCTCTCTTTATTCTGTCCCTTCTTTATTCTGTCCCTTCTCTCTTTATTCTGTCTCTTCTCTTTTTATTCTGTCCGTTCTCTCTTTATTGTGTCTCTCTTTATTCTGTCCTTTCTCTCTTTATTCTGTCCTTTCTCTCTTTATTCTGTCCCTCTTTATTCTGTCCTTCTGTCCCTCTGTATTCTGCCAGTCTTTATTCTGTCCTTCTTTATTCTGTCCTTCTGTATTCTGCCGGTCCGTATTCTTTCCTTCTGTATTCTGCCAGTCTGTATTCTGCCCCTTTGTATTCTGCCAGTCTTTATTTTGCCCCTCTGTATTCTGCCCCTCTGTATTCTGCCCCTCTGTATTCTGCCCCTCTGTATTCTGCCCCTCTTTATTCTGCCCCTCTGTATTCTGCCAGTCTTTATTCTGTTCTTCTTTATTCTGCCCCTCTGTATTCTGTCCCTCTGTATTCTGCCAGTCTTTATTCTGCCCCTCTGTATTCTGCCTCTCTGTATTCTGTCCCTCTGTATTCTGTCAGTCTTTATTCTGTCCCTCTGTATTCTGTCCCTCTGTATTCTGTCCCTCTGTATTCTGTCAGTCTTTATTCTGTCCCTATGTCAGGGGCGTATTAGCCGCGAGGCAAACAAGGCATTTGCCTTGGGCAGCATTTTCCAGGGGGCGGCAAAAAACGCCGCCCCCAAATGCCCAAGGCAAATGTCTTGTTAGCCTTGCGGCTAACAGACATGCTGGGCTGGTTGCTGGGCTGGTTGCTGGGCGGGCGGCCGGCGAGGGAGCTCTTCCCCTGAGCTCTCTGCTCAGATCCCTCGCGCGCCGCCCGCAGAGTGAGACTGGGAGCCGGAATATGACGTCATATTCCGGCTCCGCCTCCCAGCCTCACTCTGCGGGCGGCGCGCGAGGGAGCTGAGCAGAGAGCTCAGGGGAAGAGCTCCCTCGCCGGCCGCCCAGCCTGCCCGCCAGTGCCGCCCTGCAGCCACTGGACCACCAGGGAATGGGAGAACCCCCCCACCCCCAGCATTCCCAAAGGTAAGGAGGCTGGGGTGGGGGAGTAAATAAAAAAAAAGTGTTAATGTGAGTGTGTGTGTGTGTCTCTGACTGTGTGTGTCTGATAGTGTGTGTGTGTGTGTGTGTTAGTGTGTGTGTCTGTTAGTGTGTGTCTGTGACTGTGTGTGTTAGTGTGTGTGTGTGTGTCTGTTAGTGTGTGTGTCTGACTGTGTGTCCGACTGTGTGTGTTTGTTAGTGTGTGTGTCTCACTGTGTGTGTCTGACTGTGTGTGTGTGTCCGACTGTGTGTGTTTGTTAGTGTGTGTCCGACTGTGTGTGTTTGTTAGTGTGTGTGTCTCACTGTGTGTGTCTGTTAGTGTGTGTGTCCGACTGTGTGTGTTTGTTAGTGTGTGTGTCCGACTGTGTGTGTTTGTTAGTGTGTGTGTGTCCGACTGTGTGTGTTTGTTAGTGTGTGTGTGTCCGACTGTGTGTGTTTGTTAGTGTGTGTGTCCGACTGTGTGTGTTTGTTAGTGTGTGTGTCTCACTGTGTGTGTCTGTTAGTGTGTGTGTGTCCGACTGTGTGTGTTTGTTAGTGTGTGTGTCCGACTGTGTGTGTTTGTTAGTGTGTGTGTCTCACTGTGTGTGTCTGTTAGTGTGTGTGTGTCCAACTGTGTGTGTTTGTTAGTGTGTGTGTCCGACTGTGTGTGTGTGTTAGTGTGTGTGTGTCCGACTGTGTGTGTCTGACTGTGTTTGTCTGTTAGCTAGTGTATGCGTATCTGTCAGTGAATATGTGTGTATTTAGAAGGCGGGGCAGGGGGGAAGGGTTGGGTGGGGGTGGCGCGCGCGCGCGGGGGGGGTGTCTGAGTTTTGTCCTGCCTAGGGCAGCACAAAACCAAGATACACCACTGCCCTATGTATTCTGCCTCTCTGTATTCTGTCCCTCTGTATTCTGTCCCTCTGTATTCTGTCAGTCTTTATTCTGTCCCTCTGTATTCTGTCCCTCTGTATTCTGTCAGTCTTTATTCTGTCCCTCTGTATTCTGTCCCTCTGTATTCTGTCAGTCTTTATTCTGTCCCTATGTATTCTGCCTCTCTGTATTCTGCCCCTCTGTATTCTGTCAGTCTTTATTCTGTCCCTATGTATTCTGCCTCTCTGTATTCTGTCCCTATGTATTCTGCCTCTCTGTATTCTGTCCCTCTGTATTCTGCCAGTCTTTATTCTGTCCCTCTGTATTCTGTCCCTCTGTATTCTGCCCCTCTGTATTCTGCCAGTCTGCACCTCTGTACTCAGTCTGTATTCTGCCCCTCTGTATTCTGCCAGTCTGCACCTCTGTACTCAGTCTGTATTCTGCCAGTCTATATTCTGCCCCTCTGTATTCTGCCAGTCTGCACCTCTGCACTCAGTCTGTATTCTGCCCCTCTGTATTCTGCGCTGAGCTGCAGCATGGTGGGCAAGACCATACAGCGGTTTCATTGAACAGGTTTCACTCAGAACAGGCCTCGCCATGGTCGAACAAAGAAGTTGAGTGCACTTGCTCAGCGTTATATCCAGAGGTTGTCTTTGGGAAACAGAGGTATGAGTGCTGCCAGCATTGCTGCAGAGGTTGAAAGGGTGGGGGGTCAGCCTGTCAGTGCTCAGACCATGCGCCGCAAACTGCATTAAATTGGTCTGCATGGCTGTCGTCCCAGAAGGCTCTTCTAAAGATGATGCACAAGAAAGCCCACAAACAGTTTGCTGAAGACAAGCAGACTGAGGACATGGATTACTAGAACCATATCCTGTGGTCTGATGAGACCAAGATAAACTTATTTGGTTCAGATGGTGTCAAGTGTGTGTGGCGGCAACCAGGTGAGGAGTACAAAGACAAGTGTGTCTTTCCTACAGTCAAGCATGGTGGTGGGAGTGTCATGGTCTGGGTCTGCATGAGTGCTGCCAGCACTGGGGAGCTACAGTTCATTGAGGGAACCATGAATGCCAACATGTGATTTGACATACTGAAGCAGAGCATAATCCCCTCCCTTTGGAGACTGGGCCGCAGGGCAGTATTCCAACATAATAACG
The DNA here is from genome assembly GCF_036172605.1 of Pelobates fuscus. Lineage (NCBI taxonomy): Eukaryota > Metazoa > Chordata > Amphibia > Anura > Pelobatidae > Pelobates > Pelobates fuscus. Next base: position 38,525,664 of record NC_086325.1, read on the forward strand.
ACCTCAAACACACCTCCAAGATGACCACTGCCTTGCTAAAGAAGCTGAAGGTAAAGGTGATGGACTGGTCAAGCATGTCTCCAGACCTAAACCCTGTTGAGCATCTGTGGGGCATCCTCAAATGGAATGTGGGGGAGCGCAAGGTCTCTAACATCCACCAGCTCTGTGATGTCGTCATGGAGGAGTGGAAGAGGACTCCAGTGGCAACCTGTGAAGCTCTGGTGAACTCCATGCCCATGAGGGTTAAGGCAGTGTTGAAAAATAATGGTGGCCACACAAAATATTAACACTTTGAGCCCAATTTGAACATTTAAACTTAGGGGTATACTTATTTTGTTGCCAACGGTTTAGACATTAATGGCCGTGTGTTGAGTTATTTTGAGGGGACAGCAAATTCACACTGTTATACAGGCTGTACACTTACTACTTTACATTGTAGCAGAGTGTCATTTCTTCAGTGTTGTCACATGAAAAGATATAATAAAATATTTTCAAAAATGTGAAGGGTGTACTCATTTTGTGAGTTACTGTACATTTAGCTTGATGAATTGAAATCCTTGTATTTTTCCACTTGAACTCATTGGCTTACATATTTATCAGTAATGCCTTTAAAAAGTACTGCTCTTTCACATGGTTTTAATAAACCCACCTTTAAAAAGCCTACAAAATAATGAAAACAGAGTAAGTAGTAAAATCCATTTGCACTCGCTCGTGTTTCATTAGGTTCTATTGATATAATAAATCAAACTATAGAACAGTGGTTTTGAACTCTACACTTTATCTGCTATTATAGCGTGACATTAAGAAGATGAATTAACTTTAAAGTCATTCTAATAATATTTAAGCTACACCATGTTTAATGACGTATAATAACCTACTGCTGTTACAGTCTTTGTGATAGTTAAACTGCATGCCGTTTAACACTTAGAATTCTACAATACTTCCTGCTCTTTCTTGGCTGAAGCAGTTAAATGACAAGACATCTGCCCCTACTTAAAGGGAATTTCAAGATAGAGCATCTTTGCAAAATTGTTTTCATATTTACCTTCAAAAGACAGTCAAGGAGGCACCTAAATGCATAACCATGATCCCAAGTTGGGAAGGTATTAGAAGAATGTTAAGTGTGGCACGCGCTGGGAAATGCGTAACATAAAAGAAGTAAACGAAAATATATCACATTTTATGTCTATTTATATCTCCCTGGCAAGAAGGTCTTTAAATTTAAACTGTCATTTTGCATATAAAGTATTGAAAAAAAAAAAACAATACAATCAGAATTCTGGTAACATTACAATTAAACTTTTGAAAAAGAAAAATGTGTGTTTTGTGATTTTAATTTAAAATATATGTACATACAAATATATACAGCTGTGCTCATTTGCATGCTGAGCTAGGGATGCTGGGACAATATGGAATCATGACTTGTTGAAATTACTTTGCTCGAGGTGGATTTTCCCAAGGTCCAATGTGAGATATGCAGGTGATTCACAACAATAATTTCAACATTTGCATCAAACTGTGGAGCGTTTTATTATGTTTGGCCTCAACATTACTTAAAGAATACTATAAGTGCCAGGAATGCAAAGCCGTATTCCTGACACTATAGCTCCCTCTGTCTCCGCTCTCCCTTGCAACCCCCCTGTGATGGTCAATAAAGGGTTAAAAACCCTTTATTTACTTACCTTTTCCCAGCCCCGATGTACCTCGGCGCTGGGTTGTGGCTTCGCCTCTTCCTCTGTCCCGTGATGAGCCAGCGCTAATGTGCATGCGCAGCAAATGCCAACTTTAAATTAGACCTCCCCATAGGAAAGCATGAAATCAAGGTTTTCCAATGGGGAAAAATCTGACACTGGATGCCCTCATGCAGAACGTGAGGATGTCCAGCATCAGATTCTATACCAAAGGTCCGTTTGGATGCATAAGCGCCTCCAGTGGCTGTCTGGGAGAGAGCCAATGGAAGCAGACTTAGTGCTGCAGTGTAAATTTTTTTTTTAGCATTGCAGCACTAAGTGCAATATGGACACTGCACCCAGACCACTTCAATGAGCTGAAGTGGTTTGGGTGCCTATAGTGTCCCTTTAATTACAATTACTTATATAGCCCAAAAATATTCTACCGTGCTGTGCAAAAGACAAACAATTCTGACAAAACACTACAAACATATGGGAACAATACGAGTTAGAGTTGCAAGTAACCTTTAGCCCTTCTCTAGTAGTGTAAGAAACCTTGAGCTCTCTATATAAATCTGTTGGTATGTTATGATTTCTTATTTCAAAGATATACAAAAGGAAAAAGGGAAATATGTTATGAACCGAAGACTGGCAGAGATAACAGAATACTTCCACGGAAGAAGAGAAATGTAAAACACCAAACAGTAGTAACAAAGCAAACATCTTGCTAATTCCGTATACCAGAAATAGTAAACAAAGGGGAAAAGAAGATTAAAATAGCGAAACAAGCAGTCAACGTTACTAGAACATTAACACATTTGGTGATAACTAGAACCATGAAAAGGCAAAGAGTCCCCAGTAGTTGTAAATCATACTCAAAAATATATATATATCTGTTAATATTATCATGGTGTGCTGTGCACCTAAAACATCAGCTCTATTGTCATCCAAATACATTTCTAATGATCTCTTGTGGACCATCGGCTGAAAGCCTAGCTAGGACTAAAATAATTCTGGAACCTTGTGGTCAGGTGTTGTAGCGCCCAATGCTACCTAAAATAATTTTTTTTTGGAACAGCACAGTTTGTTAATAATGTTTTATTACTGTCAGTAACCTCAAGCATCATACTCATAGCATAGCGAATTATTTTTATATAATTTGCCTTTCAGTACCCATAAGTATACATATTTACTTACCGCAAACCCAGGTTTATACAAGTTTGAAAGTGCTATTCTTGACTTATAAACCACCCACACTGGCATCATTCCTAAATTAAATACTCTTTCTTGTAAACTGGCACTGGCCCATTGTAAACAAATGCTTCCATATTGGCTCTAGGCCCAGATCGAGCAGACTCTTACAACCCCTAAATTAAGATAACAATTGCTGTCTGAACGATAAAAAGAAAACATACTACTGGCTTTTGTGACCAAACCTTTTACTCTTCTTTAAAATAAGTGGAAAAAAAACTCTTTACTATTTCAGGTCGGACTTTGCTTCTGCAGGATGTCAACATATCAGAAGTACAACCATTATTGAGTACAACAGGGTTTTTCACTAAAATGTGAATTTTTAAGAATTCAAAGTGAATTCAAGATAAACTTTGGACCATAATAACTGAATTGGAATTTCTCCAAATATGTACTGCACAGAAGTCTTTTGTTTATTAAATGCTGTTTTACATGTTCTAGGACTGATACTATCTGTAAATTCCTGTAAGCATAAGCATTTGATATTTAAATAAATATATATTTCGGGGGGCGGGGCCTGACACTCATGGCGATCGGACGTACCTTGCATGGGCTCCTCGCCTGGACACGACCTTAGCCCGGACTCTGGCCACATCTCGCCTCCGAAATGCACCCGGTGAACACATACCGGAGCTACAACGGGGCAGGCTCGAGTGGCAGCGGCTGGGGGCCGAGTTCCGAGGTAGAAGGTACCGGAGGGGACGGTGCGGCCTAGTCGAGCTGTGGAGCGGGAGGGACTGCCGCTCTCCCAATCTAGCGGGTCCTAGGCTGGTGCTGAAGCCTCCAAGAGCCCCGTTACCCCCCCCCCTTGGGACCGGTGGGGGTTATCCCGGTCCCCACCAGGCAAGCCTGCACTGTTCCCTTGTGCAGTCACACGACAAAGGCAGACAGATCCCACGAGGCCACACTAAAATGGCCGACAGCAGTGCAGCAGATCCAGAGACCAGAGTGGCGTGCAAGACTCAACCAGCCCGAACCGGCAAGGTGGGGGATCCCACGAAAAGCTCTCGACCTCCACGCTAACCAGCCTTGGCAAAGACCCCAAGACACCCAAGCACCAAAGAAGCCTGCATACTCCTGCACTCCCACAAAGCAGTGGCACTCCCAGGACCCATCAACTACCCTGAAGCCTGCACCACGGAACTGCACCTGGAGGGCACCCCATGCCCCCACTCAACACCGCGGCAGATCGCTCCATGGCATGGGGGCACCTCAGGTACCGTACCCATACTCACCCAACAGCATGGAGAAATGATGGGAACGGACCTCAATTACTGCACTCAGCAGCGGGACTTTGGGACTCTGTAGCCATGATAGCTATGACACAGGGACTATCCCCACGCACAGGGAATGCAACTGGTCGGAGCTGGCAGTGACCCCAGCCTGTATATCACTATTAAGGCACACACAGCTTACATATATCTGAGTTAACCCCACCTGTTGCCGCGGTGGCTGCAGACATCGACACGCACACACCCTCTCTGATAGAGCTAAAGTTAAAGCTAATGTTCAGGATAATGTTAATGCTTAAGCTAATGTTCAATGTGAATGCCACTTTGGTGCTGACTTCCTGCATTAAGATGCCGATGGCGCACTATGCCTGGTGGAAACTTACTCTAAACGTACTCTAATAAGCGTGTAACCCTCTAATTATACGCCATAGTCAGTCGGAAAATCACACTGTGTACCTAATGAATAGTCACTTATAACTGACAGGTTGCTCTATAGCTTGAGGAAACTTCGTAATATAAAATTAAAGAATGATCTAAGTAACTACGCATGCGCAAACTAAAAAATCGTGCTTGTATGTCTTGACTCTCAAAAATCAAAAAATGTGCACTGTTTTTGATGCCATACCAATGTTTTAAGATGTTTACGTATTTGTCTGCACCAGCTGTTGTGGCAGTGCAAACGGTTGTTACCACTATGCACGAATAAAATAAAGAATTAAAAAAAATATATATATATATTTCTTTACATAAAAGATCAGCTTATGGTGGCCTACAGCGGAGGTGAATGAACATGCACTAATTCAGCTCCCAGAGACCTGAGACGCAATCCACCACAATCGGAGACCTAGAGTGGAGATGGGGAACCCCAGAAAGCAAAACACAGCCCAAGGAGCTTGTGGCAAAACCCCATCCTCAAAAACGAGCCCACTTACCCGTTATTTTAACAACACTTCAAACCGCGAGGTGGAGGCAGGGGTTCCCAAGATGGCGACCGCAAGACAACCAGGCCGAATGAGCTCCCTGTAGCCCAGCACAATCCATGGGCTCATGCAGATCACATATAGTCTCACATAACCTTGAAATCTGAGATATTCTGAGTAACTTACCATCAAAGGTGCATCTAGCAAATATGCTTGGGAAGCTGGAGACGGCCTTTCAATCCAAAATGGTCTCAGAGTAACAGACCAGGAGGAAGAGAAAGACATGGTACAGGCCCAAGTGACAAACAACTCATACACCCTAGAGACCCATACCCAATTCTTATCATCCATACAATGACAAATAGATGATTTAGACAATAGGAGTCACATAAATATCTTGAGGATCAGGGGCCTACCAAATGTTCAAGGGGAAGATGTTGTATCCACTCTATCAGAGCTTTTCAACCGAATATTGGGAGAAGCAACCGATAATCAAATAATAATGGATAGAACTCACTGATCGCTGTGTCCAAGTGGAGCAGCTTCCGAGGCCCCTTGAGACGTCACATGCAGACTCCACTACTTTTCAGCTAAGGACAATATACTAAGACCTCTGCGTGATACTTCCCAGCCACTTTTATTTCACGATAACCAAATACAGATTTTCCCGGATCTATCCTGGTTTACATTACAGGCAAGAAGAGATCTCAAACCTATCACAGAGCACCTGCGCAACCGCAACATTAATCACAAAGGCACTTTATGTTCAAGCGCAACACACCTAGATGTAACGCCCTGGAACTGCCGGATACACAAATCCTGGACTGGTATAACCCATAGCCAAACCAAGATGCAACTATTCTACCCCAACGCCAACGTTGGACCACCCCAGCTAAGAAGAGGAGAACGAATCTACGCCTATTTTTCCCACAAAGGAGACCAGCGATGAATCAGGGGGGCAACGGTTGCTAAAAACGCACTCACATGCAAACACACACACCTAATCTCCAGAGATCTCCCATAAACTTAAGCTGAAGTCAGCAAGCCCTAACCTGTGGTGGACCTATATGAAATTCTGCAAAGGTCGCTATAGGATTATAATCTCCAGTTTGATTTTTCACACAGAACACCTCTAATCTTAAATGCTGGTCTCTGGAAGGTGTTCCATGATGCAACAGGTCCAGGAGACAGTGCAAAAAAGAAAACAAATGGGAACTCTCCAGGAGTCGCAAAGTCGTGTGATCTTTTAAGAGACAGGCTACTCGGTGTAAACAGAACCTACTATTAGGAGACAAGGCGAACATGAAGAACAATCTTCAGGTCGTATAACATTTCACCTTAAGACTTATGTATCATAGATCTGGTGAAGTGTGTAGGGGTAATATTTCACATTTTGCTAGATTGGCCTGAAAATTGGAAATCTCACTGTAGGTTTTCATTTTGGCTAGTATGTGTAGAAGTGTGTGGGTCGGGTCTGAGACTGTGAAAAGCAGATCATCAGCAAAGGCCAATACTTTGTATTCTAGTCCATTAAGTTTTAATCCATGAATCTGTTGATCAGTGGCGGCTCTAGACTTGGCGAGGCCTTAGGCGAAATTCATACATGAGGCCCCCACTAACACCATTATTGGAAAAAAATTGCAGTTGACTTGTGTGTGTGTATATAAGAAGCTGTAGATATATTGAAGGGGAAGCTTGCAGTACTGGATATAGAGAACTAGTCTTTGTATACATCGTTGCATTGTGCATTGTCTACCTGTGTGTATCTGAGAGTGTGTGTCTGGCAGTGAGTATCTTTGTATATGTATGTATGTTTCCCTGAGCATGTGTATGTTTGTGTACTGGCCTTTGGCATTAAGTTCATGGCGACGCTATGTTTCATGACAGTGTGTACTGTGTAGAATGATTGCCTTTAGGGGGTGACAGGGTGAGTAAAGGAGTAACTGTGGCAGGGTGAGTGTAAAAGAGCAGGAGGGTGCCAGAGTGCGCAGAGTGGTGCCCGTGTGTTTAGAGGGAGCGATAGTGTGTATGGAGGTCGGTGACAGTGTGTATGGAGGTAGGTGACAGAGTGTGTGGGAAAATGACATAGTGTAGGGAGGTGGCATAGTGTGAGGGGGTGACATTAGTGTGAGAGGGTTACATTAGTGTAAGGGGTGTGACAGAGTAAGAGGGGGTGACATTAGTGTGAGGGGGTTACATTCGTGTAACAGAGTGAGAGGGGAGAGACAGAGGGGAGTGACAGAGTGAGAGGGGGTGACAGCATGAGAGGGAGGGTGACAGAGAGAGGGGGCAGACATAGTGTGAGGGGGGAGACATAGTGTGAGGGGGGAGACAGAGTGTGAGGGGGGAGACAGAGTGTGAGGGGGGAGACAGTGTGTGAGGGGGGAGACAGAGTGTGAGGGGGGAGACAGAGTGTGAGAGGGGGAGACAGAGTGTGAGAGGGGGTGACAGAGTGTGAGAGGGGGTGACAGAGTGAGAGAGGGGGTGACAGAGTGAGAGAGGGGGTGACAGAGTGAGAGAGGGGGTGACAGAGTGAGAGAGGGGATGACAGAGTGAGAGAGGGGGTGACAGAGCGAGAGAGGGGGTGACAGAGCGAGAGAGGGGGTGACAGAGCGAGAGAGGGGGTGACAGAGCGAGAGAGGGTGACAGAGCGAGAGAGGGTGACAGGGTGTGAGGGGGAGACCTAATGTGTGAGGGGGGAGACCTAGTGTGAGGGGGGAGACCTAGTGTGAGGGGGGAGACCTAGTGTGAGGGGGAGACCTAGTGTGAGGGGGGAGACCTAGTGTGAGGGGGGAGACCTAGTGTGAGGGGGAAACCTAGTGTGAGGGGGAAACCTAGTGTGAGGGGGAAACCTAGTGTGAGGGGTGGAGACCTAGTGTGAGGGAGGGTGACATAGTGTAGAGGGGGTGACAGGGTGAGAGGGGGTAACAGGGTGAGAGGAGGGTGACAAGGTGAGAGGAGGGTGACAAGGTGAGAGGAGGGTGACAAGGTGAGAGGAGGGTGACAGGGTGAGAGAGGGTGACAGGGTGAGAGAAGGTAACAGGGTGAGAGAGGGTAACAGGGTGAGAGAGGGTGACAGGGTGAGAGAGGGTGACAGGGTGAGAGAGGGTAACAGGGTGAGAACAGGGTGATGGTGAGAGAGGGTGACAGGGTGAGAGAGGGTGACAGGGTGAGAGAGGGTGACAGGGTGAGAGAGGGTAACAGGGTGAGAGAGGGTAACAGGGTGAGAACAGGGTGACAGGGTGAGAACAGGGTGACAGGGTGAGAGAGGGTAACAGGGTGAGAGAGGGTAACAGGGTGAGACAGGGTAACAGGGTGAGACAGGGTAACAGGGTGAGACAGGGTGACAGGGTGAGAAGAGGGTGACAGGGTGAGAGAGGGTGACAGAGTGAGGTGGGGTAACAGGGTGAGGTGGGGTGACAGTGTGAGGTGGGGTGACAGTGTGAGGTGGGGTGACAGTGTGGGGGGTCACAGGGTGGGTGACAGAGTAAGAGGTGGGGTGACAGGTGAGGTGGCAGAGTGAGAGGGGGTGACAGGTGAGGTGGCAGGGTGAGAGGGGGTGACAGGTGAGGTGGCAGGGGGACAGGTGGGGTGGCAGGGTGAGTGACAGGGTCAGATGTGGGGTGAGAGAGGGTGACAGTGTGAGGTGGGGTGACGGTGTGTGGGGAGTGACAGGGTAAGTTGACAGAGTAAGGTGGGTGACATAGAGTGGGGGGGTCACAGGGTGGGTGACAGAGTAAGAGGTGGGGTGACAGGTGAGGTGGCAGAGCTAGAGGGGGTGACAGGTGAGGTGGCAGGGTGAGAGGGGGTGACAGGTGGGGTGGCAGGGTGAGTGACAGGGTCAGATGTTGGGTGAGAGGGGAGGCAGGGTGAGGGGGGTGACAGGGTGAGAGGGGGTAACAGGGTGAGAGGGGGCGACAGTATTAGGGGGTGACAGGTGGGGTGGCAGGTGACAGGTGGGGTGGCAGGGTGAATGACAGGGTCAGATGTGGGGTGAGAGGGGAGGAAGGGTGAGGGGGGTGGCAGGGTGAGAGGGGGTGACATGGTGAGAGGGGGTGACATGGTGAGAGGGGGTGACATGGTGAGGGGGGGTGACAGTATGAGGGGGGGTGACAGTATGAGGGGGGTTGACAGTATGAGGGGGGGTGACAGTGTGGGGGTCACAGGGTGGGTGACAGAGTAAGAGGTGGGGTGACAGGGTTACAGGGTGAGAGGTGGGGTGAGAGGGGGTGACAGGTGGGGTGGCAGGGTGAGAGGTGGGGTGGCAGGGACTGACAGGTGGGGTGGCAGCGTGAGAGGGGGTGACAGGGTGAAAGGGGGTGACAGGTGGGGTGGCAGGGTGAGATGGGGGTGACAGGTGGGGTGGCAGGGTGACGGGGTGACAGGTGGGGTAGCAGTGTGAGAGAGGGGTGACAGGGTGAAATGGCAGGGTGAGGGGGGTGACAGGGTGAGGTGGCAGGGTGAGGGGGTGACAGGTGGGGTGGCAGGGTGAGAAGGTGGTGAGAAGTGGGGTGGCACGGTGAGGGGGGTGACAGCGTGAGGGGGTAACAGGGTGAGGGGGAGTGACAGGGTGAGGGGAGGGTGACAGGGTGAGATGGGGTGAGGGGGGTGACAGGGTGAGATGGGGTGAGGGGGGGCGACAGGGTGAGATGGGGTGAGGGGGCGACAGGGTGAGATGGGGTGAGGGGGGGTGACAGGGTGAGATGGGGTGAGGGGGGTGACAGGGTGAGGGGGTGACAGGGTGAGATGGGGTGGGGGGGTGACAGGGTGAGATGGGGTGGGGCGGTGACAGGGTGAGGGGGGGTGACAGGGTGAGATAGGGTGACAGGGTGAGATAGGGTGACGGGGTGAGATGGGGTGAGGGGGTGATAGGGTGAGATGGGGTGAGGGGGGTGACAGGGTGAGATGGGGTGAGGGAGGGTGACAGGGTGAGATGGGGTGAGGGGGGTGACAGGGTGAGATGGGGTGAGGGGGTGACAGGGTGAGATGGGGTGACAGGGTGAGATGGGGTGAGGGGGGTGACAGGGTGAGATAGGGTGAGGGGGGGTGACAGGGTGAGATGGGGTGAGGGGGGGTGACGGGGTGAGATAGGGTGAGAGAGGGTGACAGGGTGAGAGAGGGTGACAGGGTGAGATGGGGTGAGGGAGGGTGACAGGGTGAGATGGGGTGAAGGAGGGTGACAGGGTGAGATGTGGTGAGGGGGGGCGACAGGGTGAGATGGGGTGAGGGGGGTGACAGGGTGAGATGGGGTGAGGGGGGTGACAGGGTGAGATGGGGTGAGGGAGGGTGACAGGGTGAGATGGGGTGGGGGGGTGACAGGGTGAGATGGGGTGAGGGAGGGTGACAGGGTGAGATGGGGTGAGGGAGGGTGACAGGGTGAGATGGGGTGAGGGAGGGTGACAGGGTGAGATGGGGTGGCAGGGTGAGATGTGGTAAAGGGGGTGGCAGGGTGAGATGGGGTGACAGGGTGAGATGGGGTGGTGACAGGGTGAGATGTGGTGAGGGGGTTGACATGTGGGATGACAGGGTGAGGGGGGGGTCAAAATGTACCTTTTTCCCTGGTGGTCCGGTGGGGTCAATCTGTCCCTGGTGGTCCAGTGTCCTGGATGGCTCCCTGGTGGTCCAGTGGGCTTTCCGGTCTGCAGCTCCGCCGGATGCAGAGCTGCAGACCACATGGGGAAAGTCTCGCGATCTCCATTCAGAGCGTTGCCGTGGTAACCCGCGGCAACGCTCTGATTGGCTGGAGATCGCGAGACCTCAGTCTGCAGCTCACACCCGGCGGAGCTGCAGACTGAGGCAGGCTCTCTCCCCAGGCGGCCTGACAGGAGGGGCCTCGCACCCGGTGGCACTAGGGCCACTAAGGGCAAGCCGCCGGGCCCCCTCCTGTGTCGGGTCCTCGGTCATAGACCGAGAACCCGACATGTCAGTCTGCCCACAGGCGATTTAGGCGGCCGCGAGGCCCCTGACTGCGCGAGGCCTTAGGCGGCCGCCTAAATCGCCTAATTAGAGAGCCGCCTCTGCTGTTGATTGTCTCTGTTGGAATGGTTCTAGAACCAGGATGAATATGAGGGGGAACAGTGGACAGTGTTGATACATACCGCCTCGGAAAGTTGGCCATTAATGCGGAGTCGGGCCGTGGGCGACGAGTATAGCTTTTCTAGCCAATCCAGTCATCGTGGCCCAAAGACCAAGTGCAGCATCGTAGTCATCATTAAGGACCAATTTACTCTATCAAATGCCTTTTCGGCATCAATAGCGAGTAAGGCACTCTGGACTTTGTTTACCTTCATCTAATGCATTAAATTTATGATCTTAATGGTATTATTTTTTGCCTCCCTGCCCGGGACAAAACCCGATTGGTCTGGGTGAATTAGTCCCGGGAGCAGAGGCTTCAGTCTCATTGCCAATATTTTAGTAAAAAGGTCCACATTTATAAGGGAAATGGGCCTGTAGCTCCCACAGTTCCTTGGGTCTTTTCCTGGTAATTGTGGTTATAAAGGTAGTTTGTCTATGTTGTCGTAGGGATTGAGCCAATAAGCTCCCACATTTGCCCCCCCCCCCCGTGGGAGTAGTATGTGTGTTTTGTTAAATGTAGTTTGCGTTTCATGTGTAGGTGTAGGGTGGTGGTCAGCTCTGACCTCTTAGCTGTGAGATCTTTGTATGTCTGTAATGTTTTGTCCTTGCGATGCTGTTCTTCAAGTGTTTTTATATCCTTTGTTAATTTCTGTATGTTGGTGTCCCTCTGGCGTTTTTGGGCTGCTGCTATCTTAATCAATTCTCCTCTAATGACACACTTATGTGCTTCCCATGTAATATCCGGATTTGTGTTGTGCTGTGAATTTTCCTCATAGTACCCCTCGACACTTTCTTTTAACTTTGCGACTACATCTGCATTGTTTAGTAGAAGATCGTTCAATTTCCACTGAGGTGAAATGGGTGGGAGTGATGGTACAGTCATTTGTAGTATTAAAGGCGCATGGTCAGACCTGAGGGGGAGGGGAGAAAAATGAATAGTCTCTACCTGAGGGATGTGCGTCTCTCCAGCTGTCATACAATTTAGCTGTATGGAGAATGTTGGTTATTTGCGTACGGGCATCGCTAAATTTATTTATTTATAAAATATTTTACCAGGAAAGATACATTGAGATTTCTGTCGTTTTAAAAAATTAAAAGCTTATTTTATTTATTTTCTTTGCTTCTTTGCATGGAAGCATTATTAAGGGACGATGTGTCTCAGTGTATAAATCTCCATCTCCCCAGGCAAATTTAACATCAGATGTCCTGCTTTAGCCGACTATCTGACTTCTAATGCATGCCAATGTTCTCACTTTCTAACCACAGTCTAACAGGTTATCTACATTATGTCTAATTGGTGCTACATCAATTGTGGAAAAGATAGTCTAAAATTCATTAGCATCCTACTCTTGGAGCTGTTCACTCCATCAATGCTGATCAACTTCCTTACTGGTGGTAATTATGGATAAAGGCAATTACGTTCTTTCTTTCTTTTTTAGTTTTTATTTAACCAACAACCTTACTATTAATTGATGCAGCTGTTCGAAGGGCCTTTTTCAAAACACCACAAGGATAGCATATCTCTGAAAACCTGTCTATCATGTCTTTAGCCTCAGTCACAAACTGATCAAAGTGATAGCATTTCATGCACAGTTAGGGAACTGACCTACCAGCATCTCTTACTTCAAATCCCTGTGATCCTCAGCCAACAACTTACTGGACCTACTGTGGCTAACAGTTGTGGTGGTTATAATCCCTCAATAGCCAAAGTACTACCTGTTGTATAACCCTGCCATAGATAGACAGAGCCTCTGACACTGAAAGGCTACCTTTGTCAGCCTAACATTCCATAAAAATTTGTTTTTTTTCCCCCCACATTTAAACAATCAACAATATCATGTAATTGCCAATTTCTACATGACTGGAGATCACTGTGAAAGGGATCAGAAGTGACAATTAACACATTGTAACACACACTCTGCCATTCTTTATAATGTAGAATGGATCTGTTATGGTAAAGAGATTAAATGGTTTATTTGTTTTAGGGAGTTTAGCATGGATTGTTCTAACAGAGCTTCCAAAGACATCCATATCCATTCGGAAGAATGGCCACAAGTATCTACTTAAAGAGTTGTTTAATGTTTCCGTGCTACGGTTTTTATCAGTAAGTGTCAGTCAAACTGCTGACAGATGAATACAGTCCTCTCTTGAAATGAGTTAGTGCTGCTCCAGGGTTCATTGAGGCAATAATGATATAACGATCAACATTTCTGTTACAGCGGCTTCTCAAAGATATTAGGTCATAAATTATTTAAAGAGAAATGTCAAATAATGGCGAACTTAGGCCATATCTTTAAGGCCAGATTAACATAGGGGCTTAACTGATTTAGGGAAAAAAATTAAATTAGTTAAGGTAAGCTGACTATACGCACTTTGCAAATACTCTTGCTGCTTCGGTCTCTCTAACACTGTGGCATGTCCCCTTTCTTCTACACTCCCTACATCCACCATTTCTCTGTTCTAGACTGCAGACCAGGAGCTTCTGCCTCCTAGTAAGAAGTTAAGGAGAGACGTTAACCAGTGAGTGCTATGCAACAGTCAGAAAGCATAGGGCGATCGCATCATTAGATGCATTTGTGCCAAGCTCAGAGCTCTGTCTGCATAGTACATCCTTAGTTGACCAGCCTGCATGATTGGCAGGCAGTCTGACATGCATTCACGCCAGGCTGACTTTCTAATTCTTTAGTCAGTGGCACACCGTTGAACCTGTCCACCGATATCCTGCTACACCAAACATTGGTAGGGCAGGTTAAAAGGGTGGGTCACTGACTGTCGGCTGTTGGGGATATGGGGATATTCTTTTGTTTACTTGTAGCTGCATCTTGTGAATTTCCCTCCAGCACCACATCCATCAGATACATGCAGTTTGGAAGGTCGATAAGATTCTGTAATAAATAATTGTCACTGAGAGCACTGAACTGCTTCCTGTCAGACCAAGTGGAGGAACAGAAGCTCCACTGCCACGGTTCTACTTGGAGCAGGAAGGTGTGCTGGTACAGTGGGGTGACCCACTAGTGGGGGAGGCAGAGGAGAGACACACAGAGAGTTGTGGAGGGGAGAAGCACAGAGAGTGGGGGAGAGGCACACAGAGAGCTGGGATGGTTGAGGAGAGGCACACAAGTACTAAGGGGGAGATAGGAGAGGTACACATAGAGCTGAGGGGTGAGGAGAGGAACACAGGGGCCTGGGGAGAGGAGAGCCACACAGAGGGCTGAGTGGGGATAAGAGAGGCACACATAGGGCTGAGAGGCAGTGAGGTACACAGTGAGCTGTGGGGATGAGGAGAGGCACACAAAGAACTGGGGGTAAGAGATTTACACAGAGGGCTGAGGGGGGAGGAGAGGCACACATAGGGCTGCTGGGGAAGAGAGGCACATCAAGGGCTGAGGGGGGATGGAAAGGCCCACAGAGGGCTGAGGGGGGAGGAGAGGCACACATAGGGCTGCTGGGGAAAAGAGGCACAACAAGGGCTGAGGGGGGATGGAAAGGCCCACAGAGGGCTGAGGGGGAAGGAGAGGCACACATAGGGCTGCTGGGTAAGAGAGGCACACCAAGGGCTGAGGGGGATGGAAATGCCTACAGAGGGCTGAGGGGGAGGAGAGGCACACAGAGGGCTGGGGGGGAAAATAAACCCATAAAGGTGCTGGGGTGGGGCAGAGAGACACAGAGGGGCTTGGAATGGGAAAAAAGATACACAAAAGAGTTGGGGTAGAAAGAAAGAGAAAAAGGGGCTTGGAGAAGAAAGGGACACACAAAGTTAGCATTTTTTGTTTTTGCAGAGTAAGGTGCACGTAGCTATTCTTGCCTCGGGCCTTGGTTCTATTACATGAATCATAACTCAGTGTTCAGTAAATATAGTATAACTATACTACTAAACATGTTAATCGGTATCATAATCTATCTAGAGATTAGTGATTGCTATTTAACACTCATTAATGCTATGTTTAGTAACTACCGCACAAGAATTATTATGCCATTCTGTGCAGCTGATATGCAATATTAATCATAACCTAGTGTGTAGTAACTACTATATAACTGTACTGAAAAATATTTTAATACGTGACTATAGCTGTCCATTATGTAACCAGAATCAAAATGTACTTTTCCTCCGACGATACGGAGTACCTTGGATAACGTTTAATTTCTGGAACTACTGTTTGTAAACTAAATCATGAACTAAATCTACCACTGAGCTTCATGCCTCCTTAATAAGATTGGAATAGCACTTAAATTCATTCCCATGCTAATAAAAGGTCATTAAGGGATTAATGCAGTTATTAAATTACATCAGTTCAGGCAAATCGGTATTCAAGGAGACAATTGTGATCATTTCGTTTTAGCTTTTTTTCTCAAGGCAAGCTAATTTAAAGTTTAAATATGGAATTTAATACTTTAACTCAAACTAATTTAAGGTTTGTGTCCGTATTAAAGGACCTTATGTTTTCTTTACTTTTTTAGGTACAGTTCCAAAATACTTGTTCGACCATATGAGAGCTTATGGTTTTTGAAAGTATAAGGGCATCTTTTTAATGTGGTTAATATGGGGAGCTGCCTTGAAAGGCAAAGCAGTTTCTCAAAGTCTACAGAAATAGAGAAACGTATAAATAATCAATCATTCTAGTTCTAAATATATGTATAATTTAATGTGCACATTTTGCTCAATAGCCGAAGTTTCAACATTGTAGCATATTTGCATCACATGCATCACTTTTGAAATTGACCTAGAAATTATGGGGAAAATCCTTTTTTTTACTACAGCAAAAACAAACATTCTAATCGTGTATACACGATTGCGGGGTGTGGGTGCCAGCGTGACGTGGTTAAGCTATTGCTAGAGTTAACGCATAAACTTGATTTACCATCAAATAAAGCATTATAAGTCTACCTGTAAGTATGAATTATTCAACATTATGTGTGAAGGTGTCTGGATGATCCCAATCTGAAGCACATTTTGAAAAAACTGAATGAAGGGGGTAATTTCTACTTCATTTCATCAAAGCTATAATGCTAATATAAACACACCATAATGCAACTTTTACTTTTTGCGAGTTTCTGAGCACATCTCTGGGTCTCACTATTAATTTCACTAAACTTGCCAAATTGTTATTTATTTTTCTGGCCTTAAGGGACACTTACAGGCACCCAGACCATTTCAGCTCATTGAAGTGGTCTGAGTTCTATGTCCCTTTTGCACTTAGTGCTGCAATGTTAAACATTACAGTTCCAGAGAAACTGCAATGTTTACATTGACACTGCAGCTCTAAGTCTGCCTCTAGTGGCTTTCTTCCAGACCGCCACTAGAAGGCTTCCTGAATTGAAATGGACCTTTGGTCTGGTATCTGACACTCTGCATGAGGACCTCCAGTGTCAGACTTTTCCCCACAAGAAAGCATTGATTTAATAGCATGTCACAGGACGTCGGAGGGCACAAAGCATCGTGTTACTAAATAATGAAGGGGCGCTTGCGTGGGGAAGGCAGAGGGAGCGATAGTGCCAGGTATACAGCTTTGTATTCCTGGCGCTATAGTATCCCTTTAGGAGGATAAAAGGAAGAGATCGCTTTAGAAGGAATAAAACCTGCACCTTAGTGATAGTGGACATCAAGTTCTAAATACTGAGTTATATCAATGTGAAAAGGAACATTGGGTTGACCTTCATGGCTTAGAGGAAGATGGTTTTACAGAAACCTCAAAATTTAATTAGCACAAAGCATAGTTTTCCAAGTTCATATCTAAATGGTTCTATGTCTGAAAAATAAAACCAATGTTTTTAGAACTTTTTGGATAAATATACAAAATGATTCAAATCCATACATTGTACACACTATTTGACATAGTACCCATCCCCATCTTATTTAACAGGCCCCATCCCATGTGATGAGGCCTTTCTAGCAACTGGGCACCAATAATTGCCCAGTCGCTAGTTTTAAACTTTTATTGGATAGGCAGCATGGCAGATAGGGGCATAGGTAATCTCCCTTACAGTAATAATGAGATGTTATTGCCCTTAATTTATATATAACACCTTTTTAACCTGGCGTCTTGTGAGCAAGCGCTGGCCCGCTGCCGCATGGTTAACCCTTGCACTGCTGTGAATTATTTAACTCTTGCTGGTTGGCTGCAAGAGGTGTCAGTGGGAAAATAGTACGTATAATTATCGCTAGCTTGCTTAAATAACAATGATTTGCAAGTGCATCCTGCTGGATGAATTCTGTCCGGAATTTTATTAAAACTTGTGCTTTGTGAATCTTCTGGATCCTATACTTCGCATAGGTCTCAGATGTGAAAGCAACAAGTTTAATGTGGACACCGAATGCATCTGGATGACTTGCTATCTGGACAAAATCTGGCGTTTAGTGAAACACCATGTCAGTGTTTAGGAATTTCCCAGTTCTGTTCTAATAGGGATCCAAACAAAACCTAGACTGTTGATGTACCTTTAAGAACTTGGTTGGGACTACTGGTCTCAAGCATCACATTTGAAAGGTGATTGGCAGACGATATTTGTTATAGGTGTGAGGAACTAATACCTATGTGAGATGTACCATCAGCAAACTTGCTTCACCATTCTCCTATATTATATTCCAAATTGGGCTCTAGATATGCAAAAATATAATTGTTCTTCATTTTTGTGTCCATCAGACAATTATTGCTGAGGTTCTATATGTGCCACATTGTACAGCTGTAATTAATTATCATCAAAGCATTCTGATTACCCTAAATGGTAAAGAACATGATGGATTACTGATAATTATGCAAAACAGATGGCATAGACAATGTCCATTTCCTGGTTAGCATTATGACGGGTTAAAACCAGTTGTTAGGTTAATATTTACATTTATACAATTACATACTACCAATATATTCCCTAGATAAACAAGACAAACATTAAATGCTAACATAACATATATGACATACGGGACATTGGATACGAGGAAGGCTGCACTCACCTAAACATACTTACATTATAAGGGTGCTTCTGTGGCCAATGAATACAACATATACAATCCAGTGCACTCACTCACTAAACACTATCTTAAAAACTCACAAAATGTAATTGTTGACAATTTTAAAAAAAGGGCATATTAATGGGTATATATAAAATGAGCATATAACCAAAAATAATTGACCAACAACATATTGTCGAGGGGCTCAAAAAAATCTCAAATAAGAAACTGGACTAAATGGACTAAATAGCAACACATTTCATTCATTAAAATTACCTTAATAAAGACTTATAAGGGCAACACATAGACAGCAGAATTATGTGATCAATGACCAGCCACAAAGTAAGACTATGAATTTATATAGGACCATTAAACGACCATTAGTCCATTAGTTGCCTTAGAAATGTAACCATTAGATGTGATGCATCATCAAAGTATCTTTAACTTTACGGTGATACTGAGAGCTAGAATGTGGGACTAATATTGAAGAAAATCGCTTTTTATTTTTTATTGTTACTTTGTTAATCTACTAAACTGGATTTGTCCATTGGAGTCAATGAAGTGATATTCCTATTCCACTTTTTGCATTCTAACCACACCATGGTGATTGCTTTTTGCTGAAATTATTTAGGTGAATAACATCCGGAAGTATTACTTTACTGAGAGGGTAGTGGATGCATGGAATAGCCTTCCAGCTGAAGTGGTAGAGGTTAACACAGTAAAGGAGTTTAAGCATGCGTGGGATAGGCATAAGGCTATCCTAGACTTAAGATAAGGCCAGGGACTAATGAAAGTATTTAGAAATATTGGGCAGACTAGATGGGCCGAATGGTTCTTATCTTCCGTCACATTCTATGTTTCTATGTGAAACCTTGATGTGTATATTTGAGATACTATTAATTATCAAAGTGTTTAACAGGGCAGATGTATAGGTGTAGAATAACAACACAATGTCAGTAATTTTATTAGCACATAAATAAAACAAAAAAATAAAACTAGATACGCTTTCTTTGAAATAGTTGAATACCGTATTCATATAAAGATCACATTTGCTTATTGTCAGACTATCTTCTCTGCTGAGTGCCTGGGTAATTTGAAGACAGTAATCAATAAAATGAGACACATTCAGTTTTCCCATGTGCCATCTCTAGACAAAAACACGTAAAAAAAAAAATATATATATATTTTTTTAAATCACATTCCGTTAATGAAATCATCTTCATTCTGCAGTAATTACAGTTGCATGTAATATTTCCTGCAAATCGATCCTCTGTGAAAAAGAACGGCTCATACAGTTTATAAGGTGGTACGTAAATTAAATCCCACTATATGCAAGTTACTGTTACAATAAATCAGCGAAGTATCGATCAGTATCATTGAATAATGTTCTTTCTTGACCTGTTGATAATTTTACTAGTCTATAAAACTTGATGATTGTAAAACTATGGGTTAAGTAGGGTCAGAAACCTCTAGAAAGTCAGTATGTTGGAATATTATTCGTTATGAAGTCCTCCAGACTAGAGGATAAGGTAGAAGTCCCCGGAGCTCGTATCTGTAATCCCATATCTACAGAGTAACTACAATAAATCCTAAATGGTTTTCCTGGCTGTGCATTCTGCCTGGAATTGTAAGAGTGGAGCAATAGATTAGACACACACATCTGTTTCTTATGATGACACAGTGATAAAGTGAGTACTGGTATTTTTATTACGAGCGAGCGGCAAAGCTTGTTTCTTTAATTTTGCTTGTTTCTTCAGTTTG
This sequence comes from Pelobates fuscus, assembly GCF_036172605.1. Lineage (NCBI taxonomy): Eukaryota > Metazoa > Chordata > Amphibia > Anura > Pelobatidae > Pelobates > Pelobates fuscus. The sequence continues at coordinate 38,545,519 of NC_086325.1, forward strand.
ATCTACACAACATATTGTGTCATAAATCATTCCGTATTTACCTAATGGAATATACTCACTAAACAGTAAGTTGTGATGACTGAAAAACAAACATTCAAAATTTAGGCCGAAGACAGAACCAACCAAGATGTTATTCAACTCTTCTGAACTTTTTTTTTTTGCCTTAATTTTGCAAGTCAGATCTTTAGTCACCACCATTCATTGTATGGTGAATAAATACCATGTTCATGAACTCTTTCAAAACAGCAGAGAATACGATATATACCGTATTTATCGGCGTATAACACGCACCGGCGTATAACACGCACCTCATTTTAAGAAGGAAATTCCAGGAAATTCCCCCTCCCTCCCATAGTATCCCCCCCTCATCCCACAGTGCACTTTCCCTCCCCTTGTCCCATAATTACTTACCTGTCTTGAAGCGTGGGCCAGCTTCACAGCGCGCACCGCGGTACTGGAACTTCAATTTCAGGTTCCAGTTTCCGGCGGGACTGAAAGGAAGTGTGCACACTTCCTTTCAGTCCCGCCGGAAACCGGAACCTGAAATTGAAGTTCCAGTACCGCGGTGCGCGCTGAACACCGACCCACGCTTCAAGACACGTAAGTAAATATGGTATATCGGCGTATAACACGCACACATCATTTTCCCCCTATTTTCAGGGAGAAAAAGTGCGTGTTATACGCCGATAAATACGGTAATTTAAAGGTTACATTTGTAGGTTTCAGATTTTGATTATGAATTTCGTTTTGTTAAAACAGTAGAGTTCCTTATTTTTGGGGTAAGCATATTCTATGGCTCAAATCTTATTCAACTAAATTGAATTTGTCATGAAATAATAAAAAAAGACATCAATGGATGTGTTTAATAATCCCTACATATACCTATTCCAGATGTAAGTCTAGGATCCTAGCATTCACATCCTCTATATGGAACAAGGGAGGAATTACATTTTAACCCAACAATGACTAGGGGCTAGGTAAATGTCTTTATATTATGGTTAACAAGTCATTTTGCCAAGAGAGGTTAAACTGGGGCAATCATTTCTGGAAATGACATAAAGAGGAGTTCATTCCTTAACTGGTGAATTATGGTAAACTGCAACATTTGGGGCAGAAAAGGCTATGTTGTAAAACTTCTATAACCCATCAATTTTTCTTACTCGGCTATTTTTGGCCTAAATTTAGTAATTTGATTTTCTGTTCATTGTAAAACTGTGTTTGGTAATACAATTCCATGTTTATATAATTCAATAATGCTACAAATTTTAAACTGGAGCAATGTGTGATATCATCAATGCATTGATCGATGTGATATCTCTGTATTTATGAACCAGCTGTTTTGGCGGAGTAAATCCAGAAGGCAAATTAATGACATAACATCCTAGAATGTTGTGCAAAGGAAATTAAAGGGATACTGACCACTGGCCAAATAAAAATGAATAAACAATCCCTATTTAGTAGATAAACCCCAACAAAAGCTGCAGATCACAGTTCTGCAGCCTTTGCAAATCCTTGCCTTGCTATGGCTGTCCAATTATAGACTTCCCAATACAGCTTATTGAGAAATATTGGCAAAGCAGGTTTGCCAGTTAGTGCAAATGTCCACTTCTTCCCGGTTAATTTTTTTTTGTTAGCTGTTGATGAAGACCCTTCAGGCACGAAACGCGTCCAGGTCACTTGGCATGGGGTATGTTCTCTCTCTTTCCCTTTTTACCATCACCATTACAGTTAGTACTTTATCTTCATAAATAAAATATCATTACAAAAATTCGGGCCGAATTTTCTATATATAATCTCTTTAAGAACATGTATTCATTGCACCATGTAAATGTAAAGTTAAACATTGGTAGTATTATTATTTTATTTTCTGCTTTTTACTCTCTTCTATCATAAAATTTATATTGAAGAATTAAATATAGCATGTGTTTTACATTAAACTATGCATTATAGCAGCACCACATATCTTTATATTTGGGGAAAAAATATTTTTATTGCAAATATCTAGAACTAAATGCTAAAAATAGGAACCGTTATCGCTACGTATCGTGTCCAAGTGAGATTGTCTTAATATTGATGGATTTAAATATGAAAATGTATTTGGAAAGGCATTCAGACAGCTCTTAGAAATCCTTAATCTATTACCTTATATGTTCACCATATCGAAAAATGAACTACGTTCAGATTTAGATTTCTATGTTTTGGCAAAATTCCAACATATGCACAATGTAATTTGCTATATAATGTTTTTAATTTTAGTGCACGATAAACATGTGTGTATGTTGAGGGGAACTATAGTGACTGAACTTTTTTTACGAGACAAAAGTAAAACATTGTATCATTTCCTACCCTTCATTGTTTGTCATCGATGCCTTATCCTTTGTAGTTCTTATGTATTTCTTCTTTATAGAGGTGACACGGCTATGAATCCAGAACTAATTAACCTGTAAACTGCTTGTGTTTGGTGGTGTGTGGCTGTGTGGTCTCTTTAAACATTGAGCCTTGGCTTGAACTAATTAACAAACATACTATGGCAATAAGTCCCATCTGTTCTCTTTCAGCTAAATGTGTTTGAAGCACGTCCCATTGTCTAGTCCGCAGCAGATCTTTGCAGATCTTCAGTGTGGAAAAGAAAGAATAGATAGAATCCTCTATAATGGCTCATTGGAATAATTAAAATATATTTTTTTTCTAATACTTAAATTAAACAAAAATAAAGCAATTCATTATATTGTTAAAGGACCACTCTAGGCACCCAGACCACTTCAGCTTAATGAAGTGGTCTGGGTGCCAGGTTCAGCTAGGGTTAACCCATTTTTTTATAAACATAGCAGTTTCAGAGAAACTGCTATGTTTATAAATGGGTTAAGCCTTCCCTCTAATCCTCTAGTGGCTGTCTCATTGACAGCCGCTAGAGGCGCTTGTGTGATTCTCACTGTGAAAATCACAGTGAGAGCACGCAAGTGTCCAAAGGAAAGCATTGTAAATGCTTTCCTATGCGACCGGCTGAATGCGCGCGCAGCTCTTGCCGCGCGTGCGCATTCAGCCGACGGGGCGGAGAGGAGGCGGAGAGGAGGAGAGCTCCCCGCCCAGCGCTGGAAAAAAGTAAGTTTTAACCCTTTTCCCCTTTCCAGAGCCGGACGGGAGGGGGTCCCTGAGGGTGGGGGCACCCTCAGGGCACTATAGTGCCAGGAAAACGAGTATGTTTTCCTGGCACTAGAGTGGTCCTTTAAATATCATAAACATTTCCTTAAGCCAAAATAAAAAGTTAGAAATTAACAATTAGCAGTATCAGGTTTGGTCAAACAGAAAGTTCATACTTTCTATGTCAAGTAAGAACTAAATTCACTGTATCGCAACTTATGATTGAGATAGCTTCTTGAAACCTATTTAAGGGGGCTAAGTTGGATCATAAACTCTATTCTGGGCAAAATATTAGGGAGATAAGTCAATTGAAAAGAAACATTTAAAGGGATTATAACATCTGTGGGGTATCTGCCCACCAAAAATGTAACATTAGAAACAGTGGCGTACACATGACCTATGGGGCCCCGGTGCGAAAATTTATCCGTGGGCCCCCCCCCCCCCCCGCACGCTTACCAGGGTCGCAGGGGTCGCCGCTGCGACCGGGCCCGGCCCACCAGGGGGCCCGGCCGCCCCTGCGACCCGGTATGTACGCCACTTGGCCAGCCTCTTCTCCTGGGGGGCCCAGGAGCCGGCCACCTCCGGGCCCCCCGAGGCTGGCCCTGCTGTCACCCGGCTGGCCGGTCCTGCGGGCGCGCGAGGGAGCACTCTCCCCTGAGTGCTTCCTCTTCAGCTCCCTCGCGCACCGCAATGATACCGGAGCCGGAAGATGACGTCATCTTCCGGCGCCGGTATCAGTATGCGGCGCGCGAGGGAGCTGAAGAGGAAGCACTCAGGGGAGAGTGCTCCCTCGCGCGCCCGCCTGCTTGCCTGCCCGCCGGGTGACCGGCCCCCCAGGAACCCAGCAGCACCACTGGACCCCAGGGAATCCCCTCAGCACTCCAAAAGGTAAGGAGGCTGGGGGGATTACATTTTAAAAAAAATGTGTTAGTGTGTGTGTGTTAGTGTGTGTGTTAGTGTGTGAGTGTTAGTGTGTGAGTGTTAGTGTGTGAGAGTTAGTGTGTGAGTGAGTGTTAGTGTGTGAGTGTTAGTGTGTGAGTGTGAGTGTGTGTGTTAGTGTGTGTTTTACTGTGAGTGTTAGTGTGTGTTTTACTGTGAGTGTTAGCGTGTGTTAGTGTTACTGTGAGTGTTACTGTGTGTTAGTGTGAGTGTCAGTGAGTGTGTCTGCTAGTGAGTGTCAGTGAGTGTGTTACTGTGTGTGTCTGTTACTGAGTGTGTTTGTATTAGTGAGTCTGTTTGATGTCTGTTAGTGAGTGTATGTTTTGTAAGTGAGTGTGTATGTATGTCTGTCGCTGAGTGTGTCTCTGTCAGTAAATGTGTGTGTCTGTTAGCTAGTGTGTATGCGTGTGTTAGCTAGTGTGTATGCGTCTGTTCGTGAGAGTGTGTATGTGCGTGTCTTCAGCACTTACCTTTCTCCAGCGCCGGACTCCCTTGGCGCTGGGGATCCCTCCACCTCTCAGCTCCGAATGCGCATGCACAGCAAGAGTCATGCGCGCATTCAAACCGCCCATAGGAAAGCATTACTCAATGCTTTTCTATGGACGTTCAGTGTCTGAGAATCGCGGAAGCTCCTCTAGCGGCTGTCAGTGAGACAGCCACTAGAGGCTGGATTAACCCTCAGTGAAACATAGCAGTTTCTCTGAAACTGCTATGCTTTCAGCTGCAGGGTTAAAACTAGAGGGACCTGACACCCAGACCACTTCATTGAGCTGATGTGATCTGGGTGTCTGTAGTGGTCCTTTAAGTGTGTGTGCATCTGCATGCACTGGTGTACATACCACGGTCGCAGGGGTCGCAGCCCTGCAACCCCTGCGACCAGGTGCCCGCCGCCATGTGTTGCGGCCCCGGCCCGCGCAGAGTAAGCGTGCGGGGGGGGGGGGGGCCCACGGATAAATTTTCGCACCGGGGCCCCATAGGTCATGTGTACGCCACTGGATGATGGGGTTATGTAGCAAGGATTGCCACCATGATACCACCATGCAAGGATATAAATAAAACTGCAGCGAAGACTGGTAGAAGATGAACTGGTAGGTCCATTTATTTTTTTAATGAATGGTTTTAGAGTACACGTGCATATCCATGGAATTCCTTACATATCGATATCAGAAGAAGAAACTGGCTGAAATCTATGTGCTCTAAACATAAGTTCTGGTGACATATTTTATTGAAGGAGTCAAAACTGCTGCATTTGTTAGACACCAAATATAGTGAGACAGGAACATTGGACATTCTTTCATCATATTCTATCAACATATGAAGTTGTGGTGTTCAGAATGAAAATCCAAAAGTGGACTGTCATGCATACCCTCTGGTGACGTAGTGGCTCAGCCAATCCTCCATACACACTTGATTTTTTTTTGTATGTGTAAGGGGGTGCGGGGGGGTTTAGTTTTTGATATCACTGGTTACACCACTCACGAAAAGTAAATAACACCAATTTTATTCAGTGACACTAAATCCACCACCTGGTCTCCTAAATGGAGGTTATGTTGAAACTTTGCCCATAAACAACAGGATATAAACTAAGGAACTTCGCAAAGCTAATGATCTCGACAGCCACTTACGAATACCGTCCACGATGCAAGTCTTGAGATATACAGCCATAATGATAACCCAAACATTTTAACTGTATCTATTATAAGCATGGGAGTTAATTTGACAGTTTGTTGGTTTAGGAATAACTATCCAGAGTTACAATCCTTCACACAGGTAACTTTGATCCATAAGGAAATTAAATATCTATGCAAATAATAAAAAAAAAAAAAAAAAATGCAAGAACTCATGTTTGACAGAAAGCTCGTAAAAACTGTCTTCCAGTGAAAAGTTATAAGCATCGCTGTGATTATAAATATCACTACAATGTTATGTTAACATTCCAGATGGTGTTTGGGAGACGTCTTTTCCTCGCATTCCTTTAGCCGGTATAATACGTTGGACATCTGGCCATCAGCGGAAAGGAAACATATTACATACAAATATTAATTTTTCCTTATTAATGCACATGCTTTATCTACAAGGCAGAGCAGGTGAGAATGTTCTTATCGAAAAGGATTTCCCTGCAAACAACGTATAATTTCCATATTTCAGGAATGCAGAGCAGAGCATCTGCTTTGCTTCAATTTAAGTGTCTTCCTGTCTGCATTAACGGCCATATGTCTGATCTCCCCAAGGAAAGGGTCATAGTCTGCATGCCTTGATTAAACTCTTACTCAGAGTCGTTAATTAGAGACAGGGCAAGCCTTTCCTAATATTGTCTTCTTCGACATGTGCAGGGTATCATGTAGAACATTTCCACATTTCAAACAATAGTCCCACCTAATATCACATTCAAGCTAAATATAAATCTAGTCATTACTGCAGGTTGATACAGGTGACACATAGACCGTGCCAATCAAATATTTGCAGGCTCAAGTCATCTGTATCAAAAGTAAAAAAAAAAATCTTGTTTTTAACCATTGTTTAATGCATTTGGATACTTATCATTCCAAGATTGTTTATCTTCAAAGCTAAAAAATAGATGAATAAAATGTTTCCTGTGTTTCCTGTGGCTGTTAAAGGAAATTCGAACTATTGGGGTTTTACATTTTTTTATCCTGAAGATGTATCTTGACTATATGATCTGGTAGATATTTTTTCACAAAACATATACACACCACAACCTCCAACACATAAAGTGCCCAGTCATTAATGGGTTGCTTCATCCAGCATTCTCCAATCCTGATACATATAAGACTTAATAAACAATATGGAGCGATACAGCAAACCTACAAAAAAGGACAGAAAACCACATTGTATGGCACAGTTTTGGTGATAACTCCCAAAATTCGTTGTGCAATTTGGGGGCTTGATGACCCAAACTTTACTTATACTATATGGTGTTCTGTTCCTTTATTGCAGATTTGCTGTATCTCTATATGTTTGCATGTAGAGACATGGGCGTAGGAACTCAAAAAAATCTGGGGTGGATAGCATTTTTACTCGCCGGGTATATTCTTATTCCGTAAACTAGGAGTTGTTTATCCCATTGTACAGCGCTACGGAATTTGCAGTCGTTATATAAATGATTAAGTAATAACATTAAAGGGTCACTACAGGGAAGGGGTTTTACTTACCCGGATACAGCGCCGGGATCCTCCTGATTAGAGCCACCCCTACCCTTCCCATGAATATTAGAACCACTCCTACCCCTTACATGCACAAAAGAAACCCACCTACCCCTTCCACGCATATTAACCCCACACCCCTTCCATGCATATTAGTACCCCCCTAACCCCTTCCATGCATATTAGAACCCACCCTACCTCTTCCATTCATATTAGTACTCCCCTAACCCCTTCCAATAATTTTTCTACCTCCCCCTCCTCCCATCCATATTAGTAGCCCCCCTAACCCTTTCCAATAATTTTTCTGCCATGTTAACTAACGCCAGTGCTGGAGTGCCGCCGTGTTTACATTAAAAGGCCTGCAGGGACAGGCTATAGACACCAGAACCACTACATTAAGCTGCAGTGGTTCTGGGGACTACAGTGTTTCTTTAATGTAAGGTAAATTAGAGATTAGTGCCACGAATAATATGCTAGATTGCCTACTTACAACCAGATGAGGATGATGATGGGCTCTAGCTGCAGTCTGGTCTGGTGTAGAACAGGCTCTCTGGAGGCTGTTTGTAACTGTGGTCACAAAAATCAATGTTCTGGGAGAACGGGAAGCAGCTCCATTTTTTGGGGGCCCTTTACACAGCTCAAGGTCTGGGTCCCAGGGTCCACCTTCATGTTCCACCAATGAGTTTGTTCACAGGGGGTGGAGTGTGTAGGGGATGTCCTGATATGTGTGTAAGGAACGCATTGTGTGAATCTGTGTTTGTATGTGTAAGGGCTGCAAGGTGTGTTTCTGTGTATGTACGGGATGCAGTGTGTGCGTCTGTAAGGGGTGCATTGAGTGTGTGTACGGGGTGCATTAAGTGTGTGTAAGGAATGCATTGTGTGTTTCTGTGTGTGTAAGAGTTGCATGATTGTGTGATTGTGTGTGTGTGTGTGTGCACGGGGTGCATTGAGTGTGTGTAAGGAATGCATTGTGTGTTTCTGTGTGTGTAAGGGTTGCATGATTGTGTGATTGTGTGTGTGCGTGTGTGTGATGGATGTCAATCTCTCTCCCTCCCTTGTCAATTTCTTTCTCCCCCTCCCTCCCTTTTCACTCTTTCTCTTTCTCCCCCTCCCTTGTCACTCTTTCTCCCCCTCCCTCCCTCCCTTGTCACTTTCTTACTCCCCCTCCCTTGTCACTCTCTTTCTCCCCCTCCATCCCCCCTTTGTCACTCTCTTTATCCCCCTCCCTCCCTTGTCACTCTCTTTCTCCCCCTCCCTCCCTTGTCACTCTTTTTCTCCCCCTCCCTCCCTCGTCACTCTTTCTCCCTCTCCCTCCCTCCCTTGTCACTCTTTCCCCCCTCCTTCCCTCCCTTGTCACTCTTTCTCCCCCTCCCTCCCTCCCTTGTCACTTTCTTACTCCCCCTCCCTTGTCACTCTCTTTCTCCCCCTCCATCCCCCCCTTGTCACTCTCTTTCTCCCCCCCCCTCCCTCCCTTGTCACTCTCTTTCTCCCCCTCCCTCCCTTGTCACTCTTTTTCTCCCCCTCCCTCCCTCGTCACTCTTTCTCCCTCTCCCTCCCTCCCTTGTCACTCTTTCCCCCCTCCTTCCCTCCCTTGTCACTCTTTCTCCCCCTCCCTCCCTTGTCACTCTTTCTCTCCCTCCCTCCCTCCCTTGTCACTCTTTCTCTCCCTTCCACCCTCCCTTGTCACTCTTTCTCCCCCTCGCTCCCTCGTCACTCTTTCTCCCCCTCCCTCCCTTGTCACTCTTTCTCCCCCTCCCTCCCTCCCTTGTCACTCTTTCTCCCCCTCCCTCCCTCCCTTGTCGATCTTTCTCCCCCTCCCTCCCTTGTCACTCTTTCTCCCCCTCCCTCCCTCCCTCCCTTGTCACTCTCTTTTTTTTTCCCCCTCCCTCCCTTGCCACTCTCTTTTTTCTCCCCCTCCCTCCCTTGCCACTCTCTTTTTTCTCCCCCTCCTTCCCTTGCCACTCTCTTTTTTTCTCCCCCTCCCTCATCACTCTCTTTTTTCTCCCCCTCCCTCCCTTGTCACTCTCTTTTTTCTCCCCCTCCCTCCCTTGTCATTCTCTTCCTCCCCCCTCCCCTACCTATGTTGTAGTGTGGCCGGGTCCGCGGGTACAGGGAGCTTTTGTTTCCTGTACCCGGCCGGACTAAAAGGAAGTGCACACTCAGTGTGCACTTCCTGTTAGTCCGGCCGGGTACAGGAGACAGATGCTCTCTGTACCCGCGGATCATACAGGGCTCGGCCAGGCTACAGTGAGGAAGTGACAGGAGGGAGCGCTGAGCGCTTCCCTCCTGTCAGCCCCTCTCCTCATGCCGCGCCCGGGCGGTGCGCCCTCATGGAGGCACCAGCCTGGGCAAATCTGCAGCCGCCTGAGGCTCTCTGCAGAGCGCTCGGGCGGCTGCAGCATGAGGGGTGCCGGCGGAGCTGGGGGGGATTTCCCCATAACCTGTCCCCCCCGCATGACTTGCAGGGGTGATGCGTCCCCCCCATCCCCCCTGGTTCCTATGCCCATGTGTAGAGATTATTCCAATGAAGCACCAGGGCAGAAATGGACAATATTCTGTACCTGATTTGCCATAATGCAAATTAGACATTTGCCAGTTATTACAAGGGTCACAGGAGTTACGCCAGTTTAATTTTGATTCCATTCAGTTTTAGTCTAACCCCATTGTTAATTTAGTCCCACCCAAATTCCACCTCAAAAATATTTTTAAAGGCATAATGGAGGTCAGAGGTAAAGGAGGAGGTTGTATTATCCATAGAGAATTGTCCTTTTGTGGATTGTAATGGGCCCACAATAATACATTTGTCAGGCCACACCTATATGCCATAGCTATAAAATAGTCTTGGGAGAGACATGGAGGTGAAGGCTGAATTCGTATTATGTAGTTATGGTGGAGTATTGGCTGTAATGTTGGTGAAGAAGAGCTTAGTGGTAGCTGCCACTAAAATCCATCTAGGGCTAGGCAGACCACCATTGACGTTCATGAAAAGGCATTGAGGATACTGACCAAAACAAAGGAGATCTAGTGGGCCGTGGAGAAGATCCCAAAATGTATAATACTGCAAAATAATGAGGACAAGGTATTTCAGTTACGCTACATTTAGTCCAATCTTCTTGTTTTCATTTCTTCATTTTCAGGCACTTTTTAAAAAGTGGTTAGCTTTGAGTTACAATCACTGGGATCGAGGTTATCAATGTGTCTGTACATAACCTCAAACAAATGCATTCACAATATAAATGGAGAACATAATTCACATTAATAAATTTCTTAAAGCATATTTTTTTTTCTCGACAAAGAACATGCTAAATGTGGAATATATTTCCATGAAATAAATGCAAAATCCTATGATAATGAAACAGATTGTGCAACAAAAGCTAATGCCATTCATCTATTCAGAGACATTATATACACTGAATATTCATTTGCACACCATAAATCCATGTCAGTAAACTATGTTTAATGCATCACAAAGATTTAGCCCATTGGTGGCATATGATTAAGGACCAAATGGTTGCAATTTGATGTCCTAACAATCTGGTCACTAAAGAGCTAAAGAAGACATGTATTGTCCTGTTTATGTAGCTCTGGCTTTAATGTGTAGATCAGTAGACATTAATTGAGTAGATCATTTTATTTTGCAATAAAATAGAACATATTGCACAGCCCATCACTAATCATTAAGGTGTTAATAAACTTAACTAAATAATAATTGAATCTAATGATATCCTACACCTTCCTAGCCTGTTTGAAATATTGCATTTATATTTTGTTGCCCATCTTTGTGCATGGCAGTATTCACTGTCTCAGTGTTATGGATTGTCCGAGAAATATCATCACCAAATAATGCCAATGGACGTTACTCTATTTAAGATGCCCCAGTCTCCTCCCTGCCTGCAGATCTAAACCTCTACACCTCCCCTCAAAAAAGCTTGTCACTGAAACGTAGAACTTGTGATACATTATGCAGCAGATAAGGAGCTATTAATGTGGAAGAAGCTACTGAATCCACCAAGAGGCCACAGGAACCAACAGAGAATTAGGATGAGAGCACTGAAGTGTTCACAACCGTTCCATGTGCACTTATTGACTGAACCGAAATTTCGAACTGGATATATGTTAAAACACTCCTTTTTGTGGATTAGAGCCTTGTTTTGTGATTCCCTCTAGAAAAGAATTGCTCATTATTTTTTGCTTTTTGCTGTGTTTTTAATCTGCTAGCTGTTTATTGGTTAATATCTGCCATTTTTGCACTGCTTGGTCTTATTTTACTTTTTTACAGAAGTCCACATGACAATTTCATTACCTTTCCCTAGAAGTTGTGCACCATGAAAACTGTATACTGAGCCTGGTGATGGCTCTATTTTATGGAGAAGGTTCCATCACCTTTTTTAACAAGAGTGTATTACACTATATCTTTATTTATGTTTTGTAAGTTTGAACAATTTTTGTAAACATATCTTATTTATGAGAATTGTGGATGACTGAGGAAGGTTTTACATTAGAAAGAGTGGGATTATTAAAAGGGTCACTAATAAGGTTAGTTAATTACCATGGCAAAAAATGGAATGTCTCTCCTGCTTCTGTGGGTTTCCATGGCAATTGCTCCATTTTTAAACTTTTTTTATTCTTTAGAACAATCAGATGCACAACTAATTTTAATTGTAAAGTTAGTTATTTCTGGATAGGTAGGAGGCAAATTTTAGTAATTCTTATTCAAATGAATGCAATGTATTCAACTTTACCAATATAGACAGGCATTCGAATAAAACAGAACAAAAAAACTGTTACGGAATCATAGAGTGAGCAGGAAACAGAGAAAAACTGTACTTCTATCTCACTACTGACAATATTGTTGATTTAGGAACAATGTTAAAGGAATTCCCTAAGGAGTAACTGGACCCAGGCTGCTGTACCATTTGCCGAGCGTTAAAGATGGCCCTGGCTGGTCGAGGTGGCCACAAGGAAAGATGGAGCCAGAGGGAACTATAGTGTAAGGAATACAACTATAGTATAGTGCAATGAATACAAAGTTGGGCCCATCTTCCCTAATGTCCACCTCGACCAGCCAGGGACATCTTTAACACTGTCAAATGGGGCAGCAGCCCCGGGTCCAGTTACTCCTTGGGGGCCCAGGGCAGCTTCCCAGTAGACCCCCCACTGCCCTCATCAATCTCATAAATACATGCTTGCCTTCAACACCGCATTTAAATGCCAACACCACATACAAACACACTCCTATGTTGACATAAACATACTCCATACAAAAAACATGATTACATTCAAAGACACAAATCTTGCTCAGTCCTACATACAACCCTGCAATCATGGTAAAATGATAGAGCCCAAGCCGTCAAAGCATTGTTGGAGTTGCACGACCGATAGGGATCTACCTTTTGGCCACCCTTGCAATAGTGGGGACCAAAAAAATAATTTCCGTCATTGTGTTGGAGTGGAGGGTGTGATTGCATGTGAGGGCATGGGGCGGGCATGGTACAGAAGGGACCAAGGAGATGCTTTCCGAGGGTCCAATCAATTTAAAAGATGGCTCTGTGCCCAGCATGAAAAGGGTTAAAAATCCTTTAGTCACTTTTCCAATTCCAGCACCCATCTTCCTCGGCGCGTTGGTGCTCCGCCTCCTCCGACATCGTCCAAGGTGGGAGGGCTAATACGCAAGTACAGTGAGCATTGTGAACGCATAAGGTTTAAAATTTAAAGTTTAAAATTTCTTTAATGTTTGCTTATGGGGATTTTACGGATGCTGGATGTCCTCAGAGAAACATAGAATGTGGCGGCAGATAAGAACCATTCGGCCCATCTAGTCTGCCCAATTTTCTAAATACTTTCATTAGTCTCTGTCCTTATCTTATATCTAGGATAACCTTATGCCTATCCCACGCATGCTTAAACTCCTCCACTGTGTTAACCTCTACCACTTCAGCTGGAAGCCTATTCCATGCATCCACTACCCTCTTAGTAAAGTAATACTTCCTGTTATTATTTTTAAACCTTTGCCCCTCTAATTCAAGACTATGTCCTCTTGCTGTGGTAGTTTTTCTTCTTTTTCGTCATGCAGAGCGTGAGGACATCCAGCGTCAGTTAGGTAACCAAAAATCACTTAACCACCATGAAGTGGTTAAAAAGTCCTGCAATGTGGGGGCGGGGCCGGACCGCCGGGCTGGACGGTCGCACTCGACACCAGCTCCTGCAAACTATGCCTGACTAAGCACAGAAAATGCAATTTCAGGCAGAAAATCCGTCCAGCACCGGTGGCCCTCAGCGGGCAGAGAGCCCTGGATCCAGGGAGAGGCTGGCCAAACGGGCTTCAGTCCCCAGGAGGAGGGTTCCTCATCGGCACTTTAAGGCCTACTCTGGAGGTGAGCGGGGTGGACGGCCGCTGCCCCGCTGCCTGCCGATCAGCGCTCAGCCATGAGTCAGACCTGCGGGGATCTGGCCCCGAACCCCCCCCCCCCTTGTTGGACCGGGGGGGTGATCCCGGTCCCCATTATCAGGACCTGAACACCACGGAGGCACCTGGGGCGCCGTGGCTGAGCCGCCAAGACCCGCATCCCAAGCACTGCAACCAAGATGGCGGCGGCCACGTGCGATGGCACCGAGACGAAACGCCGTCCAAACGCAAGCTCCCACTCGCAGCAACACATCAGCAAGACCCCCTCATAAGCGACACCTGTGAAGCATCTACCAACCCAGCCTCTCATTGCCTGGCGCAGTAAAACATGACCTCCCGCCGCCAGCGCTGCAGATCGAGAGGATGAGCGACAGTGAACCCCACAGGTCGCCATTAAAGTTGGCTCCAGATATGAAGGCACCTCAGTTTCCAAGAAGGCAAGGCAAGAAGGCAAGGGGAATCGGCTGACAAGTCCACCGCTGAGACTCTCAAGTGCATATGCCACACCTGCATCTAGAGGGCACACTCACAGCCGGCAATCGGGACTTCAACAGCCCGCACCAAGAACATACCTAACGTGGGCATCAGCTGAAACAAAACTGGACTGATCAATTGAGGTGAGCGGTCACTGGCTGAACTGACCACTGCGAGCTGCACAGGATCCAACGGTCCCCTCCATAAGTGACTGATGTGCTGAGTAACATGCCAGTAACCTTTAATTGCACTGCTTTTCCATGATTATACGCTTAGACAGCCATTAGGCAAACTTGGGCATCTCTCTCTGCACTTCTACACCCTCACCTGCCTAGACCTACAGTTTAGCATGTTTACTACACTTATGCCAATTAGCCAGCATGTTACTCAATGTTGATTAGTGCAGATGTCTATGCAGCCACATGTATAGTGTTACTCTCTCTATTTAGCCTGACTTACACAGACCTCGTTTATATTACAAATGCAGACTAACCATAAAAAAGTGCAAGTACTAACATACCCCTGATTGTTGAAAATGTTACGCAAAAGCATGTGGATTGCCTTTGGGGTACCCCATGCGTGTGTTATATATCCTTTGCATGACAAAAATAAAGAATTTAAAAAAAAAAAAAAAAAAAGTCCTGCAATGTAAACATTAAAGGATTAACGAGGACAGGGACACTGCACCCAGACAGTGTCCCTGCCCCCTTAGTCCTGCAATGTAAAAAAAGTTTCAATGAGCTGAAATGCCCTGGGTGTCTATAGTGTTTTCCATGTGTAGTGGTAATGTAACAGCCTACCTACACAACGTAGTATCAAAATATTTCAGTATGTTTTTATTATAAGTTCAGATAATTTTGGTGAATATTCTATAGGCTCTTTCTTACTTCAATATAGATCACTGTTGACTAGATCTCTGATTTTAAAATATGCTTTTATAACACTTTGAAGATAAAAGATGGATCAGGCGGCAAAGTTGTAGATATTTTATTGGTGTTTTGAATGGGTTTCTGGTGTTGAAGACATAGCTTTAAAAATGAGACAGGATGGGCTGAGGGGTACAGTTCTTCTGGCAGACAGCTGAAACATTAGCTGAATATTCACCCTTCGTGACTTAGGGTGGACGAGAAAAAATGTGTTTTCAGGATACAGATGAAACGCAGAATATCTCTAGGGTGAAATGTATATTCCATTTGGTCAACTTTACAACGAGATGCAGAACTTCTCAAATTGCACGTTACTTGCTTTTCTTTTATCAACTGCAGTCTTATCATCAAATTTTAATTAGAATGCTTTACATGTCAATATAGATATTTTAGATCATTTTTGAGTGCATGTATAAAGGTGTAAAATATCAAATTAACTATGCCACTTAGCACCTTCACTACCAGCTAATTTGCATTAAAAAAATAATGATGCTAACATTTATATGAAACAAGGAAAATAAGGTGACTGCATACACGTAGACCAAAATTGCTATTCTGTGAACAGATTGATATTAATAGGTTCTTGAAAAAAAATATGTGAATGTCCAGAACTTTTTCATTTATACTATATCATTCATAGAGTAGTTGCAATGTATTAGGCTTTATATGGTTCTCCTTGTTTTGTAGTTCTCACAATAGGTTCAAAAATAAAGAGACATAAGTATTTGCAAAGAATCTGCCTGGAGTTTGGGGAATGCAGATTCCTAAGGTGTCAACAGAATGCTTCTACACACTGCATGTAAACCTGATAATGTGTGCCAAGATCTGTCCCCATATCCATTTTCTCCTGGGTCCCATTGTGAAGCCCTACACATTGATCCATGCAGGTTCATCTACTGTCAGAGAGCTAACAGAGAGCTAAATCATAGAAAAGGCAGTGTTTACATTACTGTCTAGGAACACCTCTAGTGGCCACTCCTCAGATGGTCACTAGAGGTGCTTCTTCAGTAAGTGCTCCACAATGTGCAGCACTGGCATTCAGCATCTCCATGTTCTGCATAGAGACACCGAATTCTCCCCATAGAGCGGAATTTATTTAATGCATCTCTATGAGGAGAAGCTGATTGGTGCAGGGCAGTGGAATAGCCTCCCAATGCTTACCTATGGGAAAGCATTGGATTGGCTGAGATCATCAAAATTGATAACCTCAGCAATGGGGGCAGAACATGGGCTGGGTCAGCCAGGCGTGAAGAGATAGGCACAGCGTGGGAACCAGTGTTTTAGAACAGAAAAATAAATATGGATAGGAATACAAAATGAGGCAAACTCACAAAAGCCAATTGCTTTTTTCAATGAATCCCCATTAGTTGTAACAGGTCTCAGAGAACTGCTCACTATGAAGTTTTTTCAGTAATGTCACTGCATACTCCAGAGCTTCAGTGCAACATAAATAGCGTAAGGCCATACATAACATTTGAGTAATTATCAAAAAGGGTTTACCGCCTTGAAACATAAGATTCATTATTTGGTAGATAGATAGATAGATAGCTAGATAAGGGTGATTGATCCTGAATATACTATGGTCAAAAATATATTAAAGAGACACTATAGTCACCTGAACAACTTTAGCTTAATGAAGCAGTTTTGGTGTATAGATCATGCCCCTGCAGCCTCACTGCTCAAACCTCTGCCATTTAGGAGTTAAATCCATTAGTTTATAAACCCTAGTCACACCTCCCTGCATGTGACTTGCACAGCCTTCCATAAACACTTCCTGTAAAGAGAGCCCTATTTAGGCTTTCTTTATTGCAAGTTCTATTTAATTAAGATTTTCTTATCCCCTGCTATGTTAATAGCTTGCTAGACCCTGCAAGAGCCTCCTGTATGTGATTAAAGTTCAATTTAGAGATTGAGATACAATTATTTAAGGTAAATTACATCTGTTTGAAAGTGAAACCAGTTTTTTTTTTTTTTTCATGCAGGCTCTGTCAATCATAGCCAGGGGAGGTGTGGCTAGGGCTGCATAAACAGAAACAAAGTGATTTAACTCCTAAATGACAGTGAATTGAGCAGTGAAATTGCAGGGGAATGATCTATACACTAAAACTGCTTTATTTAGCTAAAGTAATTTAGGTGACTATAGTGTTCCTTTAATTCTTAGAGTGCAGGTAATAATATTTAGATATGTGCAGAACTTTCTAGAGATTTTGTAACAAAACTAATGCAACTGCCATTTCAAACTATCCCAGCTCCCCAGATAACTGGGGGAAAACTAGGTCATGTTTGCTAAATTAAACATAGAAAATGACACAAAAGTGAAGTCAAATGGTACAAAGAAATTATCTAAAATATTAAAATGTTGCTTTAATTCTAAATAATTTTCTTTTTATTTTAAGAACTAGAACATGAAGCGCCTTAAGTCATTCTGAAATTTAAAAGCAAGATAGACTATAAGTTATTTTTTGTAATTAATCACACATTATTTCTTTGAATTTAATTTTTTTTGGCAAACTGTTTTCTTTTTAACCCCTTAAGGACACATGACATGTGTGACATGTCATGATTTCCTTTTATTCCAGAAGTTTGGTCCTTAAGGGGTTAAAATAGTAGTTTGTCAAATGCCAGACGTAAGTCAATTAGAAAACAACAACTCCCATTTGTTTGTGTAATCCATCTACTGTATTTTGAGATTGGCAAAGGTTTATTGGATTTGCAGTCAGCTAGTATCTGGGGTCCAGTATTTTAGTATTCATGCCTCAACATCTTGGTGCATAAAGAAGTGGGGGGAAGAGGGCTAATTAAATGGATCAACTCCTGAAGTAACAGTTATACAAGAATAGTTAATTCCCAACAAAGTAGATTTTCTATATCCTATAACAAAAAGCATTTAAAGGTACAAGGTCTGAATACAACTTCTACTGCTTAGTAATCAGGGCATCTCATACTGGCATGGGGTCTTTATAGACTAGACAGTGATAGGAGCATTCCCTTACACTGGTTCTTAATGGTAAGAAAATTATTATTGGTGCTCATGGAGTAAACTATTCAACTTCCTTACCCGACAATTATCTATACCCTTATTATCCAAGTCTAGCGTAATTAATCTTATAGTTCTCATTTAATTGGAGTCGTGCAGGGGTTTAAACATTGATCAAAACGAATTAGTATATGAGCTGTTTTAGTAGAGCGCAAACAAACAAAACATTGATTTAGGAACCATAAAAAAAGTTAATAGATAAAAAGGCCGTATCAGTACGGAAGTCTGTCGAGTGTAGCTGGAGTAAACAGAATCTTGATACCAGGGTGTGAGATAGTAAAATGTTTCACACACTCTGTTCTTATTACACTTATATCCAAGACTAAACAAGCACCGTTTACTGATACTTATAGGGTTTAAAAACAAGTCGTTCAAGGAAACGTTTTGTGTGAACTTGATTCAGCAGTTAAAAGTAACCCTATAGTCATGAAGTCTAGGCTTATACATAGAGTGGTCACAAGCACCATGCACTGGACAGTGGACACATAACTTCTTTGTGCTGATGGCCAGCACATAAAAGGATTGTTATTTGATTAATGACTTAATTTCTCGCTTGCAGCATTTGAATAATACATACAGCAGGGTGGAAGATTTCCGTTGTCTTTCAACATGTGTTAGTCAGATGTGTCGCAGAAAAACATGTGTTAGTTGTATGTGTGCTGAGGAAAACATGGTGGATTTTGAAAATCAAACATTGGATAATAGTGAAACAAAGTCGATGATCTATTTGTTGTAGCTCGTTTAATGAATATGCTGGAAGTTGTGCTGGTTTTACAAGTGAATTCTACAGAAATTAGCTCAACGTTCAGCTTCTGTTATCAACAAGACATGCACTGTGGTAAGCAGTAACAAAGACCTCAGTACTGGCATGCACAATGCTACTGGACACTGTTGCAATGAAGTCAGTGAACTGATTATGTAAGTGCTGATGGCACTACTGTGCTTGCCTTAGGGCTTTTCATTAAAAAGTATTGAAATATACAGTGAATAAATGTTTGATGTCCAGTATAGTACTCAGGGGGTTAGAGGGTTAGAAGACTTCCCTGAGTGGCCTCCTCCCTGCATGGTCATTAAATTGGATTATGTCCAAGTGGGACCACTGTAGAGGACCTGCTTGCTTCTTTGTCCGTTCTGATGGTGAAGCTCAGAGCAGTGTAAAGAGTGAGTGGAGGGGACAGGAATATGACAGGACCTCATCTCCCTCTTTCTTGGCCAATCACTCTGTACACTAATCAGAGTTGCACTGATAGATTGGATAGAGGAGTGTACACAGCCATGGGCCAACTCAACCACACTATGATTTGGATAGGTGGGTTTAGGAGGGTAAAGGGGTTATGAGAGACAAACAAAGGCATGGGGGTATGAGAGACCAGGTAATGGAGGTTAGAAGAGACATACAAAAAAATTGCAATGGGGAGCGGGGACAACTGACAATTTTGCCACAAGTGCAAAATAGCCTACATCTCCTCTGGTGATGTTATAAGCACTACATGCACATGGTATGATGAGTTTGCCTGTTCCCATTGGTTTGTATTGCAGGCAGCTAACATGTTGAAAAAGGTTTCACCATTTCCTTGTTGCTGCTGGTTTGTACAGAGAGTCGGTAAAGTAGAATATCTGCAGGTGTTCATATTGTAAATGTGTTATCTGCAAAATGCACTAAATTGACTGTAACTCATATCACTTTCACCAGATTTCACATTGATGGATGTTTTTTTGCTCAGCTTCGTTAACATCTTCCAGTCTTAGTTCCGTTTCCACTCATAGAAGAATAGGCTGAAGGATGCTGTATACACCTGGCTCTTTGGCTGATCACTAAAGAACTATGGAAACTTAGAACTATCATTGGGGCTTTGCTTCCATAAAATCTGCTTAATATGGTGGGAGTCCAATAACTGCTAATTACAGTTAACCCTAATCAGTTTAATAAGTCACTGCTAACAAGACGCTGCTGGTATTATATTATGGTTACGTATTGGGGAGTAAACAGATATTTATTGTGATAACTCTCCAGTGCCCTCTGCTGGTGAAACTGAGAAATGTATTGATTTGTATACATACAGTATGCAAATTAGGAAATTGCAAATATCTAACCAGTTACCTCTGAATATCTATGTTTTTACATAGGTTAGAAAGTTGTGATTGTATTATATAGTTGATGCATTATTAAGTTGTTTGTTCTTCAAGTTATGTATGTTTGTTTATATTTTTATGGATTTCACCACATGTTTAAGGACAAGTCACCAAGAGCTAGTCCTTGTCCAAAAATAAAGTAGTATGTGTTAACTCCATTTGAAACTGTGTGTCCTGTCTGGTTGTTTGGGGCTTCCAGTAGCAGAGTTTTCGGACCTGTTAGTTGCACTGATTCTGTGGACGTGTTTCAAAAGAGCTAGTCCTGAGAGCCACAAGTGCCTTTGTAAAGGCAGTAATTGGAAGCAGCACAGGCAGAGGTGTTGATACCTGTCTGGGAGTGGAACAGAAGAACCAAAGGCAGAAGGGATGATACCTGCCTGACAGGAGATAGCTGTAGTCTGGTCTGGTGGAAAAGGGTACTCAGAGTCTGAAGGGCTCTAGAGTCAATGGTATTAGCGAGGAAGCTGACCAGGTGGAGGTGCTCAGAGCACAAGAGCTCCATCACATTTCTCTTGCTGAGAGTTATAGGAGTCACATGCAGACCGTGTAGAACAATGTCCTAATGCCATTTAACATTGGGGTCAAGTGTATTAGAATAATATAATATATATAATATAATATATATAATAATATAATATAATATATAATAAAATATAACTTGTCATTAATATCTTCTTAACATCCTCACTATACCTCTATTTTGCACAGCAAGGCAATTCAAAAATAATTTTAGCTCAGAAAGCCTCAGTTACTTTTCTTTATGCCCAATACTTGTTTCACACTGAAGGTGAATAAAAAAAAAAATCTTCTGCAAGGCTCCATTTAGCCTACACAAAATTTATAGATCAAACTTTATGGCATCATTCTAGCAACTACAAGGGAGAAGGAAGGGGGAACTCTGAACACAGTGAGCACACCAATTTACAGACATTATTATGCATAGCATTGTATTATCACGCAATGCTACGCATGGTCCAGATGCTTAATATAACTATACTTAGTACATGTGGGTACTATGCCCATTTTTCTTCATAATTTTAGTGGTATTTCATTGCCAAAATTTTCAGAAATTACAAAAATTATACTTCTGCTCTTAAGCTATTACTGGAGACGCTGCCGCAAATATTACAATATAACGTATGCAATGTAATATCTAAATCTTTTTATATCCTCAATATTTTTTTGTAAGGGATGAATGATTAAATAAACCTTGGGTAGATGTATATAATTTTGGTTTTTAGTACTTCCAAAAAATAATCCACACGCAAAAGTGTCGTTCACAATAATGTTTTCGTTTTGCATCCAATGTTCCAAATTTTCTTTTTAATAAGGAAAAAAAAACTGATTTTCGAGGGGTTAAGTCCATAGCTCACAAAAGTGATTAGGGAGAATTTTTTTTGCTTAACATTGAGCGGTTGATTTGACAAACATATTGCGATATTTAGGCCACACTAAGCATGTTGGGAAAAATTCTGATTTAGCAATGTAGCTGAGTCCTAAGTCCTAAGTTTAGCAATGAGTTTGTCGATTCACATATCACCATTCAGCAAATAAACTACTGAGACCTTTAATCAGGGTGGTTAAATTATAAGATTTCTCCTGGGTGGGACAATTGATTTCCTGAGGAAGAGTCATTTAATGTGACACTGACTGAAGATTAGTATCAGTATAAGCTACTCAGATCCTCCCTATTTAGTTTCTTCAGCCAAGAATTTGACTTTTTTTGGCACAATTTAAGCCTTGGAAAAATCAGGATCCGTCCTGGCATGCACTTGATTACTTCCTCTAGCAAACTGCATTGTTAATTGTTGTATTAACAGGAATGATGCTTTATGAGCCTTTTAAGTTGGATTTCATTATAAATCACATTGTTTATCATTATACTACTTGGGCTTTTTATGTGCGATAATTAACTTAGCATTTAAAAGTTTTCACTACCGTCGTTCTGTCTGGTAACTGTTTGGTGGTGGTGTTGCATGTTTGGTATCCTTGATCACTTTATATCTGGAGACAATATAGTCATAAGGAACATTGTTTCAAATTAATTTAGT
Source organism: Pelobates fuscus (assembly GCF_036172605.1). NCBI lineage: Eukaryota > Metazoa > Chordata > Amphibia > Anura > Pelobatidae > Pelobates > Pelobates fuscus. Next base: position 38,567,790 of record NC_086325.1, read on the forward strand.
GCTAATTATTAGAATCTCCAGTATTTAATACAATCCAGTACAATTTAATTTTTTTTTAGTTCAGTTACTTTCTAGCTCGTATTAAAAGGCATGTCTAGGATACAAAATGCTATTTTATTAAGGTTCTAAAAGCATGTGCAGGTAGTAGATGTGATTGATAGGAGTAGTATGGCAAGATCTGCATAACCGTTAAATAACAGAGAATTGAGTTGTGAAACTGCAGGGGCACTCATGCCAATTCATTAAGCTACGGTGGTTGTGGTGATTAGTCTGATCATTTAAGCATTTATTTATTAAGCAGTTAATTCACTAAATTCCAAGTTGTAACAAGTTGAAACGAGAATAGCTAAATGAAGAGAAATAGCTGGTCTGTGTAAATTCTCCCACTTTAATATGGTAACAGCTTGGCTATATAGCCTACTTCTTGCCATTTCGATTTCCCTTCATAGTTCAGTGTATAGTAAATTAAACCTTTACAGTGGTATTTCAAGCACCCTTGCCACTACAGTGGTCATGGTTCCTGGAGTCTGTAAGTGCAGCATTTTGATATGAAACATTGTACAAACGGAGTTTAACCCCTTTGTGTGCCAGAGGTGTAACTCCACGTCCGGCAGTATTATTGGGGTGTCATTATCCAGTCCCATTAACAATACATTTTGGAAGGCTATTAACCCTTTATCTCACTGCACAATTGTCTTTTTCCTCTGGTTATCAGGGGGTCCTTGTGTTTGGGTTGTGTTTTTTTGTTGTTGAAGAGTTGACGTTAGAGCTTTCTTTTCCATTGGCTTCTATACTGAAAACTCTAGAAGCCAGCAGTTTTGTAGAGGTAGAAATGTCTGTTTACTGTTATCATTAAAGAAACTCATCACACACAAAGCACTTCAGCTTCCTGAAGTGTTTTATGTATCTGGAGTCTGTTACATTTGTGACTGTCTTCCAAAGTGCTGATTTCAATAGATGTCTGGACTTTTATAATTGGGGGCAGGACCACCCTCCTCCCACATGCCCGTGGCTCCAGCACAAAGGCTTCTCAATGAGAAGCCTCTGATTCATATATTCACCCACACAGTTACTGAATGCTACTGAATGTCTGTGCTAGGGAAAGAGGAGAGGGATTGCAAACAAGAGACCTGCAGCTTTTCCAAAAAGTATTCTTAACTCCCCCCCTCCCCACCCCACATTTTCATTTGAGGTATAATTTATTTATTTATTTATTTTTGCAACGGAGTGTTTTTAAAGCATAATTGTCACATCCCAACAGTTAATTAAAACTTTATCTTTTTTATTTTGTTTTTCCTTTGTTAGGTGCCTAGATCTCCTAGATGTCCTACGTCTTAACCCCTGTAGTGCTGAATGGGCACAACACACAATGGAATGGTTAAGCACGAATGAGTTAATATGGCATTTTTGGAGATTCCCAAACACCTAGAGGTTATGTGGTATATGGCATCTACCTGGAAGCTAAAGTGATACAGAGGTAAGTGCATGTGTTACTTACCTGAGTAAAAGGTTTAGTACCACTTATTTGAGTGAATGTGGTTCTGTCAATTTCAGTGAAGTGATAGATTAATAACGAAACTCTCACAGAATTATTCACTAAAGTGAAATTTCAAAGTCAATTTCAAATTTAAAGGGATTCTCTAGTGCCAGGAAAAAAAAAAACAGTTTTCCTGGCACTGTAGAATCCTACAGTGCCCCCCTCCCTCGTGCCCCCCATCTCATGACGCTGAAGGGGTTAAAACCTTTTCAGTCACTCACCTTAATCCAGCACCAATGTCCCTTGGTGCTGGGTCAAGCTCTGCCCACGCTCCTCCCCCACAGACGTCAGCCGGCGGGAGAGACCTAATGCGCATGTGCGTCAATGTCCGCGCTCGCATTAGGATTTCCCCATAGGAAAGCATTATTCAATGCTTTCCTATGGGGAAAATCTTACATTGGAGGTCATCGTGCGTGAGGACATCCAGCGTCAGATAACGGACCAAAGGTCCATTTCGATTCCTGAAGTCCCTCTAGTGGCTGTCTGGTAGAGGAGTTAACCGTGCAAGGTAATTATTACAGTTTCTCAGAAACAGGCCAACCAGTGGAGTGGATAAGGAGGGGGAGCATGACTGCTGCCCGGAGAGGTTGGCATGGCAACAAGGGATATAATGTTGGAGATGCACCTGGACCGGGGACACTGGGAAAACACTTACTAGACCACTGGAGAGCATGCTGAAGGAACCTGGCAGTGCTGTTTCCCGCCCACCCTCCCCAGGTTGGTGTGAAAAAGGGATATGTTATGCTGAATGAGATGATGTGTTTGGCGTTGTTTCTTTCTGTTTATTTTGTCACAGCTGCGGTTTGTCCTTCGCCAGCAAGTGGAACTGAGATCATTGACTGGACAGGCTTGGAAAGTCGCAGCCTGGTCTGCTTGAGGACGGACTTCAGGCTGAAGAGGCTCGGGAAGAATAAAGTTATGGTTAGCTATCTGCTGGGAAAGTCCAGCAGCTGACAGTTGTTTATGTTATGCTGGCTTGCTAATAAAAGCCGTTGTCCTTACCCACAATTTGGTTGTCTGTGAGTTATTGGGGGGGGGGAAGGTAACGGAAGGAAAAAAGGGAGAGGGTCAGCAGCCATGCAATAATTACTATTGCTGCATTAAGGGTGATGGGACATTGCACCCAGACCACTTCAATGAGCTGAAGTGGTCTGGGTGCCTACAGTGTCCCTTTAAGGCCAGAGGAACCAAACTGAAAGCATATATAACTTGGATAATCTTTCCAGTTTGGCTATTTTGACCTTAAATTTGAAAATATCTTTGAATTCTCACATTAGTAAATAACTCAGGTAATAACGCTGTAACTGGATCTTTGTTTTTCCTGGAAAAGAGCTCTAAATCCTTTCCCCAGGTGTGCAGGTTCTCTCCTCACAGGGGAATTGCCAAAATAATAAAGTGTCTTCTAGATGTTTTCATGCTGAACTGCATATCTTTCACCTGGCCTGTTAAATCTATCAATACAGAGGGTGAAGGTGATGATCAGTTACCGTAATACCGCAATTTACGTGTATGTATACATAACACTACAGAAATCATTATCTCATACTTTTCAAGTACAGCTCACTCTGCGGTTGCCATTAGCAATTTTTTTTTTTCTAATGAGAAACTTAATATTGTTTGTCACCCAAACCATTGTGGTAAAAATAAACTATTAAAAGCAATAAACCAATGTTTCCTGATTTCTTTCATTTTCAGGTTCAAATTAATAACTAGAGAATCCTGTTGATCTTAATCCCCTTTTCACTACCTAAGAGTTTGCAAGTAATTACCGCCAGAATTCGGACCTCTTTAAAGTGTGTGAAAGAGTATGTTCATGTCCGTATGCATGAACCGGTTTATATTTTTTGTTTTGTTTCTCAAATAGCTATATTTTAAATTTTTTTCTGATGGACAGTAAAAAAAAATACAGAATAAAAAAAACTAAACATTTTAAATAAAATATACTGACACTAAATATTTTGCCATTTTTTGTTCTTGAGCTCCAAACGTATATTATACTCCTTTTCGATTAGACACATCTTTTCTATGTTTTATATGATACTCTCAAAGTACCGTCTTTAACCCCTTAGTGACCAGGCCATTTTTCAATTGTATTACCGTTAAGGACCAGGGCTCTTTTTACATTTCTGCAGTGGTTGTGTTTAGATGTAATTTGCCTCTTACACATTTACTGTACCCATACATATTATATACCATTTTTCTCGCTATTAAATGTTCATTCTAAAGATACCATCATTTTCATCATATCATATAATGTACTAGAATAAAAAAAGTAAAATATGATAAAAAAACAAACAAAAAAAAACACAGCTGGCCATCATGCACCCATGTCCCAGTTGGAACATGTCTGAAGCCGACCAATGTAATTCACCTCAGTCAAACTGTATGTTTTTGAAAAGTACACACCCTAGGGCATTTCACATGGTGGCATTTGAACACTTTACATGCACTAATTCTACCACCAGTCTCTGTCAAACGTTTTTGTGGTGTTATTTTTCACTCACACATTCTACTTTGTGCATAGATTCTAAGCTCCTGTTAGGTGTTACTGCCAAAGGACACCACAATATGTACTTGGCATCATCTCCCGAGTACAGCGATAACACTCATGCATACGTTTGTCGGGTTCACTGGGGGGTGCAAAGCAAAATGTCTGATATGCGTTTTTCAAATTTTATATATCTTGTTTGCCTATCTTGTTTTGAGGGCCTTATCAGATATCCCAATGTATTTTCTTGCCATGAGCGTGCATATATTTGAAAAGTTTACACCCCACAGTAGTTGAAGAACGTGTGTGGAGGTAACTGTTCAATCCTCAATTTTACACACGCACACCGCTATTTGACTGTGATTTAGGAGAGCCCGCTGTTGGTTATTGCAAGAACACACCCCGGGTTGTTTTCTGCGAGGCCTCCTAAGGACACCCACGCCCCCCCCCCCCCCATGCATAGGTCTGCCAGGATTTGGGGAAGGTACGGTAACAACTGAATGACTTGCCATTTGAGTTGAAATTGAGAGTATGTCTTCTGATAGGCCTATCTTTAGCTTGGGGCTTTACACATACCCCAGTTTTATATATCGCCACAAAAGGGTACATACTTGAAACGTAGACACCCCGAGGTATTGCATGTATGTGGAGTGCTTTGATGCAACTTTTTTTTAGCCAGAAAAAAGATAAAACAAGTTGAAGAACGTGTGTGGAGGTAACTGTTCAATCCTCAATTTTACACACGCACACCGCTATTTGACTGTGATTTAGGAGAGCCCGCTGTTGGTTATTGCAAGAACACACCCCGGGTTGTTTTCTGCGAGGCCTCCTAAGGACACCCATGCCCCCCCCCCATGCATAGGTCTGCCAGGATTTGGGGAAGGTACGGTAACAACTGAATGACTTGCCATTTGAGTTGAAATTGAGAGTATGTCTTCTGATAGGCCTATCTTTAGCTTGGGGCTTAACACATACCCCAGTTTTATATATCGCCACAAAAGGGTACATACTTGAAACGTAGACACCCCGAGGTATTGCATGTATGTGGAGTGCTTTGATGCAACTTTTTTTTAGCCAGAAAAAAGATAAAACAAGTTGAAGAACGTGTGTGGAGGTAACTGTTCAATCCTCAATTTTACACACGCACACCGCTATTTGACTGTGATTTAGGAGAGCCCGCTGTTGGTTATTGCAAGAACACACCCCGGGTTGTTTTCTGCGAGGCCTCCTAAGGACACCCATGCCCCCCCCATGCATAGGTCTGCCAGGATTTGGGGAAGGTACGGTAACAACTGAATGACTTGCCATTTGAGTTGAAATTGAGAGTATGTCTTCTGATAGGCCTATCTTTAGCTTGGGGCTTAACACATACCCCAGTTTTATATATCGCCACAAAAGGGTACATACTTGAAACGTAGACACCCCGAGGTATTGCATGTATGTGGAGTGCTTTGATGCAACTTTTTTTTAGCCAGAAAAAAGATAAAACAAGTTGAAGAACGTGTGTGGAGGTAACTGTTCAATCCTCAATTTTACACACGCACACCGCTATTTGACTGTGATTTAGGAGAGCCCTCTGTTGGTTATTGCAAGAACACACCCCGGGTTGTTTTCTGCGAGGCCTCCTAAGGACACCCATGCCCCCCCCATGCATAGGTCTGCCAGGATTTGGGGAAGGTACGGTAACAACTGAATGACTTGCCATTTGAGTTGAAATTGAGAGTATGTCTTCTGATAGGCCTATCTTTAGCTTGGGGCTTAACACATACCCCAGTTTTATATATCGCCACAAAAGGGTACATACTTGAAACGTAGACACCCCGAGGTATTGCATGTATGTGGAGTGCTTTGATGCAACTTTTTTTTAGCCAGAAAAAAGATAAAACAAGTTGAAGAACGTGTGTGGAGGTATTTTATATATCGCCACAAAAGGGTACATACTTGAAACGTAGACACCCCGAGGTATTGCATGTATGTGGAGTGCTTTGATGCAACTTTTTTTTAGCCAGAAAAAAGATAAAACAAGTTGAAGAACGTGTGTGGAGGTAACTGTTCAATCCTCAATTTTACACACGCACACCGCTATTTGACTGTGATTTAGGAGAGCCTGCTGTTGGTTATTGCAAGAACACACCCCGGGTTGTTTTCTGCGAGGCCTCCTAAGGACACCCATGCCCCCCCCATGCATAGGTCTGCCAGGATTTGGGGAAGGTACGGTAACAATTGAATGACTTGCCATTTGAGTTGAAATTGAGAGTATGTCTTCTGATAGGCCTATCTTTAGCTTGGGGCTTTACACATACCCCAGTTTTATATATCGCCACAAAAGGGTACATACTTGAAACGTAGACACCCCGAGGTATTGCATGTATGTGGAGTGCTTTGATGCAACTTTTTTTTAGCCAGAAAAAAGATAAAACAAGTTGAAGAACGTGTGTGGAGGTAACTGTTCAATCCTCAATTTTACACACGCACACCGCTATTTGACTGTGATTTAGGAGAGCCCGCTGTTGGTTATTGCAAGAACACACCCCGGGTTGTTTTCTGCGAGGCCTCCTAAGGACACCCATGCCCCCCCCATGCATAGGTCTGCCAGGATTTGGGGAAGGTACGGTAACAACTGAATGACTTGCCATTTGAGTTGAAATTGAGAGTATGTCTTCTGATAGGCCTATCTTTAGCTTGGGGCTTAACACATACCCCAGTTTTATATATCGCCACAAAAGGGTACATACTTGAAACGTAGACACGCACACCGCTTTTTGACTGTGGAACACACCCCGGGTTTATCACGATTCCGGGAACCTAACACGCTAACAGACACACACACACACACACACAGAAAAGGTGCCGTACCGGACCTTAGAGTGGCCGGGCTAAGCACACACAGAATAGTCAGGGGAACCAGAAAACAGAATAACGAGAAACAAGCCGAGGTCAAAGGGTAGGAGAAAGTCACAAAGTCAGCTTAACAAGCCGGAGAGTATGTAACCACAAATCACAAGTTCAGAATCAATACTATACAGCAAAGACCACAACAGGGCAGGGAGGAACAGGAAAGGTGAGTATAAATACCCTAGGTTAAATTCTGATTGGATAACTTCCAATCAGAATTAACAATCACATGTGGGAGATATCTAAGCCTCCCACTGTGATTGTGGTACTGTTGCTTTAACGCCGGGTCACTCACGTGACCCCGGCGTTTGCATAAATCAACGACCTTTCAGCGTGCAGCGTTATACATGCTGCCGCTGGGAGGCGTGACGGATGCGAGCGGCGGAGAGGAGACGCCGCTCGCCGACAGGTAGGAGGAGGGGAGACCGCGGGCGGCGATGGACTGAGGGTGAGTGCTGCGAGTTGCGAGCAGCCTCCCCTACTAGCCGCCCGCGGACCCCTTACAGGGTTGTTTTCTGCGAGGCCTCCTAAGGACACCCATGCCCCCCATGCACGGGGTAAATGTAACAACCCCCCCCAAAGAAAAAGACACCAAAAAAAAATAACTGAACGGCAAAAAATAAATTAAAAATGGGCCAGCGTGTGGTATCGTTTGAAACAGTCTCCAATGCAGAGTCCAGGCTGCCCAGGGCAATCAGGACAGTAATATACACTGTCTTTTCTCTGCCCCCTCTTAGAACAGACCCTGCATCTTTTTTGGGGACTCTGTTTTGCCGCAGTAGGGGGGATTTTAAAAATAAAATGTGTAGCCCCAACTCTGCTCTCTCCCATCACCGCCCGGGGAGCAGGTGCATCACGGTACAAAATCCCCGAAATGATCTGGAGCTGAAACTGTAAAAATCTCAGTTGCGTCCCGGGGTTTGCTTTTTTGAACAACAAGAAAGCGTTGTGGGTTGCAATCTGCATTAGGTAGATTGCAACCTTTTTGTACCAGGCCCTTGTCTTTCGTATAACTAGGTAGGGCTGCAGCAGCTGATCTGCCAGATCAACCCCACCCATATGACGGTTATAGGCCTTGATGCACACTGGCTTCCTCGTTCTCTCAGCTCTGCCACGTACAGGGACCTCCACAGTCCCCTCAGTGTGGATGGTGGTAAGAAGGTACACATCCTTCTTGTCTCTGTACTTAACTGCCAACAGCTCCTCTTGGCGCAGAGCTGAGGTCTCCCCCCTCCGTAGCCGGGTGCGTGCAAGTTGTCCTGGGAAACCTGTGCTGTTCTTTTTAATTGTGCCGCAAGCTACTGTATCAAAACAGTACAGTAGCTTGAACAAAGGGACACTTGTATAAAAATTGTCAGTATACAAGTGGTACCCTTTGTTCATCAGGGGGAATATCAGGTCCCAGACAATCTTGCCACTGGTTCCCATATGTTCTGGGCAACCTGGAGGGTCAAGGTGGCTATCCTTTCCCTCGTACACCCGGAAGGCCTGAGTATACCCAGTCTCGCTATCACAGAGCTTATACATCTTTACACCATACCTAGAGCGCTTGGAAGGAACATACTGCTTGAATCCCAGCCTTCCCTTATACTTCATCAGGGATTCATCCACGCATATATTCCTTCCAGGTGTATAAGCCTCTGCAAACCTGGCAGCAAAGTGGGTAATCAGGGGGCGGATTTTATACAGCCTGTCAAACTGGGGATGCTCCCTAGGGGGACACAGGCTGTTGTCGCTGAAGTGCATGAAATGCAGAATCATTTCATACCTCTTCCTCGACATACATTGGGAGTAAATGGGGGTAGAGCAGATGGGGCTACTGCTCCAGTAGGAGCGGATGGAGGGCTTCTTTATGATGCCCATCAGCATAGTCAATGCCCAGAGTCTTTTAAATTCTGGCACATCGATGGGGGCCCATTGCTGCTTTGCCAAAAAAGAGTCCGGTTTTTTAGCTCGGAATTGATGGGCATATAAATTAGTTTGGGCGACAATGTTCCCCAATACATCATCGCCCAGAAACACCTCCATAAACTGCTGAGGGCTAAATCCTGTGACATCCAAATTAATGCCAGGATTTGCAGTAAAGGATGGGATGTCTGGCCTCTGGTTATGAGGCACTACCCACTCCTCAACAGTTCTGCCAGCTGGAGCAGCACGTCTCCTTCTGGCAGGGGGACTAGCAGGCACAGATACAACATCACCAGATACATCACTAGCAGTAGACACTGTATCGAGTGATGATGTATCTGAGCACCTGGCAGGGTCAAAATCAGGGTCAGAGTCTGACATAGACGCGTCAGACTCTAGCGCAAGGGTGGCATATGACTGCTCAGCGCGGGTTGTCTTCCGTGACCCGTGTGCCATGATCACAATTGCTTTACTTAGTGACCTGTCACAAAAAAAAAAAAAAAAATAACCCCTGAAAAAATGAACAGACAGCAAAATAAGTGATGCTGTGCAAGAGCCTGTGATCTGTATAGTGATCACTGGCAGGGCAGGGGTTAATCGTTCTGAAAAGAGCTTTTGGGTCTCAAAAAAGATCACAAAAAAATGAACCCCTAAAAAAAAGGCACAAACAGCAGAAAAGATCTGCTGTGCAAGAGCCAGTGATTATAGTGATCACTGGCAAGACAGGGGTTAATGGCTCTGAAAAGAGCCTTTGGGTCTCAAGATTTTACAAATCCCTACCTATAAATACCTAAATCTCTCTAGCTAAACCACAGATCTCTCTCTCTCTCTCTCACACTAAAACACAAGTGAAGAGAGGGAGGCAGATCCACACTAATCAGAGAAATGGGGAACACACTTGGGATGAAATTGCTAATGGGGCAAGCTGTGATTGTATGACTCCAGCCTGCCCCTTATGATGCGGCATGCTAGGGACGCCCCCAGAAGCCCCATGATTCACTGCCTTTCGGAAAAAAAAAGGGGGGGGGAGTTAATATTGATCATTTTCTTTATTTTATATTTATTTTTTTATATATATTATTTTATATGCACGGAGTGCCAGGACCCCTCAAGGCACTCATCACATGCAGTACATCACTGCTATACTATCAGAGCTTCCAGAGCTCAAAATAGGTGCAGACGTACCAGGTACGTCCAAGGTCATTATGGACTGTTTTCTGCCAGACGTACCTGATACGTCCGCGGTCGGGAAGGGGTTAAGCTTCACCGTCCACCACTGAACTCATGTTCAGCTTTAAGGGGCTATTTTCCTATATTTTATAAGATATTATAATAATACTTGCCGTAAATGCAGTGCATATTGTTATATGGAAGATAGTCACGTGGTCCTCTCACACACCTGCTCTTCTTGGCTTATCCAGCATCTCAAACCTTTCACATTCCAGCGATTCCAGAAGGATCAAATTAAAAAACAAAACACTAATCGTTTTTTCATTTAGTCAAACTATGAATCTATGCACTTGGTCAACTAATTAAATACAACTTCCTAACATCAGCCATAGGGATGCTTCAATTACTCTGCATTAGAATACACAGAGTAAGTGTTTTGCGTCTGCTGGGAGATAGAATTGCTAAATAATTATTAGAATATTATTACATCACTACCTGCTGTCCGTCTTATTTTTATTCTATACCACCAGACTAGCCCCGTCCGCATTCATTTCAAGGCAGATATATTTATTTTCTTTTCAGATGAGAACCATGGGGTTTGTTGGCAAATGCACTTGAGTGATAGCAGATCAAAGCACAAGGGAGAATAGATACAATGATGTAATTTCAAGCTTTTTCACTCCCCTCCTTCCTGTTGATTTTGCTCTTTGGCCTCTCAAATGGACAACCATTACGAAGCGTAACAGAAGACTTATTTGACAGGAAACTGTTACCGTGAGTTATCTAGAAGTTCACACACTCATGGAAAGCTGATCAGACACCACTCAAAGTTCTCCACATGTACATGCTACAGACAGGGCTGAGGAAATGTGTAACAGTATAGTACCTGGCAAAAAAAAAAAAAAATGAAAAGATTGTCCACGGATATTTCTTTAATTATTATTATTAGGAAACGTTGATTTTAAAATACTGGAACAGCAGAAACAGATGTTTGAAAGGTTGAACTTGAACTTAAATCATATAATGACATCCTCTTCTGAAACATTAGACATTTTCATAAAAACTATGGAAAATATAGTGTATACTAGACGTCTTCCTGGTACACTAAAACAAGACCTTTTCCTTCTCTACGGATACATGTGTGGCATATCCTGATTGGATAGTAATAACTATTGTTAGTTCACAAAATATTATTTAAAAGTCTCATTTTTAGGATTCTGCATTGTCCTATAATAGTTTTATTTTGATACAAATATCCAAATCTATCATTCTTTCATGATGTATCGAACGTAATCTGTCATATTCCTACACTGATCAAAATATCTAATTGTAGCAAACTAGGGCAGGGCAATATCTGGCACTCTAGGTGTTATGGACTTCATCTCCCCTGATGCTTTGCCAAGCATTATTAGAGATATAGCTTACAACATCTGGAGTGCTGAAATTATATTTCATGAAACTCCAATTTTTTAGTTACTTAAGTTCGTTCATGCAAAATGCCTTCAGTTAATACAGAATTCACCAGCTTAACAAATCGTATATTTCAACTGAATCCCCACTGAGTCCATTTGGGATTCATTTTAACTCAAGCAAAAATCACCGCACCCCAGTGTGGACTTCTCAGGTAACCTGTTCAAAATATTGTTACCAAATTGGACCTAAGATATATTTATTCATGGGCCCTCTTGTACAAAGTTGTTTGTGCTTTTCAGCGATAACTGTGGGTGATACATCTTCACTAAAAAAACTATACTCCTTAACAGAGGGGTGGGGAACCTTCGGCTCTCCAGATGTTTTGGACTACATCTCCCATAATGCTCTTACAGCTATAATGCTAGCAAAGCATCAAGGGAGATGTAGTCCAAAACATCTGGAGGGCCGAAGGTTCCCCACCTATGCCTTAACACAACTCAGCGTTTAATGGATAGATGTTAACGACAAGACCATTATTTTCTATAATATATAGAATTTCTGCATTTGCCTCTAAAATACTGACACTTAAATTCCTTTTAGGTTAGGATAATATCAATAACTATGTATCTATATATTGTATGAGCAGACCATATATACTTATGTCAACTTAATATACTGTAGCACCTTCAGTGTACTACTTTGAGATGACTTAAGTCACCTGAATTGACCAAGACGTGGGTCCTTGTCCAAATTCCATTCTACGTGCCATGACAAAATCCCATGATAACATTTTTTACTACTTTGCATTTTAATGTATCCATACTCTTTTACAGATATTACAAGGATAATACATGTGATGAAAACATAAAGATCCCTCATGGCATTACCAGAGATGTCGTATAGCACTAACATCACTCACAGATCAGTAAAAGTTAGAGCAGGGTAACTGATGACATAGTACAAGAACAGAGAAAATATTTGCATTCGACAAGATAAGCATTGAGAGTTCTTGGAATCTAGGAGATTGTGATAAAATGAAAGACTACTCTATTACAACTCCTTCCGATGAGTGTGCCTTTTTCCACATCTTTACTCACCTCATTCGGAGAAACTTGAGTAATGCTTTAGTGGTAGACTGATGTTACTGATGAGCAGTGCTTTCTAAACATGCTGGTGGTAGTCCGTGAGGAGCTATTCAAATGTCAATTGGCTTGTCGATAGACATATAAATGATTTGTTAACAACCACAAGAAAATTGGATTCTTTCCTGGAACTTTGTTGAGCAAAAAAACCTTTACGTAATTTTCGTATTCTATACAAATTCTGAATATCCTAATAGTGTTTTGTTGGGAATTGTGCTTTAAAAGGTAATTCTTATTAATAAGTCTTATGTTGTGTGCCAAAGACACTGCGGTGAGTGATCAAATTGCTGAAACAAAAATTACTTATAAATGCTTAAATATGTATTCATTTGAGAGAGAAAAAAAAAAGATTTCACAGTACATCGCTACCCTGTCAGGGTTAATCACAAAAATTTTAATTGTCAGGAATCCCAGTAAATTGTGTTTTTTTTTTAGTTAAAAATAGTCAAAATGAAAAGGAATTTTCCATTTAGGCTCTTTTGGTCTAAAATGAATATTGCTGACAATTCACACTTCAGTGGGTAACTCTGTCATTTACAGACGTGCTAGAAAAACGTGAAATTGTTTTTAAATGATAACAGCTTGGCAGAATTTTGGTGCTGAAAACTCGACTAAACAAAAAAGCATGAAAATAGGACGACTGGTGTACTGCAATATATGTATATATATTTACATATATTTTGTAAGTACACTAATACATGCATTTTCCCATCATTTTGGTTCACAGATCAAGTGAGATAAAGTAATAAATATAGGGGGAAAAAAAGGATAAGCAGTAAAAAAAAAAAAAAAATCTATATTTAAATATTTAACTTTATAATAAATAAATTGTTTTCCTCCTTTTTTTCCCCTCTATTGCTCACTTCTCACTGGTACTGTGAGCAAAATCAACAATTAGGGACTGTCACCTAGCCATCAATCATCTATTTTTTCCCCATCGATCATCTCTTTTTTGGGGCATCATGGGTGGAATTTAACTGCATGACCCAAAGCGTACAGACTCAACTATTGCGCATTTCAGTTGGTTCATGATTCCTATACATTTCAGCTCAAATGCAACCTATTACTTAATCATCCCAAATTCAGTTGAATTGCAGTTTGGATCAAATGGAATCTCCAAGTCTAGTTTGAATTTCTTTTTTTTTTATAACTTACAAAAAGTGACTGGAATAAACATATTTGTAGCAATGGAAGAATAGAATGTGCAACAAATACATTTGCAAAATCAAGGTATCTTTGTGTTTAAAAAAAAATAAAAAATCTTTTTCATCATTTTTTTCTACTTCTGCACTGTGAGAATAATTTTCATACAAAAATAACTATTAAACTATAGTCATTATATCCTCCTTTGAAATACAACATTTGTATAAAGAATGATTAACAAGTCTTCGGAGAATGGAGTTAACCTAGCCTTTCAATTACGGTCTTTATGAAGTTTCAATATACATTAAACAACTTGAAATAGTATAAGTCTTCTGAAATAAAGGTTGGTTTATTCATATTACTAGTGTTTACACAAACTAAGACTTTCCGCATGTTATACTAAGCCCTGTTTGCAGTTATAAATTGCCAAATTCTATAACTCTAAGCATTTTGTCCTTGTGTAGACCCACAGGTGCGTCTATAGCCTAGGATGACTATCAGAATGTAAATTCTTTCTAAATCCTGTCTTGGAAGTGTCTCCTTGAGGCCCTCATCGTAAATAGCATAGCATTGGATCCCCACGTAGTGAATTTGAACCACACACGTTCCACGCTTGCTGTTTCATTTTCCATGGTTGAGAAGGCATAAGAAAGCATAAGACTTGAGACCTTGAGTCATAAATAACGAGTCAGGCACAGCTGGAAATCCATAACCTCTCAAAAAATAAATATAGAACTCAATCTTCACGGTGTCTGTATATATTTTATGATAATACAGAACGCTGACTTTATATACAGTGTATATTTCTTAAAGACAGATATACAGAGAGTCACAACCTAAACTGAACTACACCCTTGCATGTTGTTCAGGTGAGGCTTCAAGAGCTCCGGGTGAGTCAATCAGCTTGTAATCTATTTTAACGTTATTGGTAATTCAGGTTTGGAAACACAGAAGAAATATTTACAGCTGTACAGGCAGCACATTTCAGGCCATTCCTGCAGAAGATAGAAAACAGTTTTTAGAAAAGAAGTTTAAAGAGATTCTCTGAGCACCAAAATAACTTTAGCTGAATTACGCAGTTTTAATATATAGTAAAAAACAAAGAAAAACAAGTTACCTGCGCTCTCTCCTTAATCCCTATGTATTTTTAAACAAATGGAGGTTTTTTAGTTACCTCCAATGGCCATGAGAGGATGAGCCCACCTGCCAACGTCAAGGCAGACCCCCCCAGGTGGGTCCTAACTCTAACCATTCACCTTGATTCCTTGAGCCTCTGGCAAAGATCTGTAATGAGGGGTATTTTTTTTTTATACACCCCTATATATTATTAACCCTTAATAGGGAGCACATGGGATGGGCGGCTGCATTGTAACAAGGCTGAGTGATACAAAAAATGGATACAAATGCAGAAAGATAAGTCCTGCGCTCAGTTATCTTTCTGCAGTTTTAATGTATAGACTATGATCCTGCAGACTCTATGCTCAATTTTCTTCCATTTAGGGTTCGATCACTTTTGTTTCTGTTTATGCAGCAGTAGTCATACCTCCCCTGGCTATGACTCACACAGCCAACATGAAAAAAAAAGTTTTGTTTTCAATCAGCTCAATGAGTTCACTGTAGAAGTTATATTTAACTTCAATCACACAAAGGAGGCTCCTGCAGGTTCTAGCAGGCTTTTAACAGAACAGTAAATAAGAAATTCTAAATTGAACACACTAAACGCAACACACAATAAAGGCAGTTTAAACATTAGATTTCTCTTTACAAGAAACGTGTATGGAGACTGTGTAGGCCACATGCAGGGGAGGTGTGGCTAGGGCTGTATAAACAAAGTGAATTAACTCCTAATAGGCAGAGAATTGAGCAGTGAGACTGAGGGACCTGAGCTGTACACCAAAACAACTTCATTACGTTTTTTTTTTGTGTGCTTGTAACGCAAACACAGAGCTAAATAACAAATGCAATCCAATTGCGCAGCTGATAAAATTAACAATTATTATCGTCAGTCCTCTCAGTCTGGATTTCGCGGTGTCTGTCCTAGGCTTAGAACTGTATCTTCGAAGGTTCAGAAAGAAAACTTGAAGTCTGGCACTATTACATCTAAAAGGAGTCACTGAGTTTAAACTGATTTTGTAGAAACTTGCTGCTTTAAATGTTTGTTTGTCGTATTTTTATTTTTTTAAAAAATAGTAAGAAATCCTGTTTTTCTGCATATTTTCAACTTTATATAGGTATAAGTAGAAAATTATACCCATATAAACCTGTTTATGTGGGTATAAATAGAAAACTGATCTTGTAGTCAGTGTGTAACATCTCCTGATACCGACTATAAATTAGAGTTTAGTAAATATGACAAAAACATGTTTAGGAAGCAAGAGAAATTGACCATGCAAGCAACAGAAGAAAATCCACTCTAGAACAACAGATAAGGTGCATTCCACTATAAGTCTTTTATAAATCCTCTGGCTGGTGGTTTATTTAAAAAGCGTTAATTCCTTTTCATCCTGCAAGAGGTTTGATTAATGATGATATTCTGTTTCTGAGTTGGAGAATAGCAAATTCCTTATGAGGTGGATATTAACAAATGCATTTGTACGTGTATGTAATGTGGTTAGTAACCATAGCGTGGAGGGTACATAACAATACATGCCACAACGTGATATACAAAGACCTGCACCTCACATGAGGCAGATAATCCTTTCATAATGTCATCTATACCCATACATTATGTCCAGACACCCCTTCATGGGAATTCCTTTTTTTGTATTTTTTTTTAAGAGAGATTAAAACAATATAAAAAACCTCTGAAGTCCATGCAGTTATTTTTTAAACTGTTTTAAGGATTACATTGTTTAATTTATAGTAGATTTAGAGGGCAAGGTCTATTTGCTAAAGTCCGTACCATACGGACTTGTATTTAGGAGGTATAATTTTATTGAAGGGGAAGTTAATACCTACTCAACATAAACTGGACTATATCAATGCTTAAAAATAGGTATGTGATGGACAAACCTACAACAAGACTGGAATGTACACAAAATATTTGGTTCTAATAAACCATTTAGGTTTTTCTTAAAATCTGGAAATGTGTCAGAGCCATCATTTTATAAGGTTCAAAAACGTTAAACACAACGCTTTTAATAAAAACAAGTTGAGATCATTCCTTTTAACTAGTCATTTCAATATTTTGCTATATTCCGACATGTTCGATTATTTTAACAATTTCTTATAACAGAAAATGTATTTTTCTTCATCAGCACGGGAGCAATGTTACGTAAAATATAACACATGGGTTTTCTCTTTTACGATCACAGCACAGTTGTGATTATTCGCTTAACCAAGATTTGCTGAGTCTTGACGAGGGATTTCCAGATATTAGGTCAAAACAGACAAGCTGAACAAAATGGCCAAAACTGACAATTTTTCCAATTTATTTGGTGAAAACTTTGCAATTAATTTGTCAGTTCTTCACAGTTCCCAGTTCAATGAAAAAAATCTTACTGGGTCCTAAGACACTTTGAAAGAGATGGCTAACTTGGGCTCGTCAGATGTTTTTGAACTATATTTTCCATAGGCTTGCCATGCATCATGGGAATTTTTCTTGCTCTATAGCAGTGGTTCCCAACCCAGTCATTATTACCTTTTACCAGTCCAGGATTTAGGGATTACCCTGTTGTGTCTAAAGTGTTTTTTTTAGGGGACATTTAAAGGACTGGGTCGGGAACCACTGCTCTATAGGAACAGTTTACTTTTGGAACAAAGAACAGAAAACCTCTCTCTAGGCAATTAAATGTAAACAAGTTCAATTTACAGAAACTGTCACATTACATTATATACATCAATGTTAATTTTTTTTTCTCCTCTACTATTTCATTGTAACTGTATGTTCAAAAAAGTCAATCTGAATAATAAAAATACGGGCAATCGGTAGTTTTGGTTCAAGTAGATCTCTAAAAATTGCATTACAAAAGTTATTACATGCGCATGACTGATTCAGAGGGCTGATGTTATTTTTAGACACATGTATTTCAGGAAAAGCAAACGTTCAAATAAAGGAAATTGCATGGTAAAGAATGTATATAATGGATCTCTGATGACAATGGAAAAGAAGGCAATGTTTGTCTGGTTGATGATGTGATTTCCCAAGGATGGGTCAAACTCAGAACTTGCATTTTTTGAACTTGACTGTAACGTCCATTTTTCTAGCTTTAAATAGCCAAAACGTGGAGGGATACTGGTTATTACAATCATCACTGAGATTCTTGGATTTGACAATATAATCACATTTTAAGTAGAACATAATTTTGAAGGTAGACTATATATGGTCTGTAATTATATACTTTTATTATCAGCCAAACCCACAACAAAATGTCAAACTAACAGCTTTAACCACATGTGTGCCAGTGGAATGAGCTCTGCCTTATTTGATAGGGTTAAATAACTAGTCAAAATAATTCCTATCATATCTCAGGGGAACATTTTTGTACATCCAATTTTTTTTTTTCTTAATCTCATAAATTTTAGATTACAGACTCCAGCAATAACAGCACAAAGGCTTTGGTTAACAATACTAAGAAAAAAATAATATAATAAATAAATAAAATAAAATAAAAAAAATTAACTTTTATTCACAGACTAGCTTATAATGGTACTCCTAGCATAATGTTACGGCCAAGGAGTCTTTAATATTAACACCTCTTACCTCTATGCTTACTGCAAGGGAAAAAAGTGTTGTACACTGTGTTATTACAGGATCAAATATAGCTGGATTGTCATTCCCCAGCACATTACAATATTAGAAAGGGGGGACTTTAACAATAAATGAGACAATTACAAAGTGTTACAGGAAGAATAGGTTGATGAGGACCCTGCTAAAAAAGCTTATCTAGAGGATGTGGGGTATAACTGCAAAAGGAAGGGCATCAAGGTGGGAATGTAGCATAAGAAGTCAGGTTTATAAGATTAAAGTTACTCTGAGAGGCCATAAGCCTTAAGGAGAAGATGGGTTTTCAGAGACTTCATAAATAACTGAAGACTAGGGGAGAGTCTGATCATTTGGTGGTCATTTCCATATGAAAGGAGGTGCCCTCAAGAAGTCCTGCAAGTGCGAGTAAGTGTACAAGCATTGGACAGGAAAAGGTCATTGGCAGAACAGAGAGCCTGAGGCATACCTATGAATCAGTTGAGAAATGTCATGAGGGGTAGCGTTGTTTAGAGGTTTATAGGTAAGTGTTAGTATTTTGAATTAACTCCTATAGGTTACAGGAAGCCAATGTAAAGATTGACAGAAGAGCGAGGTGGGAGAGGAGCGACATCAGAGGAAACACTGCCTGGTCGCAGCATTAATTACGGACTGTAGCAAGGCAGTATGACTTTTGGCAAGATCAATTAGGATAGAATTACAGTACTCAATGTGAAATTACTACAGCATGAACAAGCTCCTTGGAAGCATTTTGTATAAGATGGGGGTGGACGAGGGCAATGTTTTTAAGGTGGATTTGACAACAGCCTGGAGTGAGGCCAGAATCAAAGATAACACCAAGAGAGCGAGCTTGCAAGGTTGGGCTGATAGGGGTACCATCAACTTGCAGGAGAGCAAAAAAGAAGGATTAGTGTTATGAGGAGTAATGACAAGAAGCTCAGTTAGAGAGACTGCGTTTCAGAAAGCGAGAGGACATACAATCAGGGAGAAGGAAGGCAACTGGTGACACATTCTAGGACAGCGGGGGAAAGATCAGGGGAGGAGAGATATATCTGGGTATCATTGTCATACAGGTGGTTGCGGAATCCAAAGGAATTAATATGTTTGCCAAGTGAGGAAAGAGAAACCAAAAGAGGACCAAGAACAGAGCCTCGGGGGACTCCAATTAAGAAAGAATGAGGGGAGGAGGTGTTATTAGAAAAGGAGATATTGAATAACTGTTGGGAGAGATAGGATGAGAACACAGTGCCACAGAGGCTGATGGAGTTTGGAGTAGTAGGACATAGTCAACAGTGTCATAGGAAGCAAAGATGCTTTCCTATGGAGAGTATCCCCAACACGTGGCAGTGTTTTATTCAGTCAGTGCCGGAGAAGTGCCTCCAGTAAATGTCAGTATTACAGAGTCAGCGGTCCTGTGATAAAAAGAAATACTGCAAGATTTGTAAACGAATCAACATCTTATATGGTATCCCTTGCCAATTTATAGATCACACTTTTACAGAAGTGGTATAATGTGAGTGCATTCTTCAACCTTGAGGGCTTTGAGATATGTTATCAGATGGAAATAGCATACCAATCTAATGTGATTTAATCCTGACTCTCCCATCGTTAATCGTATCATATCATGAAAATTGCCCTAATCTGTCCTTTGGTTTTTTTTTTTATATTTCCCGTCATCAAATACAGGAATGTGAAGGATTCAGCAAACAATGGATAAACACCTGAGAACCCCAAATGACGCTCAGCAGAAGAATGCACTTTAAGCAAGTAAATTCTGGAGGAACTAAACTGAGTTCTTAAAAAAACAAGCAGGAAGCACATGGAAATGGTGATCGTAGATATTTCCTGTATAATGCATCTTAAGACTAATTTTAAGGATATGACCTGCATTCTACCACTGCAGATGCTCTGACACTTCCTGGTTTCCTTCAGTGAATGTATTCCTGGATGATCTGTGTATATGTCCTATGTCTACGGTGAGAGGACATGTTTATATGTTATGGGTACAGGAATCCTAATATATAAATATATATACTCTGTGAAATTGAATAGGCTTATTATTTTTTACCAGGGGTATGTGAGTATGGGAACGGAAAAAAATATAGTGCACAGCAAACTAAATTTAAAGTTTTGTTTTCACAGTTACTATGAAGACAAAGGAAACATTTGCATAACCTTATATTTATATATATATATATTCATAGTATATAGATCTATGTTATTGTTAAAAAAAAATTAATGTTATTATTTATTTGCATAAATGTGGATTAAACAGATGTTTTGACAGCTCAGCAAATGAATGATGATTGCACCGTGCCTTTAACAGAATGGATTGTGCAAAGCATTTTCATCTGAATTAGAAAATAGAGATCAGCAGCCAAAGTAGGCCTACTGTGGAAAAAGAAAAAAAAAAGAAAGAAAAATATGGAATTAGGAAAGTAAAATAGTACTCTAATTCAAACGGAAGCTCCTTAAAACATATCGGCCACAGTTTAAATACATGGTGATACAGAGAGTACAATTAAATAGAGAAGAATGGATTGAGGCTATAATATCCAAGGTTTAGAGTGAAGTGCACGATCAGAGATGTGCTTAGCATACGATCAAGGCAAGGGAAACAATTTTGCCCTTCTAGGTAACAGTCCATTTTGATGCCTCCTTTATTTGCATAGTAAGCAAAACATTTTAAACCAATATAAATAAATAATTAGATCACAAAATGATTGCAGACATTATGACTTCTTTTCATTTAGACAAAAGCCATAGTGTTACTTTTATTATAAAAGAGGCATACCAAATGCAGTAACTCAAACATATTTGTAAAACTAATTTCTTAGTGAACCAGCCATTGAAAAAAACTGACCGCCCTATTTAAAAAACAAAAAAACAAATAAAGATCCCTCTTTTATACTTTACCATCAATAATGACTTAGCCCCCCTTATAAAGCACAAAACACCATGACATAGAAAAGAAACAATAAATAAATAAAGAATAACAACTCTAGGGGATGGAGGGTGGGGGTCCATACATAGCTGTGCAGCTCTCTCTTAGCTTCAAGGCTTCCAACACAGTTTTGAGGTGAGCCTGGTTTTTATAATCTTTTTTTCTGCCATCTTGGCTCTGGGACTCTGGCCATAATGCCAGCCAATCACAGAGTAGCCATATGTCCCCAAGTCATCATGCAGAGATTTTTAATTCTGCCTAGATACTCCCCAAATCTGCCTCACAGCTCTAAGATACTCATTTATTATATTATTTATATAGCGCCAACAAATTCCGCCATGCTTTAAAGTTGGTGGACGAACAAACACGTAGTTGTAACCAGTCAAGTTGGACACACAGGAACAGAGGGGTTGAGGGCCCTGCTCAATGAGTTTACATGCTAGAGGGAGTGGCTTAAAGGGACACTATAGTCACCTGAACAACTTTAGCTTAATGAAGCAGTTTTGCTGTATAGAACATGCCCCTGCAGCCTCACTGCTCAATCCTCTGCCATTTAGGAGTTAAATCCCTTTGTTTATGAACCCTAGTCACACCTCCCTGCATGTGACTTGCACAGCCTTCCATAAACACTTCCTGTAAAGAGAGCCCTATTTAGGCTTTCTTTATTGCAAGTTCTGTTTAATTAAGATTTTCTTATCCCCTGCTATGTTAATAGTTTGCTAGACACTGCAAGAGCCTCCTGTATGTGATTAAAGTTCAATTTAGAGATTGAGATACAATTATTTAAGGTAAATTACATCTGTTTGAAAGGGAAACCAGTTTTTTTTTTTCATGCAGGCTCTGTCAATCATAGCCAGGGGAGGTGTGGCTAGGGCTGCATAAACAGAAACAAAGTGATTTAACTTCTAAATGACAGTGAATTGAGCAGTGAAATTGCAGGGGAATGATCTATACACTAAAACTGCTTTATTTAGCTAAAGTAATTTAGGTGACTATAGAGTTCCTTTAAAGTGACACAAAAGGTAAGGATAGTATTAGACTAATGACAGTTGCAGAAGAGGAATCAGTCGGGAGCTATTAACAGTTTAATTGATACGCTTTTATGAAGAAGTGGATTTTTAATGATTTTTTGAAGGAGTGGAGAAGGTAAGGAACGGTGCAGCCCTCGAAAAGTCTTCAAGGCGAGCATCAGAGGTGGGAGTACGGACAGAAGATAGACGTAGGTCTTCATCAGAGCGTAAGGGCCTAGACGGAACATACTTGAGTATAAGGGAGGATAGACAAATATAGCCTAAACATGACCTTTACCCCTGCCTTTCCACCATGCATATGCTGCCACAGATTTATAACCTGCAGCATTTCATGTGTGTCACACTTCTTTCTTCCAATCATGGTTTCCGCTACTTTCATCATTTCTCTGTGGCACTAATCTTCCTTTTCCATCCCCCTGCATTTTTTTACATATCTGCTATGTCTCTCAGGGTTCATTTTTGATCTAGTGGCTACTGATTTCAATCTCTACAACACTCCAGGGGTTGAACACAGGCTTGTATAACCAATGATCTTGTGCAAAGCTTGCCAAATTGTCAAGTAACATTGGATCCAGAATTGGTGACTAGATATAGAGTAATCATAGTGTACACGCAAAACTTAATGGAAGTTGTATCTGAAAGAGAGAGGAACAGAGCATCTTGCTATAGCCATGAGTGAATTTAGAACACACAATCACCACCAGTAGAGAAGAAATGGAACCTCCAGGACCAGACATCCTGCATAGACTTACTGTGTCTCCCATTCTTCTAGAAGTCCAGATCAAATATTAAGGAATGAATGTCCGTTAAAAAGTGATGAACCAGAACAGCGCACCAAAATAAGATAACTAGTAACTTATTATTAAGTCATGAAAATCAGCTACGCCAAAGCCTGAAATTAGTTCAATCAAATTGAATATACAGCAAAATAAATCAAGTGATCAATAAGGAACACACTTATAGTAAGAGAGCTGAGAATCAATGTGTTCAACCTAACCCCAAAATTGCTGACAGTTGTTGAATAGTGCTGCTTATGTACTTTATTAATTTGGGTAAAGCCACATGCATTATGTACTGTACATCTTGTACATATCAAATGCATACATACAAGAAATGTCAAAGGGACACTCCACTGCCCAAATAAAATGTTTTAAAAATCACTGTTTAGTAGATATACCCCAATAAAAATATATGTGCATTTAATTATATATCTGAAAACAGATCGCAAGCTCTGCAGTTCTCTTGTTTGCAGCCTTTGCAAACCTTCCTATTATTCCCCTGCCCAGACTTTCTATGACTGTCCAATCACAGACTTCCAAAGCAGCTCAATGAGAAGTTTTTGCAAGGCAGATGCTCTGGGCAATTGCTGCCTCTTGAGTTTAGCTCCACTGAGCTAAACAAATCAGAAACTAACAGAACTGGTTTGTTGTTTGATTGACAGCTAGGGGGTGTAAAAAGGTTAAGTTATAAAATTACAGAGCACTGAGTGGAGGAACTGTAAAATAAATCTCAGTATCTCACTAGTGGAGGCCCAGGGTCCCCAGTAGTAATGCCACTGATGAATGTGACTGCCAATCGTGTACCAGCAACCAGCCTTTTGACTCAATTCCAAGTTTATTCTTTTGCACATCTTAGCTGTTGCTATTGATCCAAAAGAAGGTCAATTAAAACACATTAGAAGCAAAATCCAAATGTAATGCAAATAGGGGAAAACCGATTCTTTAAACCTACATGGCAACCAAAAGATCTTGGGTGTTTTTGACTTCACTTTGCGTGTACTAACTCTGCTGTTACATAATATCATATAATAGCCACCACTGGGGAAAATAAAACACTTGCAGACTTTCAGCCTGACTTTACTTCGGTTAACTTTTTTTTTTTAAAACTCTGGATATATTTAAATTCAAGCAATACCTTTGATTTCCAAGCACATAGAGCGATATTCTGAACATGATAGCCAATTAGAGCCAATCATTACAGCGCTCTCACTGTCTGCCTGGAACATCCACACGAAAGGCATGTTCCCACATCTCGGAAAAGCCTGGAAACAATATTTCACTTGCCAAAATAGAAATTGTTGAAAGATTAGTAATGGGTCATCTGTCCTATCCTGCAACTCCCCGTATTTATCATTAATCAATAGTATCAAAAGCGAACAATCATAAGCACATGTAATGTGTAGTGCGTGTCACAACTGGTTGGGCACTTTCAGAATCCCCCTAATGTCAGGAATCAGTTTGAATAGTTACCAATCTCTGTGGGATATGCAGTTCTGGACAACAGCCAAACCTTGACTCGAATAAGAAAATAAATGAAAATTAGTACGCTAGTGGCAAACACTGAATAAACTGTATATCTCTATTAACCCCTTAATGACACATGACGGAAATATTCCATTTTGATGCCCTTTTATTCCAGAAGTTGTGTCCTTAAGCGATTAAACTCGAGCGCCAAATAAAAAAAACCATATATACTACTTCTCGTCTGGTTATTTATTTTTTATTTTTTACTATTCCATAAGCTCCTACCAGGTATAAATTTTAGGGATATTTAGTTTACTAAATAAAGAGCTGCAGTTATACTTAAGTGAAACTGCTGAATAAGCTAATAGCGGTTCTTTGTGGTAAAACATATAGAGAGAGATAGAGAGACTTCTAAGACGCCCCCAGCCCTCCACTATTGGTGCTAAAGGTTGACTATCTCTTGTGTAGAAAGAGGAGACGAACCAGTAAATTTGTTTGTGATTTCTAGTAGATATAGCAATCTATATTTTGAAAACATTTTAGGACATTTGCCTTTTAGAAACAGTAGGTGGTGATAACATGGTCCGCTTCAGCTAATCCACACATTAAGCTATAAAAACTCTATACAATAAATAAATTACTAATCATTTGTATTGCTGCTTGTTGACGGATAACAAAGCATCAGAATTCACACATAATTAAGTATAGTGCCCCATAATGCTTTGCATTCTGTAACGCACGAAGCATTTTGGGGTGCCACAATAAACATTACAGAGCCACCATACTTGTAGATCACACCCCTGGGATCTCTAGTGACTACTACAAAGTTTCCCCATGTTATATCTGTATGATGATTGCATTTTACTGGCTAATGGTTTAAACAATTCCTTATTGCTGATAAAAAGTTCATATTGTAAATCAAGAAATGAATGTGTTCAATGAAATAGTAAAAGCTGTAAACTGATGGGTTCAATGATACACTGCGCTTCTGTACACAAGGGAAATAGAAAAACATTAACTTTTTAAGCAGTTTACTTTCTTTGCTGCCAATTTCAGAGGATCTTTACATACTTTTTCCTGCAGATCATATTAATATAAATATGTACAATGTAAATGAATTTATAGAAGTCCCAACATGTTGACTTTGGCATATAAAATGTTTACAGTCGATGAAATATAGCACTGCGTGACTCCTTGCGTATTTCTTTACAGTTTTGGGATCTCTTCAAATAAAAGACCTAACTTAACCCTGGATAACTAAAATCATATAAAATATTATTTGATTGAAATTAGCACGCAATTTTAAGTCAAATATTTTTCTCTGCATACAAATCAATGCCTTTATAGATATATGTATAATATATGACTAAACATTGATAGAAACCAAGAAATCGAATTAAATAATGTCTAATTTACCAATAGTTCAGTCTTTTGCAAATAAAGATATTTTTGCGGTTACTTAATACACATTTAAAGTCTGCTCATGTGTTAACCTTAACCAGCTAGACTGTTAGTCATTGTACCCACTACCTCTTCAATCAATTGCTGCGGAATATGTTGGTTCTTTATCAATGCCAGTCATTAATAAATGCATAAAAAAGAACTGCAAATCACATGATGCTTTGTAGTTATTATTTGTATCTACATTTTGGCAAATCATGGCTTGAATAGATGAATTTGTCAAAAAAGATGCTCTAACATTAAAAATGTATAATTATTGTGTATATATATATATATATATATATATATATATATATATATATATATATAATCATGCAGAAAGAAGCAGACTAACATCGAAGAAATAGGAGAAAAACATATATTTGCTTCATACAGACCTGAGTTACAAACAGCCCATTGTACATGAAATGACTGATGAAGTTCTTGTGAATTTTGTTGTTTTACGGTATCAATTTTGCTTTCATAAGTGATTTGTCCAGCTGTTTGGAGCCTTCTGCACACTATCAGTCTATCAGCAACTGCAGAAGGTCTCCAATTAACTTATGAAATTACTTTGCATTCAAAGCAGGAGTAATGTGAACCTTAGAGGGACACTCTAAGCATCATAAACTCTGCAGTTCTCCTAAGGTTATGGTGCAAGCAGGCCATGGGAACAGTCCCTCAAGGTTTTTGAAACCATTTTCAAGCATCCTAAGCCCCCATCTCCACCCCAACATCATATTGAAGAATGTTACAATCTCGTTATCTGAGCAAGCACAAAGTTGGAATGCAGTGCTGGACTGTGACCACTAGCCTAATAGCTTGATATGATGATTTCTACCTTTTCTGATCTACAGAATCGCAATTTGGTGCTGCAGTTTGTGTGATCAAAATGAACCCCAATAACCTTACTTACATCATATCTTCTACAATAGGTTGTCATGGTGTTCTTTAATCGGCTATACATGGAGAATTGATCAAATTGTTAATTCTTGTATCCCTTACAATGCTCTGTAAGACTTCAGACTAATTGAAAAGTGGTGGTTCAGGCACTTTGGATGCGTCAAGGTCATTCTTTGTTGGATTTGACCACCGTGCCCATGTATTCTGCTAGTTACCGCAATAGAATGGAAGAAAATACATAACCCTTACAAATATTGAAACAAAATTTTTGTATGTATCACAACCTTGTGTCACTTAATCCAAATGTGTAACACACACCACACACAGTGGTACTTAACTTTTGTATATAAACGATGCAGCTTCCCAGGTGGTTCTCCTAATTTACCATCCTTCTTATCAGCAACTCTACATACAATATAGGGATTCAGCTTTGCATTAAGAACAAATAAAAATGAACAGCACATAGTGATGTATATCAAAGTATAAAAATTCTATACTATAGATATGCACTCACGAGAATAAATGAGAATAACGAAATGTATCCCTGCCCTTGTTGGTGGGTCCAACTGATGGAACTCCTCAACACTGGCAGAGAATCACCTAGTTTGGACACTCCAGAAGTGTCCTGGGGCTTAACCCCTAAATAGAGAATAGTGAAAGAATTTACTTAGACCGTCTGGATACCAAATCCGGAGGTCTATAGTAAGTACTGGAGTAGGAAAGATGGGATTACCAAATTAATTAATGATAGGACCGTAAAGAGTCTTTAGCAAAAATAACAAAATGAGTGGTCAAATACCCGAATTGGGTAAAAAATCTCGCCACAGTGGCGACGCGCGTTTCGGTGCTTTCTGTAATGCACCTTCGTCAGGGGCTGTGGTATCCAGACGGTCTAAGTAAATTCTTTCAAGAATAAATGAGGTTTTGTGCCTGGGGGTGCTTCCCTGGTTAAAGCTGGGGGGGGAGGGAGATCACCTTCTTGGCCTCATTTTCTCCAGTAGTGTGGCCCAGTCCTGGCAATAGGATGAAGAAATTCCTCACAATAATTAAAAATGATTTATTGCGTACAATGTTGACATAAAACATAAAAAAAATATTAAGTTAAAATTGGTCCAACGCTTTTCCTATAACTTAGGGTAACAGTGAAATATGATAAAATACAAACAATCACCTATGGTGAACATGCATAATCCTTTTCGAAGCTTGTCTTCTCAGTTTAAACATGGCATTATCAACATTGAAAGGCTTGTCTCTTGAATTGAAGAAACTGTTCATGTCTTTCTGTACTATGTTATATTTCCAAAGGTTTGATTTCGAGATATTGGATTCGTTATTGTTTTACTTCTGTGAAACTTTGCAAATATTCCAAATATTACCAAACATTCTGAGGTCTTGATGTCAACCACTTTTCTGTTCATCCCATGGAAATACTGAAAGTTTCTGAAAACGACATAAGCCTACATATACTTTATTTGCAAATTATTTTAGACGTTTTTAACTAATAGCAGCAACAGTGTAATAAGTGGGGGACTGATTAACAGTCAAACTGTATGCCAATGAAGTGTTATGGTATTCTAATACAGGGATTCAAGCCCCATTACCCTTAGACAATAATGGAGTCCTCTGTGAGCCATGGCTGCTCACCAGGCAAAACCAGTTAGGTTGTTATAAATTATGGGTCCTCAAACTCCGGCCCCCAGATGTTGCTGAACTACAACTCCCATGATTCTTTGAATTACATAGCCAGAGAATCATGGGAGTTGTAGTTCAGCAACATCTGGGGGGCCGGAGTTTGAGGACCCCTGTTATAAATAAAATATACTGTATTTTTCGCTCCATAAGACACACTTTTTTTCCCCTCAAAAGTGAGGGGAAATGTCTGTGCGTCTTATGGAGCGAATATGAAGCTTTACTTACCTGTCTTGTAGCGTTGGCCGGCAGCACAGGGCGCACCGCGGTACTGGAACTTCAATTTCAGGTTTCGGTTTCCCGCGGGACTGAAAGGAAGTGCGCACTCAGTGTGCATACTTCCTTTCAGTCCCGCTGGAAACCGAAACCTAAAATTGAAGTTCCAGTACCGCGGTGCGCCCTGTGCTGCTGGCCAACGCTACAAGACAGGTAAGTAATTATGGCACACTATGGGACAAGGAGAGGGGAAGGGGGAGTGATACTATGGGAGGGAAAGTGCACTATGGGACAAGGGGAGGGGGGAGAATACTATGGGAAGAGGGGGAACACTATGGGATAAGGAGAGGGGGGAACACTATTGGACAAGGGGGGGAGAATACTATGGGAAGGGGGGGGAACACTATTGGATGAGGAGAGGGGGGAACACTATTGGACAAGGGGAGGGGGGAATACAATGGGAAGGGGGAACACTATTGGACAAGGGGAAGGGGGGAATACTATGGAAAGGGGGGAACACTATTGGATGAGGAGAGGGGGGAACACTATTGGACAAGGGGAGGGGGGAGAATACTATGGGTAGGGGGAGAACACTATGGGAAGGGGGGGAACACTATTGGACAAGGGGAGGGGGGTTAAAGAACAATTGGACAAGGGGATGGGGGATTAAAGAACAATGTGGGATAGGGGAGGAGGGGTTAAAAATCACTATGGGACAGGGGAGAGGGGGTTAGAAATCACAATGGGACAGGGGAGGAGGGGTTAAAAATCACTATGGGACGGGGAGGAGGGGTTAAAAATCACTATGGGACAGTGGAGAGGGGGTTAGAAATTACTATGGGACAGGGGACAGGAGAGGGGAGTGGGTGGTAAGCAACACTATGGGACAGAGGAGAAAAAAAAATATTCTGAACAAACTTTCCAATAGTAAGAAACACTATGAGACAGTTTGTTCAGAATATTTTTTTTTCTAGGTTTCCTCCTCTAAAAACTAGGTGCGTCTTATGGTGTGGTGCGTCTTATGGAGCGAAAAATACGGTAATTATCTCCTCCATTCCATTCCACTGCAATCCCTCTTCCCACAGGATGTCTTTGGTTCTGTTAGATCCTAAGGGATTGAGGAAGGTGTGTCCAGCAGAAGGAAGGGCTAACCTGTTAAAAGCCCTGTAAATAGCACATTCTCTCTCTCTTTGAATTTCCTCTCCTCACCCTTTCTCTCTGTTCCCTCTCCCCACTATACACACCATCTCTCTCTATTCCCTCTGCTCACTATACACACCCTCTCTCTCTATTCCCTCACCCCTCCCTCTATCTCCATTTCCTCTCCCCACTATACACATCCTCTCTCTCTCTTCCCTCTCCCCACTATACACACCCTCTCTCTTCCCTCTCCCCACTATACACACACTCTCTCCCTCTATTCCCTCTCTCTATTCCCTCTCCCCACTATACACATCCTCTCTCTCCTGACCCTCTCCTACCCTCTCGACACTATACACATCCTCTCTCTCTATTCCCTCTCCCCACTATACACACCATCTCTCTCTCTATTCCCTCTCCCCACTATACACACACCCTCTCTCTATTCCCTCTCCCCACTATACACACACCCTCTCTCTATTCCCTCTCCCCACTATACACACACTCTCTCTATTCCCTCTCCCCACAATACACAAACTCTCTCTCTATTCCCTCTCCCTACTATACACATCCTCTCTCTCTATTCCCTCTCCCCACTCTACACACCCTCTCTCTATTCCCTCTCCCCACTATACACACACCCTCTCTCTATTCCCTCTCCCCACTATACACACACTCTCTCTCTATTCCCTCTCCCCACTATACACACACTCTCTCTCTATTCCCTCTCCCTACTATACACATCCTTTACTTTACATTTGTTTTTTAAGTTATTTGTAGTAATTAATTATATTATTAATTCCATACGTTTACTTCAAACAGCATTTTATATTTCATCTGCTCAGAATTTTTTCCCCTAGTAGTCAGGGTTCACGTATATCTGTGGTCATCAAAAACACATGGATCGCCAAACAAGATGGGACACGCAGAAATAAATGTAAAAAAAAAAAAAAAAGCTCTCAATTCCAAACATTTGATCATAAGTCCAGCAATGATAAGTGGTAATGTGTTGCAGGTCATATGGCAAATTCCACCATAAATGTGTTGATTGTTATACTGGTATTTTCGGTAAAAAACTTCCACAACCAATCAATCAATCAATCATTCAATCAATAAATCTGAAAATTTACTTAAACTTGTAAAACATACAAATGTTGACAAATTATACAAACAAAATCAAGCAAAAAAGTATATAAATAAATGTATGGTGAGTATGTATTGCTTGGAAGCAGGCCCCATAGGGTTAGAGTTGACCTAAGCTTAAGAGGTCAGTAAGAAGGTGCATACACTGTGTGCACAGGTGTGTGAGCTAGGTTAGAAAAGGTGACATGTGCAGGTAAGCGGATTGCTGATTGGTCTAATAGAACCCTTACAGGTAGCTAATATCTGGATTTTGTCATTGCTTCAGGCTGAGGAAGTCCATGATATATTTGCTGTTACCTGTATTTTAGGGAATATAAATAGCCCACCTGAGATACGCAGGCTGGACAGGTGGCTAATTGAAGGGACAGCTTTTGTTCTTAAGCACAGAGCTAGTTAGACACATTGATATAATTTGGATTGGGTTGTTATTAGTTTACTGTTAAGATTATACTTTTTGTATTTACATTTTAGCTGCATGGTTGAAAACCTAGGACCAATTTCTACTTTAATTAAAGCATCTTTCTTCCCACTAATATATTTCTACAGGGTCAATTTGCTAGAATTGGAAAGTTAGAGCTGTGTTAACATCATTGCCCAGTTTCAAATCCTGGTCAGACCACCCCTACCAGTAAGTGCACCTACCTCAAATCCTCCTAGATTGTAAGCTTGTTTGACGAGGGCCTTCAATTATTCTCTTTCAATAACTGTAAAACGCTAAGGAATATGCTGGTGCTATATAAATCCTTTTTACCATAGAGAAGTACCTTAACGAGGATTTTTACCATGGAGAAATTACTATATAAATCCTAATAAGACCCAAGGCTGCCCTGAAACTATTTATAGGTTAAGTTTGCGTTTGTTTCTTTCATGTGAAGTCAAGCCAACCCCGTCCGTCTGTCTATGACCTTAGTCAACCCAAAACAACACTTATATAGCCGAGGTCTTTCAAATTCAGTGTTAAGGCTTTTTACAATTTCATGTACATTCAATGTAGACTAGGCCTACCTTGCTCCCTATTCATTCCACTCACTAACCGCAGGACCCACCAGTTTTTCTATCCCTGCAAAGATATTACAATGAGCAAGAGGATTCTATTCCTTCTAGTTTACTACTAGACCACACCAACAGGAATTGTGTTTTATAAACAATTGTTTCTATATTTTTCTGCTTTGTCTGTTTTGGATATTGTATGTCAGTACTGTAAATGAATTAATGTGTTCTTTCTTTAAATAAAAAAAAAATAAAAAATACAAGGTAAGGTGAAAGCAATGACATGCCTATTCACTAAAGAGTGAATTATCACTATTTTTATTGGAAATTAGCCAATGTGAAAACATAGGTGACTTAGAAAAAATTTCAGATTTGGCTATGTTGGCCAAAATTGTAAAGGAACATATAGTAAATATACTCAAAATAAAAACATACATGCATTGATTTCTGCATTTTTCATTCGGGGTATATCTAGAAGCAGTTTGCAAAGATGCAGAACTATTGTCTGCAGCGTTCGCCAGTCCTCCCCTTTTTCACATTCAGTCTGCTCCACGGAAATGACCAATCAGAGGCTTTTCATTGAGAAGCCTCTGATTCTTCCAGGGAGCCAGAGAGGATGCAAGGAAGCAAAGGTAAAAATAAGCCCTGTGTATGCATTCTTAGCTCTTTGGAGGTAACATAATTGAAATATAACTTTCCAAGCTGTCCAATAGACAGCTAGTGAGTAGTTTGTACGCAGTGATTTATAAAAGTTCTGATTTCGAATGGAAATTGTAAATTTTATAAACTAGAATTAAAACCTGAATGTCCTGCTGAAGTGCTGTACTAGTTTAGAGTGGCCCTTTAAAATCCCCAGCTATTCATATTTAATTAAATAACCCTGACAGCATGGAATGTTGGCAATCCAGCACTGAGGGAGATTGGTGCTGGAATCAGATTTTTTTTAACTCTTTCAATGCCAGGGAGTGGGGGGCAGAGGTATCTATAGTGTAAGGAATGCAACTTTGTATTCCTTACACAAAAGAATCCCTTTAAATTAAAGAAACACAACTATTACAGTTGAACAAGGTGTAACAGATTAAAACGCGCTACAAGACTGGCTAATTTTTCATGAAAGTTTGGAGACTTTACATAACATTATTTCAGACTGTAGCAAGTTAACATTCCCATGCACAAATAGATATTATATTGTAGGACCCAACATCTTTTCCTCTGCGATGCTACTGGTACTAGCTGCAGACAGAAGGACCAGTCCTAATTGAAGTGCCTAGAAAGGTACTTAGGTGGAATTCTGGCTGCAATCACACCACTCTTTCCATTCCAATGATGACATTGAAAGATGTGGAAAAAAGCAGAGTTTGACATTGAATGCCAAACAGATGGATTATACAACATATGGAGGAGAATAGACAAAATTAAGCTTACAATAGTGAAATATATAGCATATGCCTTGGTAAATACTCTTTGTAAAGTCAGATGATAAAGAACCAAGCTAACGTTTTAATGTTGGCAACAATGAACTGGCTAATCAAAATGAAATAGATATTTTGTGACTTTAGGGCAGACACAGTAACCTTATAGAGACATAAAATGCTTTATCAGAGAACTCTGTCTACTGAATGTTATGTTAAGATTTAGATTTAAAGCTTAGACTCTTCGGAGGCAAAACCAGACAAAATGCCCTGAGTATTTTTAAGGCACAGAGAATAAGATATACAAAGTATTCCGTTCTAATAGCCAGACAAGACATCTGGATGATAAACTTTTGCTAAGAATGGCTCAGATTTTTTGAAGTTTATGTTTGTCTTAAGAGGATCTGTTTGAGAAGTCACAGCTTGCCCTGAAAATCCAATTAATCTGTAATTAAATGGTGCTCCGTTTGGGAGTAGACACCAGCGCCTGTTGTAGGCCAAGTCATAGAACTGCAAAAATGTTATGGCAAAGCGAACTCACAGAGCTGTGTGATATATTTAGAAAGGAAGAGCCAATGAAATAAACAGTATTCTGGTTCAGAGCCCTCTGTATCCTCTGTATTGTAACTAATAAAAACAGCTCACACAGTGGCCAAAATTAAAAGCCAGCTGGATTTGCTTCCTACTGTATATGTTTCAAAGTAGTCTTCAAACTGTTCACTCGTGCAGGAAATCTGAATGACTGGGCATTGTGTCCAATTTTATAATGTAGCTCATTCTTTAAAATGGGGTAAGTGCTAAATACTAGACGGACAGAAAAGTGTTGGAATGTTACGTGTTTGAATTACTAACATTATTGGAGTTATGAAGTATCATTTTATTCCTGTTTATTCTGAGATAGGCAAATCAGTCCGAGAAAAAGAGAGATCATACGGAAATACAGAGGACAGAGAGACAGGGATGTGATTTGTTAGGAGAGAGAGAGAGAGAGTGAGTGTGAGTGTGTGTGTCTGTGTGTGTGTGTGTGTGTGTGTGTGTTTCTCCTGCTCTTCCCTGCCACTTAATCTGAGGAATTAACCGCTGATTGATAGGTGTTCAAACAAAAAGAAATCGGTCTAGATGAAAATTCTTGTTCTTGGATAGAACATTGGCTTAAAAATTGACTACAAAGAGTTGTCGTAAATGGTAAATTTTCAAGCTGGACAAAAGTGGTAAGTGGTGTCAATCAGAGTTCTGTTATTATCTTGAAATAAGTATTAAAACGTGTATGTTACCACAACAATATCGCATGGGAGGCTGTATTCTAATACCTAAAAATTTAATCAGCATGGTGCAAACTTAGGTAAACACTTCCCTAGGGGCCTAAAACAATAGTCGAACCACAAAAACCAAGCTGCACACCACAACCACTGCAACAACAAAAAAATGCTTTATTAACAAAATAAAAAATGTATACAAAACTAAAGTGAACAAAGGCTAGAATGTATACAACACAGCAATACTGTTACCCCTAACAGTCTAGCAGGGCAGGACACAGGACACTAAAAACCTAACATTTCAGCACACTTCTGGATATCTATCATGGGAATTCCAATTGAAAACAAATTGCAAAATTGGAAACTGCTTAAAAATGGGTTTTTGCCTTTTTTTGTTGTTGCTGTGCACGAGATAACACGAGAGCTTACGATGCCACAACATCATAATACAAGACAATTAAAGTATTTCACATTGCTCAATTCCACTCCGACGAAGTGAGCTCAAGGTTCACAAAATGCGTAGGAGTGATCGAGCACTATAGTCCCCGTGATATTGTTGATCAACGAGCACCCGCACTCCACCCGGCTGCACGAGGAATACTCACCGGAAAAACGCTGGTGGTTTAAAAGTGTAGTACTACACGGATCAATTGCACTGATGGAGACTCTAAACACGGTCATGAGAACCACGTCACTACAACCATACACGAGGGACTAAGGGTTGAGTGTATGAATATACATACTTGAAAACGCAAGTTACCATACAAAATTTACAAACCAGCATCAATCTGCAAGTTTGCTTGACTTTTTGATAGAGTGACTGCCACTAACTTTGCAGTTTAAAGTATGCATTGACATACAGATATGATCTATATATGTTTTAAGTTTTTTATTGATTTACCTTTTAATAAAATGGTTTGATTAGCTAGCTGTCTCACTCCACTTTGTGCTTTTATTTTGGGCATTATCTACTAAATGATATCTACTAAATGGCATTAAGGCATTGTCAAATTTTTAAAGTATAGGAATAAGCTAGCTAGGTACACACATCTGACTGTAAGTCACCAGAGTAAAAAGTAATAAAATCAGCATGAATGACGTGGTGGACATTATAAGCAGATTAACAGTGATGTAACTTAATAAGGTGCAAGATTAAGTGGCAGTACGTTCTGGCAGCATGACTAGTCTGTACAATACTTCTGAATATGTCACAGCTAACTGGTCTAAGAAAGACATTAAGGTGACATGCTATGTTTCATAAGCGTTATATTAAGACTAATATAAGTGAATATTTACATCACGCAAGATTAGCAGAACATTTCACTCAGTAAAACCACTGGAGATCCTCATATCAGGCCTCACTCACTCTGTTGAGTGTATATTACAAGACAAGAAGCGTTCAGAGATGTCAGCCGATCCGGGTAATCCTTCAGCCTGTTCCCGCCACCATCCTGGTCGAGTGTGATATTTAGTCCAAGCATACGTGTGAGCTTGGCTCATGCCTCTCTGCCAGCCCTAAATCACGACTTGGATTCGACAGTGATGCCCACTTCCATGTATCGGCTACAGGTACATTTTTAGGCTTGGATTGAGTGTCCGAGCTGCGGTTTTCAGCGTATATCACAGAATCTCTTAGGAGCCTCTCCTGCATGCGACCGGTCAGCATGGTGGCCCCGCCCCCTTTTTGCCTTCTTTTGTACCAACAGCAAAAACTGATGTGAGAAAGGCTGAACTTGATAGACACATGTCTCTTTTCAGCTATGTAACTATATAACCATGTAGGTAGAGAGAAACCATACATTTCTAAACAAATTTCTCAATCTATGTATGTTAGCATGTTTGCAAGCACAATTTATAGATGATGTTTACACTTTGCAATTGTCTCATTTATTGTGAAATTTCCCCTTTTTATAATATTGTAAAGCTTTGCGGAATACGTTGGCGCCTTATTAATACTCTTTCAAAACACCATCATTCAAATGTATCCAAAAGATCCAGTGAATCCTGACTACATGTTGGCAGATAGACAGTCCACACGGCTGGTAATTCTAAGCGATATTTGTAGATTATCAAGATCTTCTGCCTGGGATACTAAAAGACATACATCTATCAAGTTAGAGAGTTCTATATTATGCAATAAGCTCCTTTAGAAGTTACAGGTCAATAATGAGAACTAAAAAATTAAATAGCACATACATATACACACAAAAACTAAAGATCGCAAGTTTGAAGGCCCATTTATAAACATGCTAATAAGGAAATGGAAAATCGTGCAATAAATCACACTAGTGAGGCAAATCCTCTTTCTTTTGTATGTACATCTCTAAGGACATTTAATTTTAATTCAATTGAAATAAATTATAAATTATGATCCAGTATGTCATGTATTCTACCAAAGGTCTTATCCATCATATTATTTTGAAATATCTCACCACCTGATAATTTACTATACACCAAGGATGCATTAAAGAGTGGATTTATTATCTACAGGCCGTTACATAAATTCTTTAGCATTTCTACTGTAAAAAAATAATTCAAATTACAACTGAAAAAGTGACACTAAAATTGATTGCAACAAAGACTTCACTGCTTCGAGACAAAATGTAGAATGCTAACTTTGCAAGAATTGCTCTACAAGAAAAAAAAATGTATAAAAAAAATATCTTTACATATAGCTTTCAAAAGCTATCTTCAACATTCTGTTGGGAATACAGAATTCAGACAGACTCAGATAATTTGTGAAAATTATCCTAAACCGTGCAGCACTGGTATGCAGATTCCACACTGAAAAAACATAAAACATGGGAGAAAAATGTCATAAGTCATTTTATAATAAGCAAAGGTCAAATGTACACACTTTATTAAACGTTCACTAACATGAACCTCCGACACGATAACCAGCAATTTCTGTCTGCACATTAATTGGCAAATTTGCACACAATTATGCCTTCCATGAAAAATCTCATGTTCTTTAAGTGAAAGGCTCAAGGAGTGGATCCCTGCGATATCACGGGACACATGATAAATAACGGCAAGCTAGATTTGCTGTGTTTAACATTAAGAATTACGACAAAGACAAATTAGTGAATAATATCCCAACACTCGCTACAAAAACTAAATAAACTAAAAGGCAACGTTTTTTTCCCCCCAAATTGGGATGGAATAAAATTCAAATTGTTAGATGTCGTCAATTGTAGACCGAATAATATATGTTAATAATGATAAATATGTTAATATGTAATTAACTGTAAAATAAGTGAAGTGATGGCTTTAGGAGGGAATTATGACTCATTGCTGGTCGGTAGGGAGTCTCCGTCCTATCTCAGCATGAAGCTGGGCATCATATCCAGGATGCATAGCTCCAATGTGAACCCACTTCCTGTAGTCAGAGCGCAGCTTTCTTCATAGCGGAATAGAACCAATACAATGACATCACATCCCTCCAATACACAGCAAGCAGAGCTACTTATTATGACAGAAAACAACAAACTAGCACCGGAATTGCCATTGATTGAGGATTTGTGAATAATGCTTGTTTTTCAATAATGCTTGTAGGTCTTCTTGCTGTGTATTGGACCCATGTGATGTCATTGTGTCTAACTATCTATCCAGCAATATATCCATATAATTATCTGCCTTTACACATATTTATGCAGTTTATTTATCTTCCCACCTATTGGTCTGCCCATCTATCTCTCTATCACTCTACCTGTCCATCTACCTGTCCATCTGTCTATTGGTCTGCCCATCGAACTGTCACTTTGTTGATCCATCTACTGGTCTGCCAATTTTCCGGTCTGCCAATTGGTCTGTTTGTCTATTGGTCTGCCCATCAATCTGCTTGTTTACAAGTGGTCCTTGTTTTGCGACCTACCTGTTTTACACTTTCGACCAGCTCTCTCACAGGGTGGTAAGTGTGAGCCGTCATGGGAATTAGAGGGATTCCCTAATCTGCAGAGAATCCCTCTATTCTATGTTCGGGGAAATTTCCCCGAACATAGACGGACGCACCAGAGCAGAGAATCCCTCTAATCTATATACGGGCAAATTTCCCCGAGCATAGATTAGAGGGATTCCCTGCAGATTAGGGAATCCCTCTAATTCCCACGACGGCTCGCACTTACCACCCTGCGAGAGAGCTGGTCATAAGTGTAAAACAGGTCCCTCCCACAGTGGTATCTCTCCCCCCCTCCCCCCCTCCCCCCTCCCACGGTGGTATCTCTCCCCCCCCTCCCCCCTCCCACGGTGGTATCTCTCCCCCCCCTCCCCCCTCCCACGGTGGTATCTCTCCCCCCCCTCCCCCCTCCCACGGTGGTATCTCTCCCCCCCCTCCCCCCTCCCACGGTGGTATCTCTCCCCCCCCTCCCCCCTCCCACGGTGGTATCTCTCCCCCCCCTCCCCCCTCCCACGGTGGTATCTCTCCCCCGCCCCCCCCCTCCCACGGTGGTATCTCTCCCCCCCCTCCCCCCTCCCACGGTGGTATCTCTCCCCCCCCTCCCCCCTCCCACGGTGGTATCTCTCCCCCCCCTCCCCCCTCCCACGGTGGTATCTCTCCCCCCCCTCCCCCCTCCCACGGTGGTATCTCTCCCCCCCCTCCCCCCTCCCACGGTGGTATCTCTCCCCCCCCTCCCCCCTCCCACGGTGGTATCTCTCCCCCCCCTCCCCCCTCCCACGGTGGTATCTCTCCCCCCCCTCCCCCCTCCCACGGTGGTATCTCTCCCCCCCCTCCCCCCTCCCACGGTGGTATCTCTCCCCCCCCTCCCCCCTCCCACGGTGGTATCTCTCCCCCCCCTCCCCCCTCCCACGGTGGTATCTCTCCCCCCCCTCCCCCCTCCCACGGTGGTATCTCTCCCCCCCTCCCCCCTCCCACGGTGGTATCTCTCCCCCCCCTCCCCCCTCCCACGGTGGTATCTCTCCCCCCCCTCCCCCCTCCCACGGTGGTATCTCTCCCCCCCCTCCCCCCTCCCACGGTGGTATCTCTCCCCCCCCTCCCCCCTCCCACGGTGGTATCTCTCCCCCCCCTCCCCCCTCCCACGGTGGTATCTCTCCCCCCCCTCCCCCCTCCCACGGTGGTATCTCTCCCCCCCCTCCCCCCTCCCACGGTGGTATCTCTCCCCCCCTCCCCCCTCCCACGGTGGTATCTCTCCCCCCCCCTCCCACGGTGGTATCTCTCCCCCCCCTCCCACGGTGGTATCTCTCCCCCCCCTCCCACGGTGGTATCTCTCCCCCCCCTCCCACGGTGGTATCTCTCCCCCCCCTCCCACGGTGGTATCTCTCCCCCCCTCCCCCCTCCCACGGTGGTATCTCTCCCCCCCCTCCCCCCTCCCACGGTGGTATCTCTCCCCCCCTCCCCCCTCCCACGGTGGTATCTCTCCCCCGCCCCCCCCCTCCCACGGTGGTATCTCTCCTCGCCCTCCCCCCCCCTCCCTCCCACGGTGGTATCTCTCCTCGCCCTCCCCCCCCCCTCCCTCCCACGGTGGTATCTCTCCTCGCCCTCCCCCCCCCCTCCCTCCCACGGTGGTATCTCTCCTCGCCCTCCCCCCCCCCCCTCCCTCCCACGGTGGTATCTCTCCTCGCCCTCCCCCCCCCCCCTCCCACGGTGGTATCTCTCCTCGCCCTCCCCCCCCCCTCCCTCCCACGGTGGTATCTCTCCTCGCCCTCCCCCCCCCCCTCCCACGGTGGTATCTCTCCTCGCCCTCCCCCCCCCCTCCCACGGTGGTATCTCTCCTCGCCCTCCCCCCCCTCCCACGGTGGTATCTCTCCTCGCCCTCCCCCCCCTCCCACGGTGGTATCTCTCCTCGCCCTCCCCCCCCCCCTCCCACGGTGGTATCTCTCCTCGCCCTCCCCCCCCTCCCACGGTGGTATCTCTCCTCGCCCCCCCCCCCCCCCTCCCATGGTGGTATCTCTCCTCGCCCTCCCCCCCCCTCCCACGGTGGTATCTCTCCTCGCCCTCCCCCCCCTCCCACGGTGGTATCTCTCCTCGCCCTCCCCCCCCTCCCACGGTGGTATCTCTCCTCGCCCTCCCCCCCCCCTCCCACGGTGGTATCTCTCCTCGCCCTCCCCCCCCCTCCCACGGTGGTATCTCTCCTCGCCCTCCCCCCCCCCCTCCCACGGTGGTATCTCTCCTCGCCCTCCCCCCCCCCTCCCACGTTGGTATCTCTCCTCGCCCTCCCCCCCCCCCTCCCTCCCACGGTGGTATCTCTCCTCGCCCTCCCCCCCCCTCCCTCCCACGGTGGTATCTCTCCTCGCCCTCCCCCCCCTCCCTCCCACGGTGGTATCTCTCCTCGCCCTCCCCCCCCTCCCTCCCACGGTGGTATCTCTCCTCGCCCTCCCCCCCCTCCCTCCCACGGTGGTATCTCTCCTCGCCCTCCCCCCCCCTCCCTCCCACGGTGGTATCTCTCCTCGCCCTCTTCCCCCCTCCCTCCCACGGTGGTATCTCTCCTCGCCCTCTTCCCCCCTCCCTCCCACGGTGGTATCTCTCCTCGCCCTCCCCCCCCCTCCCTCCCACGGTGGTATCTCTCCTCGCCCTCCCCCCCCCTCCCTCCCACGGTGGTATCTCTCCTCGCCCTCCCCCCCCCTCCCTCCCACGGTGGTATATCTCCTCGCCCTCCCCCCCTCCCCCCCCCTCCCTCCCACGGTGGTATATCTCCTCGCCCTCCCCCCCTCCCCCCCCTCCCCCCCCCTCCCTCCCACGGTGGTATCTCTCCTCGCCCTCCCCCCCCTCCCTCCCACGGTGGTATATCTCCTCGCCCTCCCCCCCTCCCCCCCCTCCCTCCCACGGTGGTATATCTCCTCGCCCTCCCCCCCCTCCCCCCCCCTCCCTCCCACGGTGGTATATCTCCTCGCCCTCCCCCCCTCCCCCCCCCCCTCCCTCCCACGGTGGTATATCTCCTCGCCCTCCCCCCCTCCCCCCCCCCCTCCCTCCCCCCCCCTCCCTCCCACGGTGGTATCTCTCCTCGCCCTCCCCCCCTCCCCCCCTCCCTCCCACGGTGGTATCTCTCCTCGCCCTCCCCCCCTCCCCCCCCCTCCCTCCCACGGTGGTATCTCTCCTCGCCCTCCCCCCCCTCCCCCCCCCCTCCCTCCCACGGTGGTATCTCTCCTCGCCCTCCCCCCCTCCCTCCCACGGTGGTATCTCTCCTCGCCCTCTTCCCCCCTCCCTCCCACGGTGGTATCTCTCCTCGCCCTCCCCCCCCTCCCTCCCACGGTGGTATCTCTCCTCGCCCTCTTCCCCCCTCCCTCCCACGGTGGTATCTCTCCTCGCCCTCTTCCCCCCTCCCTCCCACGGTGGTATCTCTCCTCGCCCTCCCCCCCCCTCCCTCCCACGGTGGTATCTCTCCTCGCCCTCTTCCCCCCTCCCTCCCACGGTGGTATCTCTCCTCGCCCTCCCCCCCCTCCCTCCCACGGTGGTATCTCTCCTCGCCCTCCCCCCCCTCCCTCCCACGGTAGTATATCTCCTCGCCCTCCCCCCCCTCCCCCCCCCCTCCCTCCACGGAGGTATATCTCCTCGCCCTCCCCCCCCCCCCCCCCTCCCACGGAGGTATATCTCCTCGCCCTCCCCCCCCCCTCCCTCCCACGGTGGTATATCTCCTCGCCCTCCCCCCCCTCCCTCCCACGGTGGTATATCTCCTCGCCCTCCCCCCCCTCCCCCCCTCCCTCCCACGGTGGTATCTCTCCTCGCCCCCCCCCTCCCTCCCACGGTGGTATCTCTCCTC
This sequence comes from Pelobates fuscus, assembly GCF_036172605.1. Taxonomy (NCBI): domain Eukaryota; kingdom Metazoa; phylum Chordata; class Amphibia; order Anura; family Pelobatidae; genus Pelobates; species Pelobates fuscus. Next base: position 38,610,307 of record NC_086325.1, read on the forward strand.
GCCCTCCCCCCCCCTCCCTCCCACGGTGGTATCTCTCCTCGCCCTCCCCCCCCCCCCTCCCTCCCACGGTGGTATCTCTCCTCGCCCTCCCCCCCCTCCCCCCCCTCCTCCCTCCCACGGTGGTATCTCTCCTCGCCCTCCCCCCCTCCCCCCCCCCTCCCTCCCACGGTGGTATCTCTCCTCGCCCTCCCCCCCCTCCCCCCCCCCTCCCTCCCACGGTGGTATCTCTCCTCGCCCTCCCCCCCCTCCCCCCCCCCTCCCTCCCACGGTGGTATCTCTCCTCGCCCTCCCCCCCTCCCCCCTCCCCCCCCTCCCTCCCACGGTGGTATCTCTCCTCGCCCTCCCCCCCCTCCCCCCCCCCTCCCTCCCACGGTGGTATCTCTACTCGCCCTCCCCCCCCTCCCCCCCCCCTCCCTCCCACGGTGGTATCTCTCCTCGCCCTCCCCCCCCTCCCCCCCCCTCCCTCCCACGGTGGTATCTCTCCTCGCCCTCCCCCCCCTCCCCCCCTCCCCCCTCCCCTCCCCCCTCCCCCCCCCTCCCTCCCCCCCTCCCCCCCCCTCCCTCCCCCCCTCCCCCCCTCCCCCCCCTCCCTCCCCCCCTCCCCCCCTCCCCCCCCCTCCCTCCCACGGTGGTATCTCTCCTCGCCCTCCCCCCCCTCCCCCCCCTCCCTCCCACGGTGGTATCTCTCCTCGCTCTCCCCCCCTCCCCCCTCCCCCCCCTCCCTCCCACGGTGGTATCTCTCCTCGCCCTCCCCCCCCTCCCCCCCCCCTCCCTCCCACGGTGGTATCTCTCCTCGCCCTCCCCCCCCTCCCCCCCCTCCTCCCTCCCACGGTGGTATCTCTCCTCGCCCTCCCCCCCCTCCCCCCCCCCCTCCCTCCCACGGTGGTATCTCTCCTCGCCCTCCCCCCCCTCCCCCCCCCTCCCTCCCACGGTGGTATCTCTCCTCGCCCTCCCCCCCTCCCCCCCCTCCCTCCCACGGTGGTATCTCTCCTCGCCCTCCCCCCCCTCCCCCCCCCTCCCTCCCACGGTGGTATCTCTCCTCGCCCTCCCCCCCTCCCCCCCCCCTCCCTCCCACGGTGGTATCTCTCCTCGCCCTCCCCCCCCTCCCCCCCCCTCCCTCCCACGGTGGTATCTCTCCTCGCCCTCCCCCCCCTCCCCCCCCTCCCTCCCACGGTGGTATCTCTCCTCGCCCTCCCCCCCCTCCCCCCCTCCCCTCCCCCCCTCCCCCCCCCTCCCTCCCCCCCTCCCCCCCCCTCCCCCCCCTCCCTCCCACGGTGGTATCTCTCCTCGCCCTCCCCCCCTCCCCCCCCCCTCCCTCCCACGGTGGTATCTCTCCTCGCTCTCCCCCCCTCCCCCCCTCCCCCCCCTCCCTCCCACGGTGGTATCTCTCCTCACCCTCCCCCCCCCTCCCCCCCCCCCTCCCTCCCACGGTGGTATCTCTCCTCGCCCTCCCCCCCCCTCCCCCCCCCCCCCTCCCTCCCACGGTGGTATCTCTCCTCGCCCTCCCCCCCCTCCCCCCCCCCTCCCTCCCACGGTGGTATCTCTCCTCGCCCTCCCCCGCCTCCCCCCCCTCCCCCCCCCCTCCCTCCCCCCCCCCTCCCTCCCCCCTCCCTCCCACGGTGGTATCTCTCCTCGCCCTCCCCCCCCTCCCCCCCCTCCCTCCCACGGTGGTATCTCTCCTCGCCCTCCCCCCCCTCCCCCCCCTCCCTCCCACGGTGGTATCTCTCCTCGCCCTCCCCCCCCTCCCCCCCCTCCCTCCCACGGTGGTATCTCTCCTCGCCCTCCCCCCCTCCCCCCCCCCCTCCCACGGTGGTATCTCTCCTCGCCCTCCCCCCCTCCCCCCCTCCCTCCCACGGTGGTATCTCTCCTCGCCCTCCCCCCCCTCCCCCCCCTCCCTCCTCGCCCTCCCCCCCTCCCCCCCCCCTCCCTCCCACGGTGGTATCTCTCCTCGCCCTCCCCCCCCTCCCCCCCCTCCCTCCCACGGTGGTATCTCTCCTCGCCCCCCCCCCCCCTCCCCCCCTCCCTCCCACGGTGGTATCTCTCCTCGCCCTCCCCCCCCTCCCCCCCCCCCTCCCTCCCACGGTGGTATCTCTCCTCGCCCTCCCCCCCCTCTCCCCCCCCTCCCTCCCACGGTGGTATCTCTCCTCGCCCTCCCCCCCCTCCCCCCCCCCTCCCTCCCACGGTGGTATCTCTCCTCGCCCTCCCCCCCTCCCCCCCCCTCCCTCCCACGGTGGTATCTCTCCTCGCCCTCCCCCCCCTCCCCCCCCTCCCCCCCCCCTCCCTCCCACGGTGGTATCTCTCCTCGCCCTCCCCCCCTCCCCCCCCTCCCCCCCCCTCCCTCCCACGGTGGTATATCTCCTCGCCCTCCCCCCCCCCCCTCCCACGGTGGTATATCTCCTCGCCCTCCCCCCCCTCCCCCCCTCCCTCCCACGGTGGTATCTCTCCTCGCCCCCCCCCTCCCTCCCACGGTGGTATCTCTCCTCGCCCCCCCCCTCCCTCCCACGGTGGTATCTCTCCTCGCCCTCCCCCCCCCTCCCTCCCACGGTGGTATCTCTCCTCGCCCTCCCCCCCCTCCCCCCCCCCTCCCTCCCACGGTGGTATCTCTCCTCGCCCTCCCCCCCCTCCCCCCCCTCCTCCCTCCCACGGTGGTATCTCTCCTCGCCCCCCCCTCCCTCCCACGGTGGTATCTCTCCTCGCCCTCCCCCCCCCTCCCTCCCACGGTGGTATCTCTCCTCGCCCTCCCCCCCCTCCCCCCCCCCTCCCTCCCACGGTGGTATCTCTCCTCGCCCTCCCCCCCCTCCCCCCCCTCCTCCCTCCCACGGTGGTATCTCTCCTCGCCCTCCCCCCCCTCCCCCCCCCTCCCTCCCACGGTGGTATCTCTCCTCGCCCTCCCCCCCTCCCCCCCTCCCCCCCCCCTCCCTCCCACGGTGGTATATCTCCTCGCCCTCCCCCCCCCTCCCTCCCACGGTGGTATATCTCCTCGCCCTCCCCCCCCTCCCCCCCTCCCTCCCACGGTGGTATCTCTCCTCGCCCCCCCCCTCCCTCCCACGGTGGTATCTCTCCTCGCCCTCCCCCCCCCTCCCTCCCACGGTGGTATCTCTCCTCGCCCTCCCCCCCCCTCCCTCCCACGGTGGTATCTCTCCTCGCCCTCCCCCCCTCCCCCCCCTCCTCCCTCCCACGGTGGTATCTCTCCTCGCCCCCCCCCCTCCCTCCCACGGTGGTATCTCTCCTCGCCCCCCCCCTCCCTCCCACGGTGGTATCTCTCCTCGCCCTCCCCCCCCCTCCCTCCCACGGTGGTATCTCTCCTCGCCCTCCCCCCCCCTCCCTCCCACGGTGGTATCTCTCCTCGCCCTCCCCCCCCCTCCCTCCCACGGTGGTATCTCTCCTCGCCCTCCCCCCCTCCCTCCCACGGTGGTATCTCTCCTCGCCCTCCCCCCCCCCTCCCTCCCACGGTGGTATCTCTCCTCGCCCTCCCCCCCCCCTCCCTCCCACGGTGGTATCTCTCCTCGCCCTCCCCCCCCCCTCCCTCCCACGGTGGTATCTCTCCTCGCCCTCCCCCCCCCCTCCCTCCCACGGTGGTATCTCTCCTCGCCCTCCCCCCCCCCTCCCTCCCACGGTGGTATCTCTCCTCGCCCTCCCCCCCCCCTCCCTCCCACGGTGGTATCTCTCCTCGCCCTCCCCCCCCCCCCCTCCCTCCCACGGTGGTATCTCTCCTCGCCCTCCCCCCCCCCCTCCCTCCCACGGTGGTATCTCTCCTCGCCCTCCCCCCCCCCCCTCCCTCCCACGGTGGTATCTCTCCTCGCCCTCCCCCCCCCTCCCTCCCACGGTGGTATCTCTCCTCGCCCTCCCCCCCCCTCCCTCCCACGGTGGTATCTCTCCTCGCCCTCCCCCCCCCCTCCCTCCCTCCCACGGTGGTATCTCTCCTCGCCCTCCCCCCCCCTCCCTCCCACGGTGGTATCTCTCCTCGCCCTCCCCCCCCCTCCCTCCCACGGTGGTATCTCTCCTCGCCCTCCCCCCCCCCTCCCTCCCACGGTGGTATCTCTCCTCGCCCTCCCCCCCCCCTCCCTCCCACGGTGGTATCTCTCCTCGCCCTCCCCCCCCCCTCCCTCCCACGGTGGTATCTCTCCTCGCCCTCCCCCCCCCCCCTCCCTCCCACGGTGGTATCTCTCCTCGCCCTCCCCCCCCCCCTCCCTCCCACGGTGGTATCTCTCCTCGCCCTCCCCCCCCTCCCTCCCACGGTGGTATCTCTCCTCGCCCTCCCCCCCCCTCCCTCCCACGGTGGTATCTCTCCTCGCCCTCCCCCCCCCCTCCCTCCCACGGTGGTATCTCTCCTCGCCCTCCCCCCCCCCTCCCTCCCACGGTGGTATCTCTCCTCGCCCTCCCCCCCCCCTCCCTCCCACGGTGGTATCTCTCCTCGCCCTCCCCCCCCCTCCCTCCCACGGTGGTATCTCTCCTCGCCCTCCCCCCCCCCCCTCCCTCCCACGGTGGTATCTCTCCTCGCCCTCCCCCCCCCCCTCCCACGGTGGTATCTCTCCTCGCCCCTCCCACGGTGGTATATCTCCTCGCCCTCCCACGGTGGTATATCTCCTCGCCCTCCCACGGTGGTATATCTCCTCGCCCTCCCACGGTGGTATATCTCCTCGCCCTCCCACGGTGGTATATCTCCTCGCCCTCCCACGGTGGTATCTCTCCTTGCCCTTTAAGTTAATATTTTTTTTAAGTACTATTCCATATATAATCGGGTGATACGCAAAGCAGAGGAAGGCGACACTTTAAAAGCAGTCTGTCTCTGGGCTTCTCAACATTTCCCAGAGTACCAAACTATTTTTAAAAATGCCTTGATGTATTGCAGTAAGAGGTGATCAACCTGTTTAATGTGACACTATATAATGAATTGTTTTATACAGAAACAATCACTATCTTATTATACAGCACAGGGATGTCATATTCCAGTTGTGGCTAACCCAATATCTAAGTGTTTTTTTGATACTGGTAAAATACGCATGTTCTCTGATCATCCTATTCCCAGACTTTATGCTCAAGGTTATGGGATTCACAGAGACCAAGCTTCCTTTGAAAGTGCAGGATTGTAATGAAAGTAAATCATAGAGAGAAAAATACAAAAAAAAAAAAGAGACCAAACATGAAAAAGGAAAAGCAGAGCATTAATTTAAAGGGGCACTCCACTGACCAAATACAAAATAAATTTAAAAATTCACTGTTTCGTAGATATACCCCAAATGAAAACGTGTGCACATTTAATAGGGCATTTTTTTCATTGGGGGTTTATCTGAAAACCTTTTGTAAAAGTTGCAGTTCTCTCGTCTGCAGCCTTTACAAGCCCCCACCCTCTCATTCTAACCCCACCCAGACTTTCTGTGGCTGTCCAATCACAGACTTCCCAATGCAGCTAAATGAGAAATATGTGCAAGGGAGATGCTCTTAGCAGTTGCTGACTCCTGAATTTAGCTCCACTGATCTACACAAACCAGGAAGTAAAAGGGCCAGTTGTCTGAGAGACTGCCTGGGGGTGTAACCAGGTTAATTTGTAAGAGTGTAAATTTCAATTGAAATCTACACTTACAAAAAAAAAAAAAAGAGAAAGAGTGAGAGAGCACACTTCACATATAAAGCTTTTCAGCAATCTGAAGTGCTTTAAGGGTGTAGAGTGACCCTTTAAGGTGGAATAAAATATAGTTATTAACAAATTTTAAAGAATCCAAGTCAATCTCACAATGTACTTACCTCTCTGCATACAACAGACTGAAATCATAGGAATTATTATTTGCACATTAGATTTAATCTTTGCACATTAGATTTACAGTTTTCTTGATCTTGATGATCTCAGCCAATCCAGTGCTTTGCTATAGGAAAATATTGGGGGCTATTGCGCATGCACAGCATGAATCAATGCATTTTTTATGTGGAACGTTCAGCACCTCCATGCAGAACGTGGAGACACTGAACGCCATTGCTGCTCACTTTGCAGCACTGACACAGGAAGCACCTCTAGTGGATGTCCGAGTACCTGCAACTAGAGTTGTTACTATGCAGCTATGTTAACACTACCTTTTCTCTGAAAATACATTGTTTACATTAAAAAGTATGCAGAAACAGGCTATAGACACTAGAACAACAACATTAAGCTGTAGTGGTTCTGATGACTATAGTGTCCCTTTAAATAATTAAGTGCAGCTAAAGCAATGCTGCTTCCTGTCTGATAAATGTCCAGTTATTCCACAGTCCTACCAACTGATGCTACTACATTTTTAGCTTTAACCCCTTAAGGACACATGACATGTGTGACACGTCATGATTCCCTTTTATTCCAGAAGTTTGGTCCTTAAGGGGTTAATGGAAGCTTGAACTGTGTACTGTAAACACTAATTGCCTTTGCAATTCCACTCGGAAAACATACCCACTAAGGTCATTACATACCAAGCATAAGCAGCATGTGACTTGATATGATATGCCATAATGAATCAGAGATAGCAGCGTGCTAGAGATTAGCAACAGTAATGCCAGGTATTGCTTGAAAAGTCAGACTATTTAACTCCGTGTGAAAAAAAACGCTCGATAAAGTTGGTAATTATTTAGTTACTTTGTAAGGGAGCCAAATTCGCCAGGTGGATAATGATGGAATCTGTAACTCCCAGTGTTTAGCTTGTAAAATAACATTTATAGGATGCCTTAGTGGCAACATTCTATTAAACAAACATCTAGATCTGGATCCACGTGATTCTATCGATGAAGACCATCCAAGTCAATGCAGCGTTCCAGCAAAGCACATTAAGCAATAGGAAGTGAGGATTAGAATTATAGCAAAGGGTTCTGGGGCAGCTGTTTAGAAAGAAAACCGCAGCTGGAAAGTAGCCTGTTCCCAGGAGCCTTTTACTCCCAAAACACAGAATGATGGACATCCCCATTAAAACAAAGAAGAAAAACACACACACAAAGGTTCATTGAGAAGCAAGGGACTTGCCCTGCTTTAATCAAGACAGAGGATCACAGACGCAAAATTACAGCTATAGCTCAAGTACGACTGAGATTTACAGCCAATATGTTCATATTCTATCACTAAAGTTTGGGGAAAACTCTAGCTATTTTTTAAAAATGCATGTGAGATGGTCGAGCAGGAAGATTTAAATGCAGGCTCTAGAACAGAGGTGGCTTAAAAGTTATATATCCAGCTACAAGGTCAATCCCATGATGATTTTCCAGCCATAAAGAATAAAAATGCAGTAGTCACTATAGTCACTATAACCATTTTAACTTACTGAAGTGATTATGGTGGTAAAATTCCATATCTGTCTAATTAATATTTAGTTATTTCTCAGTTTGTCAAAACCGGGTTTTAAAGCAGAGGGTGTAGCTTCACATAGACACTCTGTTAATCAGGGAGACAGGAATTCTCATACGAGCTCACACCAAAGTATTAGTACATCGACAGACATAGTATACGAACATGAGAAGGATTTGCAGAATCTGCTCCCGTATATCGGTGAAAAAATATCCTCTCACACTCAGCCCACAGCAGACCAGGTACAAGTGCAGGTGTTCGATGCAGACAGATTCAGACCCAAAAATATTATGGACAGCGAGTTCAGGGAGAAAAAATCCTAAATATATTCATCCCCCCTAAGTCTAATTTCCCAGGAACCCTTAACCGTACTACACTTTCATACGTATATGTCTAATGCTGTAGTGTCCCTGTTTCTATTTATTTATAAAATTTACTTACCTTAGTGCTGCTTACCTCTCCGCCTCCCACGGCATCATGGAGGAGGTCTGCCGATGTCCAACACAAACATTCTCGTAGAGGAGCATTGGAGACCCAATGACCATACATGGCAAGTACCATGTACATCTTTGCTCTTCTATTGGAAAGCTTTGAATCAGTGCCGCTGAAGTATGACAACCACTAGAAAAAGATTAAACCCTGCAATGTAAACATCGCAGTTTCTTAACCCCCTTAAGCTTCAGAAGTAAAAGGCTAGCATGACGGAAAATTTCTGTAATTTGTCCTTATGGTGGTTAAAAATGGCAGTGTTTTACATTGCAGGGATAAAGAACAGGGCCACTGCATCCAAATCATTTTATTGAGATAATGAAGTCTGGGTGACTTTGGTGGTCCTTTACGAACATATTTCCATTAATAACAGTACTCTTTCAAATGGTGCTCTCAGCTCAACGAGAATCAAGCATCATAATGTAAGCCCAACAAAAAGATCCAGGAACTCTTTGTAAATTACAGTGCAACACTTAATTTATCTGTTTTTTTTAACCGTAGCGGGAGTTTCCATAAGCACAATGTTTTAGACTCAAATAAATCTTCAGCTAAAAAACAGATATTATCATTACCCAGCGTAATGGTACTCATGAAAGGCTGAGTAGATTTTGTTTGAAAATACTGTTTACAATTTCATATGAATAACCCTGACAGTGGGCATAATAACCCACTGAGCTATCTCACAGTTCAAAGTGACATTTGGATTGGTTCCTAAGACTTGAGATTGGATTAGGGATGAATCTGCCATTTAGCAATGGGAAAGAGACCGAATTTGAAACCATTAACAATAACGATAATTATACCAATGATAGCCACTTATTCCGTAGCCATAAATACAGACACGATAAATATCTGGAATGCAGAACTTTTCCCAAATGAGGGAATAAAGAAAACAAAAGTCTCCAGTCACCCAATCATATAAGTACTTTATAGAGACCCCCAACAACGGGCAACTATGGAAATAGCTGTGTGAGACCTATAAACACATGTAATCAAGGGATTTTTAGTTATCAATCAACTACAGACCGTCAACATTATGTTATTGTAATGCTAATGGGGTTTTCTTTATTAGTGTATTTGGGGAAAATAACACTGCAGAGCTTCCCAGCGGTTTATGTTTTATTTTATTCTTAACATGTTACTGTAATTTTATTAACAATATGCTCTGCGTGTACTCTGCCCATTTAATGGAGGTCCGTAGATGCCATGAACTGCAAACTAAAACATCTCTGATCAGACCCACTAAACTGTGAACAATTAGCAATGTGATATGAATTCAAAGTGTATTTCACATTTTGGGCAAAAGCTGAAAAGCTTAAATAGCTGAAAGGGTTACTCCAAGCATCACGGAACCTGGAGTCTGTCTGTTCAGAATTTTGGTATGAAACGCTGCACATACAGTGAGGGGGAAAAAAAAGTATTTGATCCCCTGCTGATTTTGAACGTTTGCCCACTGACAAAGAAATGATCAGTCTATAATTTTAATGGTAGGTATATTTTAACAGTGAGAGACAGAATAACAAAAAAAAAAAAAATAATCCATAAAACGCATGTCAAAAAAAAGTTATACATTTATTTGCATGTCAATGCCGTGGTGGCAAAACCCTTGTTGGCAATCACAGAGGTCAGACGTTTCTTGTAGTTGGCCACCAGGTTTGCACACATCTCAGGAGGGATTTTGTCCCACTCCTCTTTGCAGATCCTCTCCAAGTCATTAAGGCTAGGCCACTCCAGGACCTTAATGTGCTTTTTCTTGAGCCACTCCTTTGTTGCCTTGGCTGTGTGTTTTGGGTCATTGTCATGCTGGAATACCCATCTACGACCCATTTTCAATGCCCTGGCTGAGGGTAGGAGGTTCTCACCCATGATTTGATGGTGCATGGCCCCGTCCATCGTCCCTTTGATGTGGTGTAGTTGTCCTGTCTCCTTAGCAGAAAAGCATCCCTAAAGCAAAATGTTTTCATGTTCATGTTTGACGATGGTGTTCTTGGGGTCATAGGCAGCATTCCTCCTCCTCCAAACACGGCAAGTTGAGTTGATGCCAAAGAGCTCGATTTTGGTCTCATCTGACCAGATTTCAGATGGGCCTGTATATGTGCTTTCTTGAGCAGGCGGACTTTGCGGGTGCTGCAGGATTTTAGTCCTTCACGGCGTAGTGGGTCACCAATTGTTTTCTTGGTGACTATGGTCCCAGATGCCTTGAGATCATTAACAAGATCATCCCGTGTAGGTCTGTGCTGATTCCTCACCGTTCTCATGATCATTTAAACTCCACAAGGTGAGATGTTGCATGAAACACCAGATCGAGGGAGACTGACAGTTATTTTGTGTTTCTTCCATTTGCGAATAATCGCGCCAGCGGTTGTTACCTTCTCACCAAGCTGCTTGGCGATGGTCTTGTATCCCATTATAGCCTTGAGCATATCTACAATCTTGTCCCTGACATCCTTTGACAGCTCTTTGGTCTTGGCCATGGTGGAGAGTTTGGAATCTGATTGACTACTTCTGTGTACAGGTATCTTTTAAACAGATAACGAGCCGAGATTAGGAGCACTCCCTTTAAGAGAGTGCTCCTAATCTCAGCTTGTTACCTGTATAAAAGACACCTAGGAGCCAGACATCTTGCTGATTGATAGGGGATCAAATACTTATTTCACTCATTGCAGGGCTGGACTGGAAAAAAAATTAGGCCCTGGCATTTTTCAATCAGAGCGGCCCCCTGAGAAGGGGAGAGGGGGCGGGCCGAGAGGGTGTGTTTTTTCATCACTTATGAGAAGCATGCCCCCTCTCAAAGTGAGCATGTTGGTTCAATGCGCAGAACCCCGCTGAAGAGCTCTAGCATAAGAAAAAGGCTCCGTATTTGTTCTGCGCAGCGCAAGCAAATTTAATAACATGCTTGCGCTGTGTTTGCTTTTAACTTGTCTCTGGTGTCTCCATACGTGGGATACCAGAGGTCACAAGGGCCAGGAAAGGGTAACGTGCATTTGTTTGGAGCCTGCTTGTGTGACTGTGTGTGTGTAGAGTGAGTTGATTGTGGTGTGGTATTGTATAAATAGGTCGATTTAATTTGTGTTTGTGCAGTGGCATACATAAGATCCATGGGGCCCCGGTGCGAAAACGGATCCGTGGGTAGCTGGCTACAAGACTTTGGGGCTAAACCAGCGCTAGCGCTTTAAGCCCTAAAAGTAAGCTGGTGCCAGGGACCTCCTTTATAACAAAGTTGTTATGGTGCCATTAGTGTTCCTTTAACAACCTATAATGCAGAATTAATGGAAATTCTGTTGATTATACAAATATATTTATTATTTAACCCTTGCTGTTATTCCTTCAAATCTCCACCAGTCCTAATTCCAGTTGTGCTGAATATAGTGAAAGTATTCCCTTTGTGTAGAGTTCCCCAATATAATGGTCTCAATCAGTCGTATTTGGTAAAAGCAGCAATCTCACTTTAATAGGCCACACGCTGCTTTTTACGCAGTGCCCCTAGCATGGGGTTTCTAATACAAAATAACAGGGGTTTCCTTCCCACAAGCCATTGTGTGTGAGAGATAATTGAGCTCCAATTAAGCTAATCCAATTATCTCTCAAATAGGAAAACTTACATACAATTTTTACATATCACAAAAATACATGACAACAGCATCGGAACCCCACAAAAATTATATTCCCAAAATAGCCCCAATCTGAGCGCACAACATATCCAAAAAGAGCTCTGATCGGTTTGCTGATTCGAAAGTTATGTTCGTGCATATATGAACTGGCTGCCTGGTAGAGGTGGTATGGTCAATTTTAAAAGGGGTTCGTTTAATTGTATGTGAGGTCAGAGCTTACAACCTGAATTCCTCTTTGAAGCTGGGACCCCAGCAGAGCTACTCTGTAAGGTGTGAGAAGTCGCAAATAAGTGACCTGGAAGTCTGGTTTCAGTATAAACTAACTCTCTCATTTGCCATATGTCTGGATTCCCTCTTAGATAAGGAGTCCTTTAATATGAACAAGCCTTGTGCTCCAATATCCTATCCAAAAGAGACATTAATACCTATCCACAGATTAATACTCAAGCATCATTTTTATCATATTTAGAATGGGACAAGCACAATCATCCAATCAAGCCTAAACATAATTTGCAAAAAAGGGGACCCCACAGAATCTGTTCGGTAATCGAACCGAAGGGAACAATTCCATTCGAACACAGGGAAACATTACACGATACAAAGTATAATTAAGGGAACACATACGGGGATGCCCATCTCCCATGACAAAATATGACATTTCTGAAATAGCTATATAAAATATAAGTTAGATACTCTTTTTCTCAATGGGTATAAAAATATTAAGGAAGGTTTTAGTTAATTGCAGATAATCTTTATTGTTTTCAGTTCCTGGTTTCATATGGCAGAAGATGTATCTTCTAAAAGTCCTCAGATTTCTCTGGTTTGGTCAACAGAGCTTTGTGTTCCTATCTTCCGTGTGTCCGTCATTTCTACAATCTCCTGTTCTTCCAATTGAGAGTGAACCTAGAAACATGTAACAAGTACAAGTGTTGAGTGCCAGATTTTAAAGAGAGTTGCTTAGAACGTTTGCAACACTTTACCGGTAACACTTTGGATGTACATTTCAAGTGGACATTTAAAAAGAATATTAATCTTTAAAAGGGATATATATCCAAAGATGAGTTAAATGTAAAAAAATCACAAATCTTTTGGAAAACATACATTCAAAATGATGCTGTTAACAATTGTGAGGTTTATATGTCTCCAATTTGTAGGGTGAAATTATCATGAAAATGTCTTCAAAACACATCAGGAAACTGGGCCATTAAAACAGCCTCCTCTAAGACAGAATTAAGGTTTGGGTGCCTATCTGTTTTAAAGGTTTAAAGAGTGGGAGTTAGGATTGACCTGTCTTCAAAGTGCTTTAGGCTGTAACTAAAATGATTCTCAAGAAGACCATAGTAGACTGACAGGTATCAACTAATTTCCTTAACTGTAAACCCCCAGCAAGCCTAAGCCACCCTATCGATGCTACGTAAGGAACATTGCAACTTTTTTATGCATTAAATAATACTGATATCACAGGACTGAAACAACATTATTGCTTCTCTATATTTATCAACACATTTTCTAACTCAGCTTTTCAAAGTCTTTTTTTGTTTTTTTATTTCAATGAGGAGAGTTGGCACCTTTTTTTGGGAATCAAGGACCGATATAATAAGCAGTTTCTTTTCAGGAGTACTTTGCCACAAGTGTTGTATAAACTTGGAAATCAGTTAATTAGATAAGAATTTTCAGTTCTGTCCCGTTATTGCTAGAGGCAGAGAACTTACTACCTTGTTTTTTTCTAAAGTCACAGGTTCACTGACAGAACCAAGTCAATGAGGAAATGCGTGTGTGGGAGTGGGTCATCCCATGGATACTCAGTCATGATTGGGTAAAATAATTAGCCCAAAATGGCATCTTATCAGATAATCTACTCTGTCAACAGCATCATGAAAAGGGCTTGGCTAGATTATCTAACATTTTTCTCTTGGAAACTTTAATCATATAACAAGGGTAGGCAACTTTTTACTATACTGTGCCAAAATAAGATTTCCGAGTCTCTATACGTGCCGATTCTCTTTTTGTTAAAGTGAGGTGTATATGTTGCCGTATTTTGCTTGTGTTATTTATGGGTGCTGTTTTTATTGTACAGTATATGTTCATGAGTAGTTTGTGGTATTGTGTGTGATACCTGTGAGTGTGCTCAGTGTATTGGGGCTGCTTGTGTAATTGTGTGTGGATGGTATGTCACATTGTGTGCTTGTTTTGTTTGTGTGTGGGGCTGTTAGGTGTATTGCATGTCACAGGCTGCTTATGGGGTTGTATGCATGTATGTGGGTTGTTAGCAGGGGCGGATCCAGACCCTGATCTCGGGAGGGGCACTTGTAGATTATTTAAAGAAATAATCCATGCACAATAACCACTACAGCTCTGTGTAATGGTTATGGTGCCAAGAATGCCAGGATCCCCTCCCAGAGTAAGCAGTCAAGCCATTTCAGAACAGTTTGACAACTTACCTGGGGTCTGCTGGGATATGGGACTCTAGTAGGGCATAGGAGCAGTGGTGCGTGTGAGTGGTGCAATGTGTGAAGGGTGCAGTGTGTGTGAAAGGTTCCATGTGTGTGTAGTGTGTGAATGTGTAGGGTGTGTGGGGCAATGTGTGTATGGGGGGGCAGTGTGTGTATGTGGGACAATGTGTGTCTATGTGGGGCAATGTGTGTGTGTGTGTGTAAGGCAGTGTGTCTATGGGTGGACAGTGTATGTGTGTATGAGGGCGGCAGTGTGTGAATGTGTATGGTGTGTGTGTGGAGGTAGTGTGTATATGGGGGTAGTTTATGTGTGTGGCAAAGTGTGTATGGGGGCTGTGTATATATGTGTGGGGCAATGTGTATGGGTGGACAGTGTATATGTGTGTGGGGCAGTGTGTGTATGGAGGCAGTGTATGTGTGTGGGGGAGGTGTGTATTTGAGGCAGTGTATGTGTGTGTGTGGGGCAGTGTGTGTATGGGGGGGGAATGTGTGTGTGGGGCAGTGTATGTATGGGGGCAATGTGTGTGGGGCAGTGTATGTGTGTGTGTGTGTGTGTGTGTGGCAGTGTATGTACGGGGGGCAGTGTGTGTAGGGGGGAGTGGTGGTCGCAGTGGTGGCCGCAGTGGTGGCCGCAGCTCCAGGGCTAGAGTTCACTCTCGCGACATCCGGAGCGTTGCAGTGGTAACCGTGGCAATGCTCCGTACTCGCAAGAGGAGGACCCGGAGGAGCTGCAGGCTGAGCTCCCGGGTCCTCTCTCCCTCCCCTGCCAGCTACCTGCATGGTGCATGCGGACTGGGGAGGGAGAACACCGATTTCCCCTCCGATCCGGGAAGGCACAGTGCCAGCCCTGCATTAGCCGGCAGGGGAGAGCCTCGATGGGGCAGTTGCCCCGCTGACCCCCCCTGGATCCGCCAATGTGTCTTGGCAGGGACTGGATGGCTATCCCCTGGCCTTGGGGGGGGGCACAGCATGGCAGTTAAATGCCAGATAGCTGGCCTGAGTGTACACTGGGCAGTGTTTTACACTGGGCAGGTGGCTATCCCCTGGTCTTGACTGGCACTGAATTGCTTTTCTTATGCCAGCTGTCTGGTCTGAGTGCAGAGCAGAAGGATAGCTGAATTATGGGAGGCTGGTCCCTGGTTTTGACAGGTGACAACTATCTGGGTGGGCATTAACTGGCTAGGCAGGCACCAGCTTGGCTTGGGTGGACAATGACCAGCTGGCCCCTGGGTTAGTGGCTGTAGTCACTAAACAGCAACTGGGCAGAGCTGGTCAGCCTGTTCCTCACCTGACTGGCCCCGTGGTGAGAGTAATGAAGGCCTGTGTAGTGTGCAGGCTGGTGGCTACTAATGCATGCCAGCAGGCTTGTAAGAACAGACAGTGGCATCAGGCTGGGGCTGGGCTAGGGCTTTACACTCACCATGTCCTCTAATGGTCATTATTGCCTTCCTTACTTGGAAGAGGTCTGCTAGGCCAATCAGAGGAGTATGGGCGGGGCTATGACATCACCAATATAGCTCCGCCCCCTCTCCTCTGATTGGCCTAGCAGCCCTGAGCATGGGAAGCTCTGCCGTTCCGTCGCCGAGAAGGAGAATATGAAAGTGAGTTTTCTCCTTCTCGGGCTGGGGATCACCACACACTGCCACCAATGGTATTAATATATGGACATATTTATTTTACCTCCTTTGTAGTTTCTTCGGCAGCTGAGAAGTGCTGCTGTAAGCTGGAGAAACTACAAGGGAATAAAATAAATATGCTCATATATTAATCCTCTAAGACCTCTATATGCTTTGTGCCTCCATGTGACAGGCAGCTCGGGGGGGCAATTTCCCCGTTGCGCCCCCCCCCCCCTAGATCCGCCACTGGTTGTTAGTAGTAGTGTTTTTGTGTTGGCTGTTTGTATTATTTGTATGGTGGGGGGGGGGGGGGGGGAGCTTCTTCTGCAGGTCTGTGTATATCTAGCAGTGTGTGTGGCTTCCCTGTAGTCCAGTGCGGACCAGGCTGGCTAGATACCGGTCAAAAGCTGCAATAGCATCTTAAGACTGCTCTTCTCCAGTGTGAAGTTATCTGAGATTACTTCCTCTAACTCCTCAATGCATAAAATGAGGATTGCCTCCTGATAGACCAGAGCCTATTTAACTCTGGTAGCCTCGAGTGCCATAGGTTGCTGACCCCTTATATATGGTATTTAGTGGTCAATAACATTTTACTGCAATTGCTGCAAAGGGGGCTTTTAAGCCCCCAAAATGTGAATGCAGTAATACTTAATATTGGTCATTGCCATTGTCTACATGCATATGCTTTCAATAGGATAGGGATGCTGTAACCAAATAGAAGCTTGAGTCACTCAGTCTATTTAACAATGCATTTTATAAATTGGGGTACATCTAAAGACAACTTACAAAACTTCAGATATGATGTTTGCAGCCTTTGCAAGTCCTCCCTTTCTAACCCCTCCCACACGTCCCATGGCTGTCCAATCACAGACTTCCCAATGCAACTCAATGAGAAGTCTTTGTAAGTCAGGTGCCTCTTGAGTTTAGCTCCACTCAGCTAACCAGAACAGGATGGGTTGTCTGGTTATCAAACAGGGAAGTGTAACACGGATCATTTATAAAAGTGCAAATATCTATTGCAATCTGCACTTTTTGTAAAATGAAAAAAAAAAAAAGGACATACTCTACACACAAAGTACTTAAGCAAGATAACATGTTTAAGGTTTGGAGTATCCCTTTAAGTGCATGGTTATAGCTATATTAGACATGTTTCCACATGCAGTCTAGCTCCCATTGAATAGCTACATATTCAGATAAGAATAAACACTGGCACACTCTGCATTAATAAAATCTGGAAGAGCCGTGAGCGAGCTCTATGTCCGATTATACAGCAACTTCAGCTCCACCACAGTAATAAGATTGATATTTTATAAAGTTTTATAAAGTTCCCTGAATTGTTGGGACATCAACCCAGTGCAGCGGCAGTGACAGACACGGAAAATATCGAACTTTAATTTTGACAGTAAGTCATGGATCCATTAAAAAAAATAACATGTATTGTTCCTTTAAAAGGTAGTTCTCAGTGACAACACACTGCATTCACAGTAGAATGTAAAGGATTGAGTATGAAACACAGTGGGTTTCAGTTTTAGCAATGTGGAATGGAAGGTTGCTAGGTACTGAAAGGGTTACTCAGTCATTAAACACAGTCGTGTGGCTTTTTGCTTTTCGTAGTTGATATAGAATGTGAATACACAAAGCAGCAAACATCTCACAGTTGCACAATGCTGAGTAAACATGGACCCAGAGTGCAAAGAACTTAATCTATTATTACAGACAGCGGTTTATCAATGTCAAGATTCTATCAACATAGCTGATCCAAGGTAACATTAGTCCTTCAAAAACAGGCATTTGTAACTAAATCCCAGTTATTTTACCCAAAATCAGGGATGGATCGGGGGTGGGGCACCAAGACCCACCACCCAGATAGGTACCCACAATGCAGGGTTACCAGAGGTGGGTACTTTGTATGTCTGCAAATGCAGCCTATTTAACTCCTTAAGGACCAAACTTCTGGACTAAAAGGGAATCATGACATGTCACACATGTCATGTGTCCTTAAGGGGTTAATATATAGTCACATGTGCACAGCCACACTCCACTTTGAACAGCCATACCTGGCTACAACAGTTCTTCTACCAGAAGGTGGAGTCAAACTGAATTGAGCACTCTGCTAGAGCAACCAGTCCCATGCCACTCAGCCACACTACCATCAGAGCAGGCCACTTTATTTTGGGGAAATGGACAGACAGGGAGAGAGGGACAGAATGTGTGTGTGGGAGAAATATTAAAAAAGCTGAAGATGTGGGGGAGAATGTGAAGACACTTGATATTGTGTGTGTGGGGGGTGGTGTAACAAATTCATCCACTTATGGTAAAGTGGTTAATGGTATTTAACATCCTGACAGAAATAGTTGTGCCCATTTACAGCCGTGCGCCCGCATACCTGATAATCCCAGCATGTCTAGGGACATTGCTGTGGATCTATGCCACCTTATAGCCCCATGACCGCTCACGTTGAGAATGACATCAGCTGACATGTGACGCCATGTGCGCCCACGTTTTGGGGTCAAAGGCCGATAGCAGCCAATTGGAATATCAGGAGGGTTATTTAAACTTATTTTTACATTCTCTCATTGCCCTGTCGTGGTTTCTGTCTGATGGTAATCCAAGAGCGTGTGTTCCTGATCTTGATTTTTGGTATTTGACTTTGGCTTCGTTTTAAATTCCCTGCTTTCTGGTATCCTTGGCTTTTGACTTTTCCTCATCGCTCTGTCCGATTCTTTATCCCTAAACTCGGCAAGTATTCCGACTATTCTTGGATACGTTAAGTCCGACCATTTTAAGGTTCGGTTAAACGTTATACTTAGTCCTAGATGTGATACATTTCTGCGTGCTGGATCAATTAGTAATCCTGACAGGTGTGGGGGGGGGGGTGAGGGGGGGATAGTCGAAAAGAGACAAAAGGTGTGGGGGCAGAATATGGAAAAGGTCTAAAGTTTGTTGGGGGTTATGAGGGAAGGGACTACATTTTGGGGGAAGAATGTGGAGAAAGTTAAAGGTTGGGGCAAAATATGAGGAGATGGACAGAAGTTAGAGGTAAAATATGTACAAAGGACAGAAAGTGGGGGAGAGAATCTGGAGAGAATGACACAGGGGGAGTATGGAAAGAGGGACACCACTGGAGGAAGGGACAATATGGGAATAAGCTCACTAGGAGTTAATAGGGGTTAGTAGGTAAATGATAATGTGATAGAGTTATTTTACATATATATATATATATATATATATATATATATATATATATATATATATATATATATATTCATTAAACTGATTTGTAGTCAATTGAAAACAGAATTGTTCACCAAAATGTTTAGTGCCGTTCCAGAGATTGGGTTTTGGGTCCACCCATAACTGAGATGGGTCGCTTTTATTAGCTTTAGAGCTTACCTATTGTGGAACAGGTAGTTTTTGATATATTATATCATTGTTTTTTAGTGCACCATTAAAGGACCACTCTAGTGCCAGGAAAACATACTCCCCCACCCTCAGGGACCCACTCCCGCCCGGCTCTGGAAAGGGGTTAAAACTTACCTTTTTCCAGCGGTGGGCGGAGAGCTCTCCTCCTCCGATCCTCCTCTTCTCCTCCCCGTCGGCTGAATGCGCACGCATTCAGCCGGTCACATAGGAAAGCATTCATAATGCTTTCCTATGGACGCTTGCGTGCTCTCACTGTGATTTTCAGCCACTAGAGGAAATAGGGGAAGGCTTAACCCATTCACAAACATAGCAGTTTCTCTGAAACTGCTATGTTTATGAAAAAATGGGTTAACCCTAGAAGGACCTGGCACCCAGACCACTTCATTAAGCTGAAGTGGTCTGGGTGCCTAGAGTGGTCCTTTAAGATGTAAAGCATGCTTAGGTGACGTATTCCATTCTTCCTCTCATTTTGCTATTGTGTTCCGCCCTATCTCAGCGCTCTATTAAAACCTGATCCACATAGAGTCCCAGAGGATGGATGTCCCAGAGAATAGGCTAAATGGATACTCTAGGCACCATAACCACTTCATCTTACTGCCATTTTTATGGTGCTTGTAGTCCCCAAGCTCCGCCCCACAGTGCAGTGTCAAACTAATTTTTCATTAGGTACTGCGGTGTAAGGGCATGTTTATGTAATGTGAAATTATGCATCAAATATGAGGTTTTTTCAATTTCATTTACTTAAAAAAAAAAAAAAAAAAAACTATACATATTACAATGCATATTTTGTTTTGTTTTCCTTTATATAAACATAGAAAAATATAATGGATGTTTTTATTATTATTATTCTTGCTACCATATGTAGCAACATTTTAGTGGTTTGTGGGTGGTGGGATTGTCACTGAACATAGTGGCCGTATTTGACCTCTGAGGATGGGTGGGAATAAGTCCAAACTGATTGGATGAAGTAAATAACACAAAGTTTATTCTGCTGAAACAATGTGAGCCACGAGAACTGTATCAGAGTTGGCTATTGCAACATTCCGTAAACAAATGGATTATATCTTTTATGTTTGTAGTGAAACTGATCTAAAATAAAAAAGATACAAAGACAGCTTTTATATGGTCTGAGCTGGTTCAGAACAAAGCTAGAATGACTATCTTCAAAAATATTCTTATGGCACTCTGAAAAGGATTTGTCCAACACATTAATTGTTTAGTTTTAACACTGTTTTTAATTGCTTTCATCACTTATTTTTGTATACTCACTATGCTCTTACCAGGATTTAATTTAACACCTTTTATTTTTAACACTAGTACTATTTAATTTGTCCCCCACATTTTAGCGTAGGACCCACCAATATTGGGGTACTTTGAAAGTAGTGGTGGGCTTAACAACATATGGCCATATGGTGGAACCAAAGCCCCATATTTATTCTTAGATAGGCATTTTAGTAGCCTTCTTTGAGTTATATTTTTTGTAGTCTGAGTGCGCCGCAACTATTTATTTCAGATATTGAGTAAGTGAATCTAACATGTCATAACAAATGAATAATTAAAATACTATATTATTATACGGATCAAATGTCACAATCTTTACTTTCAAAAGCAGTTGGGATGTAGAAAAAAAACTCACAATAGAGAATAGACCTTTTAAAAATGTGTGCATTAGAAAACGCAATCCGCCTACAGAAGACAAGTGCAATATCTCCACCTGCTGGCAAAGAGACGTTCTACACTAAATATTATACCAGCAGAGTCCGAGAAATTACATGGTTATGGAGCCACCTTGTGTTCACTAAAATTAATTACGACATACAGTAATTTGCTTGATGTTGGCCTCAATTTAATATAGTCATATGAGCTTTTCAAATGATTCAATGTTTCAGGATACACTTTTAAAATTATTTACTATTATGAAAAGTATTGATCTTTTTCAATGCTTTAATATTTTTTTAATGTACTGATTTTTTTATATATATTTTTTTATATTTTAAAATGTTAATTTTTTTAAGCAAAAATGTACACAAAAATATTAAATCATTTGGAAATTTTATCTGAAAAAGGTGAAATCAGGGCCATTGCCAGCTAGGAAATCTAATAGCTTCCATGCAAGAGTTTAGAAGCATTTTGGGTTTTACATGCAGCTACACCCCTGCCATCTGGAATTTGGAGAGCAGTTGATGGACAGGGTAGAGCATATCAGGCCATTGGAGGTATTGACTGCCTCGGTATGAAAATGCGTTGCGTTGCGTAAGCGTTGAGGTGGAACTCTGTGGGGAGAGGGTCGGGGCTGTTATGGAGCTCTGTAGAGAGAGTGTTTGAGGTGGGTTTTGTCTTTTTTTCATCCTCCATCCTCTCCTCCTTTCCTTCCCTATATTTTCACTATTCCCTATGTTTCACCTAGAGCACATACAATGTTCCTCCGATGGGCATCCTGTATCTTGGTACCTGATGGAAAATGTGACACATCCACTTAACCAGGGGAACTTATTGAAATTCTGGCATATCGTTTCGAGTAAATGTGCTATTTGCCTATCAGGGTTATTTACTAAAGTGAGAATTGTCAGGAATTCAAGGTTCAAAGAGTTGGAAGAATTCTCCACATCAGCTATGCTAACAGTTTGTCTATTTCTCTTTCACACTTTAGTAAATAACACTATGTCTTTTCTGTGATTTCTACATTTGCTACACTATTCTTAAATTAATATTTAAAAAAATAATAAAAAATATATATACACACACACACACACACACACACACAACCAAAAATAATATATATATTGCTGATTGCCAACATATTAGTTAAAGGAACACCATAGTTAACCAGACCACTTCATTTCAATCAGGTGGTCTGGATGGACAGTGTACCTGTCCTTTTAACCCTGCAGTGTAAGTCAGTATGACCAAGTAAATGTCACGGGTGGCGGTACGGAAACCGGGACCCCTGAGTGCCTGATGATGAGATGGGAGTCTTCAGCGTGGAAGTGGATTACAGGGCCCGGTGCAGGGTAACCACAAGCCCCCTGGTGTTGAGCACCAGCGTTTGTGCGGCCACATACCAGAATCCTGATGCAGCTTCTGCGGATCCCAGGAACTTGAAGTTTGAAAGTAAGCAGACCTCCCAGGAACTGGATAGGGAGGCTCTGCAGGAGTAACCAGGAGCTTGGAAATAAACAGACCTCCCAGAAGCTGAATAGGGAGGCTCTGTAGCAAGAATGTATCCAGTACAGAAACAAGGAAAGACTAGAACGGGCACCAAACATGACAACAAGACATAACTAATAGAACCCAGAACCAGAGAAGGAGAGGAAGCTAAACCCAGAACATGTACAATAAAAAAGAGAACATTAACTAAACAGGGGCAGGACAGGACTGTACATGAACTGGGAATACAAAATAAAACAAGACAAGATATAATAGGCAAAACAAGAGGAGACATAACTAAGCACTATATATGAAAAGTATGGGGATTTAGTTACATTATATGATCATACATTGCATAAGCCTGCCACAACGCCAATGTACCCCATATTCGGCAGGTCCTACACAGCCTAATGTATGCTAAAACAACCAAAGAGACATATATAGCACTTACCTGCAAGAAAGGGCAGAAGCCTTGAGCAGCTGCCTGCAGGACACTGAAACAAAAAGGAATGATGGAAAACAAACAGGTGTGGCAACTTAAAACAAACATTTAAATGAAACTAAGAGACTGGGAAATCCAGGGACAGAATATAAGAATGAACCCAGAAACTCAGCATAAAGAAAATCAGACATAGAATAGAAAACCAAAAAACTAAACAAGAATTGTAAAAAGAGTACTGGATACCAGAAGCCAAGGGCAGACATCTCCACAGAACAGGACAGGATGTGACATAACTCCCCTCTTAAGGAGCGACCTCTGGGCGTGACAAGCAGCTCTCAGGCAGAGACCAGGAAAGAAGCGAGGATCCAGCAACTAAGTCCTCAAGACTTACCGGAGGCAAGGATTCCCTGACACAGCAGGAAAGTAGTTTTCGGCTCACAATGCCATTCCGAACTACTTTACTTCCTTTTGAAAGGTCTCCTGCAAAGGAACCACCAGCCAGGACCGAGATCCACTCCAGAATAGGAGCACTGCCATGAAACAGGAACCAAGCATCACAAGAGAACACCTGAAGTGACCACCGTACAGCTTAGAAGATCGACCTCCTCCACGAAAAAAATAAGGAAGTCATCTCCAGCAGACTGGTCCAGATACAGGAACTCTTGCATGCAGAAGAACCAGGCATGACGCGACACAGACAGAACAAGAAAGCTGCAAAGTCCACTCCACGAACTCCAAGTTCCTATGGCCATCTGTCACGGGTGGCGGTACGGAAACCGGGACTCCTGAGTGCCTACTGAGAAGTGGGGAGTCTCCAGCGTGGAAGTGGTTATCAGGCCCAGTGCTGGGCAACCGCATGCCGCCTGGTGTTGAGCACCAGCGTTTGTGCGGCCACAAACCAAGACCCTGTTGCAGCTTAGTGGAAGCCAGAGCAGATGAATGCTGAGATGTATCCAGTACTAGAAACAAGGCAAGGCTAGGATAGTCACCAAACATGAAAACAAGACAGAACTAGTAGAACCCAGAACCAGAGAAGGATAGGAAGCTAAACCCAGAACATGTACAATACAAAAGGGAACATTTACTAAACAGGGGCAGGGCAGGACAGGACAGGACTGTACATGGACTAGGATTACAAAATAAAACAGGACAAGATATAATAGGCAAAACAAGAGGAGACATAACTAAGCACTATATATGAAAAGTATGGGGATTTAGTTACATTATTTGATCATACATTGCATAAGCCTGCCACAACGTCAATGTACCCCATATTCGGCAGGTCCTACACTGCCTAATATTAGCCAAAAGAACCATACTAAACCACAATAGCACTTACCTGCAAGAAAGGGCAGAGACTTAAAACACTGCTGCAGGTCCAGACTGAAACAAAAGGAATGATGGAAAACAAACGGGTGTGGCAACTTAAAACAAACATTTCAATGAAACTAAGAGACTCGGAAATCCAGGGACGGAATATAAGAATGAACCCAGAAACCCAGCATAAAGAAAAACAGACATAGAATAGAAGAAAAAAAAAACAAGAATAACCAAAAAAACTAAACAAGAATTGTAAAAATAGTTCTGTATACCAGAAGCCAGGGCCAGACATTTCCACAGAACAGAGCAGGATGTGACAGTAAAACTCATGTGACGCAGAAGCCCCAAAGGAAAGTATTGGTCAATGCTTTCCTACGGAGAAGTTTAAATGCACTTGCAGTGCAAACACATTAGGTCCTCAATGCTCCTCTATCACAAGCACTGGGTTGGACATTGGCGAAGGCCATGCCTCCTCTGTGATGTTACGGGAGACGAAGAGGTGAGCAGCAATGAGGGAGCCTTGGTGCTGGAAAAAGATGTGACATTTATTTTTCTAATTTTTACTGTAAACAGGGGAGGGACACCTAT
Source organism: Pelobates fuscus (assembly GCF_036172605.1). NCBI lineage: Eukaryota > Metazoa > Chordata > Amphibia > Anura > Pelobatidae > Pelobates > Pelobates fuscus. The sequence goes on from NC_086325.1 coordinate 38,634,696, forward strand.
GCAGAACTAGGGAGAAGAGCACTTAAGTGTTAGGAATACAGATTTGTATCTCTAATGCTATAGTGTTCCTTTAAGAAAGCAAGTGTGATCAAAATATGCTAGACACAAACAAATCACAACACATTTCTATGCAGTATGAATAAACTGTAAAAGTTGCAAATAAAAATTCCAATATAGCCCCAAAATGGACATTTTGCTTGTACAGCTAACCCAGAGTGTTTCATCTTAACCACTACATTCGTAGCCAATAATAATACCACTTACCCCCCATCTTCCTCAGTTCAGAGAAACGTAAAAGAACTCACAGTTTCAATGATGTAGATAAGGGGTTTGCTCCTCACTGGATTACGCTTATTTCTTTTCCAGTATCTTCTAGTCAATAATTGGCTGTGATTCTGTATGGTTTGGACCCCCAACTCACAAAGTAATTCTTCCCTGGAAAGAGATACTGAAATTCTGAGAATGGGCACAACAGGTAAACATGTGGCTACTGTGCAATGCACAAAAATAAAAAAGCAAGCATATGTTTAACCCCTTAAGGACAAAACTTCAGGAATAAAATGGAATCATGACATGTCACACATGTCATGTGTCCTTAAGGGGTTAAAGTGAATCTGTCAATTTTTGAGGGTATTTGCTTATTTTAGAAAGACCCCCAAAATTGACAGATCCAGTGTGGGACAGTGGCTGCAAGTTAGGTGAGTTTTACTTACCTCCGTCTGTTCCTCACGGCCGCCGCTATCTTCACGATGCAGCTCCAATTCGGGCCAGGAGCCACGTTAAAGTACAACACTGAGGTCTATGGAGTATCCCTCGAGACTCTCCACAGACAGAGCCTGAACTGTCGTCACTAGTGAAGGTTGCTGGGATGGGACAAAAGTTAACAGAGGAGATCCTCTTTTTTTCCAACCTCAGTCGGGACCATAAGACAAAGTGGTCCCTACTTGGTCTTATGATAACTTTGGATTAAGTTGGAATTGCAATGAAAGTCTAACGCATTCTTAAATCAGTATTTCAGAAAGATTATATCGTTATGAAATAATGAAAAATGACAGATCCGCTGGACAGGACTGTGGTTCATATTTACTCTGCACACAACCTTTTTTTTGGGGTAGTAGTTGTTATACCAGCTCTTATCATTTTTGTAAGTTTACAAACACTGAAAAAGTGCAAGCATCATAAAAAACTACTTTAACGGATTATGGTACAGGGAGTTCTGAATTCTGATGTGTAGAAACAGCAAGCAAAAGTGGAAAACAATGGCAACTATATGCTCACAACAAAGGACAAACTATACTTTCCACAAAATGTTTAAAGGGACACTGTAGGCATCCAGACCACCTCATCTAACTGAAATGGTCTCTGTTGCAATTAGTGCTGCAATGTTTACTGGAGGCACTTCCTGTATCCAAACAGACCTTTGGTCCGGTAACTGATGCTGGAGCACATGAGGACATCCAGCGTCAGATTTGCCCTATGGAAAAGCATTGATTTAATGTTTTCCTATGGGGATGTTTGATATAAGAGCGGCATTTGCCAGAAGAAGGCGGAGACGTGAGCTAGGAGGAGGCAGAGGGAGCTATAGTGCCAGGAATATAGCTTTGTATAGTATACCTTTAAGTACATCGTCTCCTACAGATTTAGAACAGAGCCTGCTTAGCAACTGCTAGTTTAAAAAAAAACAAAAAAAATCCCATAACTCTCCGCTTGCTAGGTGGTTATGGGTTATACTCAAAGCTCCCATTCAGAAGTCTAAAAATTCAGAATGTGACGAGCTCACTCCAGAATATTTGCAGCAAGTGCAGAATCTACAACATTTCTCTGTATTTATCAGAGTTAATGCCAGCCTGGGCTAAGGGGCTTTGAGAACCACACCCTGAAGCTTCCATTGTACATCTTTAGTTCCTATATAAATTGAAGGGTGTGGTTATATGGATTCCTTTCTTAATAGTTTCAATGCCGGACTACTTGCAACAAATACTTAGAGCGACCTAATGCATGCCTTAAAGGTTTTACTGATTAGTATCATAAATCCCTAATAGTTTAATTAGTTTTACAGTTCCTTTACAGAAAGACTAAATATTTGGAATTCTCTACCCAGAGAGCTACTTATCAAATTCAGGAGAGAGATTGTATACATACATACATACATACATATACAGTATATATATATATATGGAACCTCAGAACAAATATTTGGAATTCTCTACCCAGAGAGCTACTTATCAAATTCAGGAGAGAGATTGTATACATACATAGATACATATACAGTATATATATATATATATATATATATGGAACCTCGGAACAAAGATTTGGAATTCTCTACCCAGAGAGCTACTTATCAAATTCAGGAGAGAGATTGTATACATACATAGATACATATACAGTATATATATATATATATATGGAACCTCGGAACAAAGATTTGGAATTCTCTACCCAGAGAGCTACTTATCAAATTCAGGAGAGAGATTGTATACATACATACATACATATACAGTATATACATGGAACCTCAGAACAAATATTTTAAATTTTCTACCCAGAGAGCTACTTATCAAATTCAGGAGAGAGATTGTATACATACATACATACATATACAGTATATACATGGAACCTCAGAACAAAGATTTGGAATTCTCTACCCAGAGAGCTACTTATCAAATTCAGGAGAGAGATTGTATACATATATACAGTATAAAGATATATACTGTATATGTAAGTATGTATACAATCTCTCTCAATGATTTGTACAACTTCTTTTTAACATTCAAAAAGGATTTTTGATTTGTAATCTTTGTGGTATGTCTGGATGAACCAGCAAAGTCACAGCATGTAATGTGAATTAGTTGCAGTTAAATAAACTGAAAAGAGAGGTGTCCATCAAGTTCAGCCTCTCTTACATTTGTTTTTTGCTGTTGATCAAAAAGAGAGCAAGAGAGTTTGAAGCGCTTCAATTTTGCATTTCCTTAATTCCTATAGTGCACTTTGAAAGCAATGCCCAAATGTGCACTCACTCATAAAGCATCCAAGCAGGCAAAGCACTTCTAGAACATCATGGGTGATGAAATTGCACTGGATACCATTTTATATCTACCTCTGTTACACTATTTTTTCCCCCCAAGTAAAGGAAGGAAAAAAATATATACAATCTTTCCATATTTTTTTTTTCTTAAATAATATCCAAAACAAGAAAAAAAAAAAGAAAAAAAAATCTGCTTCAGAATGAAAGACAAAACCCATTTCACATACCTAACTGAGGTTCCATGTACAGCGACTCCAGGGAAAAATGGATCTTTTACTTGAAAAAATTGTTTTGACGAAGAGATCCTGAAAAGATTCATGCTCTTTATAGCAAACGGATTACTAGAACAGTATTTGCAGCCAGCTTAGAAGCTATTTAAAGGGAAGGCTAATCAAAGATTGAAATTCTAGCACTTTACTGACAAGTCTCACATAACTGCTGAAATAGTTTAACCCCTTAAGGACTGGACTTTTTTTGCGATGTTGTACATTTGCGACCAGGCATCTTTTTGACACTTTTGTGGTGTTTGTGTTTAGCTGTAATTTTCCGCTCTCTCATTTACTGTTCCCATACAAATTATATATTGTTTTTTTCAGGACAAAAGGGGCTTTCTTTACATACCATTATTTATATAATCTCATCTAATTTAATTTAAAAAAAATGAAAAAATATGATGAAAAATTGAAAAAAATACACGTTTTTTGAATTTTATGTGAAAAATCTTTTACTCATCTACAAAAACGAATGAAAAAAACTGCTAAATAGATTCAAAATGTTGTCCTGAGTTCAAAAATACCCAGTGTTTACATGCTTTTTGCTTTTTTTTTTGCATGTTATAGGGCTATAAGTACAAGTAGGATATTGCGGTTTCAAAACATAAATTTTTAAAATGTATCAATAGTGACATTGTAACACTGTTATCTGTCATAAATTGCTCAATAACACCCCACATGTACATATTTTTTTAAAAGTAGACAACCCCAGGGGGGCGGGGCCTGACCGCCATGCTGACCGTTCGCATGCGGGAGAGGCTCCTGCTACAGGAGGCCCCTTTTGGCTGTAAATCGCTATTTACAACGGTCATCTACGCCTGAAAATACAGCAGAGTGCACAGGCAGTTGTTGGCGCTACTGCACACTCCAAGATCGGGAGTTTTGGGGTCCCTGAGGACAACACAAAGCTTTGGAGCCTGCGGCCTACTCGGGAAAAGGAGAGGGGTGGACGGCCGCCGCCCCGCTCACATGCCTAGCTGCCGCACAACAACCCTGTCACACGCCTCACAGGACCCGTTCCCCCCCCCTTTGGACCGGCGGGGGTCATCCCGGTCCCCACTGGCAAGATCCGACACTCACAGCACCAACCCTAAAGAATGAAACATGATTAGGGATTCCCGCGCTCTGACCACAAGATGGCTGACGGGCACTAACTACCTGCAAGCTTCCTTAACGGTGACGTGATCTGCTGGCCACAGCTCGATTCCCGGACTGGACTGTCACACCAGCGAGCAGAATAAAGGAGCCGGCAGCCTGAACCTCCACTCTGAGCCATGCGAGGACATTGCTCCCAGCACGGTCTGGGACCCCCAGTGCTTGCCCTCAGGAAACCAGCGCACGCAGACCCATGCGGTGCCAAGGGCTAGTGGCGTGGGTCCCTCCTGACGCACCAACCTGCCGGGACTCTACCAGCACTACAATCAGCCGGGTAGATGACAGGTGGAGACCACAGCTACAATACCGGGAGAGCCGGCCGGCCGGCACACCTTCGGCAGCTGTAACGTGGCACAGCATGTAAGGGCTTGCAGCGGTCTGCTTTTGATGAACCAGTGGACTCTTCCTGTATGCCGCTTTTGTTTATGCATTCACTCACATTACATTTAACTTGCTTTTAAATTGTATCTAAGTAGGCATAGATAGCATATCTTCACACAAGTAAACTGACCGGCTGGGTATTAACCTTAACCCTCATTTCTGTGAAAAGCCCACAAGCTACTTAAATCTCTCTCCCTATGCACATAGCAATCTGTAATGTGCCCCCTGTACCTAACCGCAGAGTTTAAGCTACCGTATTATTCTTATCATATAAAGAAGCTCTACGTTAACATTTTGTGTTACCCATCATTGAAATATATCTAACGGGACTTTTCGCAACTAAATGGTTAAAGCTTGTTTAAATATTAATATAAAAATGTGCATGTTCCTCAAATGTCACTCCCAGCTCTAAATATATTGTACTGAAGCTTGTTTACGATGCTGTGACATCCCTAATGCTTACATGTGATTTTCATAAATGCACAACCAAAATAAAGAATTAAAAAAAAAAAAAAAAAAGTAGACAACCCAGGGTATTCAATATGGGGTATGTCCAGACTTTTTTAGTAGCCACTTAGTCGCAAACACTGGCCAAAGTTAGCGTTCATATTTGTTTGTGTGTGAAAAAAGTAAAAAACTAAATTGAACGCTAATTTTGGCCAGTGTTTGTGACTAAGTGGTTACTAAAAACGACTGGACTTACCCCATTTGCAATACCTTGGGTTGTCTTCTTTTGCAAATGGTATGCCATCATGGGGGTAATTCTCATTCCTGGGCTACCATATGCTCTCAAAGGCAACGTAACCAACCTGGCCATTTTCAATGTAAAAATATTTGACCTATATATTTGACCCTGTAACTTTCAAAAACGCTATAAAACCTGTACATGGGGGGTCCTGTTCTACTCAGGAGACTTTGCTGAACACAAATATTAGTGTTTCAAAACTGGAAAATGTATCACAACAATTATATCATCAGTAAAAGTGCTGTTTGTGTGTGAAAAATGCAAAAAAAAAGTCACTTTCACTGACAATATCATCGCTGTGATATGTTTTACTGTTTTGAATCACTAATATTTGTGTTCAGCGAAGTCTCCCGAGTAAAACAGTACCCCCCATGTACATGTTTTAGGGTGTCGTAGAACGTTACAGGGTAAAATACAGTGATAGCAAATTAAATTCTCTGGACTTTCGGCCTGGGTTGGCAGGCAGGTCCCTTAAATTGCAATCAATAAAATAACTTAATTATGTAAAAATATTACCTAAATACGCACGTAGAATTTAAATATATATGCATATTTATATATTTGAAGTCTACGTGTATATTTATATAATTATTTATGTAATTTTGTATATCGACATATGAATAGTTCGCATTCTTTTTATTTATTTAAATATACATAGATATATATACAATTTCATTCTAAGTGTATTTTGATATAAATATATATATATTAATATCAAAATACAGTTAGAATAAAATTTCGTATAGATATATAATTTTTTTTCAATTTTTTATTATTATTTTTAATTTTTTTAATTTAATTTAAATTATTTATTATTCGTATTTTATAATAATATATATATACAATATATATAGTTATTATATATATTATATATATACGTGTGCAAATTAATTATAAGTGTATTTTTATATTAATATATGTACATATTAATATAAAAATACACTTAGCATGACATTATATATATGATATATAGACATATATTATATAGGTATAATATATGTCTATATATCATATATACACATATTATATAGGTATAATATATGTCTATATATCATATATATACACATATATAATAATATATTTTTTTTTTATTAACTATAACTTAAAATTTTTTTATGATTTTACAGCAGCAGGGAGACTGCCTGTCAGCACAGACAGTCCCCCTGCAGGCAGAGTCTAGGACACCTATTGTGACCATGTGGTCGCCCTGTTGGGCGATCACATGGCCCCAGGGGTCCTAAACCGCCATGGGGAGACTGTCTGGGCTGCAGGCAGTCTCCCCACACCGGGAGCACCGCCGATCGCCGCCGGGGGAACGACGGCGATCGGGTAAGTACATTTTAAATTTAGGACGGTTCAGGACCGTCGTCGGTCGGCAACGCAAAAATGCCGATGACGGTCCTGAACCGTCCTGCGTCCTCAAGGGGTTAATATAGACGTGGGGGAGAATTCAGCTTCCCTTATGGAACACAAAACATAGAATGTGACGGCAGATAAGAACCATTCGGCCCATCTAGTCTACCCAATTTTCTAAATACTTTCATTAGTACCTGGCCTTATCTTATAGCTAGGATAGCCTTATGCCTATCCCACGCATGCTTAAACTCCTTTACTGTGTTAACCTCTACCACTTCATCTGGAAGGCTATTCCATGCATCCACTACCCTCTCAGTAAAGTAATATTTTTAAACCTTCGCCCCTTTAATTTAAGACTATGTCCTCTAGTTGTGGTAGTTTTTTTTTTCCTTCTAAATATACTCTTCTCCTTTACTGTGTTGATTCCATTTATGCATTTGAATGTTTCTATCATAACCCTCCCCCCACCCCCCCCCCCCTCCCCGTCTCATGGTTTCTCCAAGATCCACAAGATTTAATTTTTCAGCTACTATTTATTAATAAAAGCCTCGGGAGCTAAATCATAGCTTATTTAAGAAAAGTGGAGAGCATGGAGACAAGATTATGCAATATACTACACCAAAATGACAATTTATTTCACAATAGCTGGAGTGCCTCAGTTACTACTACAGAATGCAATACAGATACACACATCCTTACTGGTGCTTTCTTTGTTGACCCCATTTACATAAAATATATGCAAGTTCCCTCTTGGGGTACAGCTGCAACTGTTGTTATTAAATTTGTCCCTACAACCATTTCCGCCAAATGAGGAGTTTGCATCAGACTCCTTGACGGAGTGAGCTGCTGGGGAGAATGAGATAGTGTCTCACCCTTTCCAGCAAATTTAACAACACTTAGTGCCACCATTCATATACTCCTTGATGACAAGCTATTGAAGACGAGTCTGATGCTGCTACAGACCTGCAGTGAATTGAGAGCTTCAGATGCCCCCTAGTGTCTTAGTGAAGTATATACTGTTTTTTTTTTTTTGTGTTGCGTTGTACAGCAATTAGACTGGTTAGCAATCTCTTGGAGAAAAAGTTACATAGACTCTTCTAAATTATATAAACACAGCACAAAATGAAATGTTTATGGTATAGGTATTTTATTGATTGCACAATGAAATGTATTTTTATTTTGTATACATTTTCTTTAGGAAATAAATTATTCACCTACATATACAAAAATAAAATAAACCGAGGATGATAGAGAAAGACTTCACTGTTACAAAAGAGACCAACAAATAAAATGTGTAAAGCCTCCTCCTGACTCAGTATGGGAGGCACATGTACAGCAAGACAACAAGGAGATCCAATTAGAGTAAATAAAAATAAGAAAATATTACGTTAACTATAAACAGCAAAAACAGTGTAAGTCCAAGTGTAAGGTGAAGACAGTTGTGCAACAGATTTACTGCAGGATCACAAAGAATACCAGGACTTAAGAAATGTACTGTAATACACAGGTGTATTACAGATAGCCACAACATGTAAGAATTGTCATACATTATAAACTTCCAGATAGAATGAAAATAACGGTCTACATGGTGACACTAGAACAACTGGCTATAAATCCCCTACCCCCACCCCTCCATTCCCTGGGGTTTCCAAACGTGGCCCTCACTTGCTAGACATTTATGGCATTGAATTCTGAGAAATTTTGTCCAGCATCATCCTTACTGTCACTCCTGAACACACCTGAGATAAACCCATATCTATGGCAATTGCGTTAAGAATAAAAATTAATTGATAAGTAAAATGTTCTTATTTTGTTTAATCTCCCGATTTAAGGAATAAAGAAATATAATATACACAGGGGCAACGATAATTCCAATTATGTGTTATTTTAAAGGCACATATTTTTTAGACTTTTGTTTGGCAATTTTAACATTTAACATTAAAACACTGGAAATGTCTGCCCCCGAGATTAATGGCGACACTTGAAAATTTGGAGCTATAATCTACGGTATGTTTATAACAGCAGTATACTTTCAAAGTTGTAGTGAGTAATAAAATATAGAGTCTTGTGCTGGATGTTTGCCACAGTTAAAAAAAAAAAAACAAAAACAAAAAAAACAAACATTATTTGGAATGTTTGACAAATCTTTCAATATGGTATTTAAAAGACATTGGCTTTGATACATCAGGCTGTAATTATATACTGGATAGCGACAGCCTCTATGAAATTATCTTGCCTGCACAGAACTCGCTTTGGCGACTATGAACGATCTGTGTACACATACAATGTTAACTCTTTGGTGACTTTTCTTACAAACAATATAGACATTTAAAAAAAAAAAAAAAAAAAACACACACACACACAAAAAACACCACACTAAACCTTTAGACTAAACCAAACTTTCCAGTTAAGAGAAAAGGTGTTCAGTAAAAACCTTAAAGCAGATAGAATTAATTTCACAATAACGGTATTACATTTATTATGACATTAATTTTTTCATTTGTTTACCAGTTCATACCTAAATGTTAATAGAAGAGTGTCCCTAATATGAACATAAAGTGATATCACTTAACCAGACCAGTACTAAACAGACGTTAATAGTCATAAAAAAAATGTGAAATATGTATGGTATAAAAATTGAATTGAAATAAAAAAAAGAAAAATCACATGATTGAATCCTTCTATACATATTGCTAATTATGTCTAAAGAACAATGTTCTTAAAATTAGTAGGAATAGTGAACATCTTGCTTCTGAGATTTTATACAGGCAGTTTTTGTTCCCACTGAAATTCCTATGCAATTAAAGGATATGTAATGACAAAAAAAAAAAAAAGAGGCAAAGCATGATTTTCTGGTCTCTCGTGCAATTTCCAAAACAGCTATACTGAACCACATACAATAAGTCACTGACAAGCCACTAATTTTGAAGACCAGATCCTGTTCCTCAGTGTCCCCAGTGAACAGCATCACTGGCACTCCCTGTATTCACACCTGCTGATATTGGGTGTAATTATTGGGAAAAAGTTAATCCAAAGGCCCCAAAAGTAACTGGTTCTCTTGAATAAACCATTGACAAGAAAAACGGATAATGCAGTATATCCCCCAGCTAAGCAGCTGGAAGGCTCCACAATGAATGGTTTCTCTTTAGACAGAGACTTGCACGTAAGTGAAATAATGTGAATATTTATTTTAAATTCAAAGCTGTAATAAAAATGTCTGGCACTATTCACGGACAAAATGTAGGGCAGTAAGCAACAAAATTCAACACAGACTGGCCATTCTGGTGCCCATTACTGTTTTCGGTCCATATTGTGTTGCTCCCATATGAAGCTGTCCGTACACTGGTAAAAATATGAAATAATTCCAAAATAGAAATAAAATGTACAGACCGCAACATTTCTCAAGTCAACTAGTGATATACTCTTAAACCTATGAAATGTAAAGTATTCTGCATCAAATCTATACATTTATTAGAATATTCACTAAAGTCTGAATTGTTGGATATTCAACGCAATAAGTTTTGGGCTAAATTTTGATACTGTCGAATACAATTTGAATTTGCACATGAGTGGACAACCTTGTCAATCATTTCACCAGGCTGTTATTGGAAATTAGTCCGATCCTCGTGAATTTGGAAATAACAAGTGACAGGTGCATTATTGCCTTGAAACATTTCCTAATCATATCTTAAACTGCAAGCTTTGTAAATAGGACAAATACCATTGTTTGTGTGCCTACTTCTTTATACTATATCTGAGTACATGGCACATGACAAACACTACTTCCGATTACATGGAAAAAGGTAAGTTTAAAATGTATTTGATTCAATATTTTTACAGAGTGGATATAACTAGAGACAGGGACACTCCAAGCACCATAACCACTACAGGCTGATGTAGAGATTGTGTTGTGAAGAGTGCCTTGGCACCATCCAAGAGTAAGCAGTCAAACTATTTTACAATTTACCTAGGGTGCTCTGGGCATCGGTCAGTCGTTTTGGAACCTGAAGATACTGCAAAGAGCATCCATTAGTTCCGAAGAGCTAAGCCCGAGGAGAAAACACCACCCCCAGTGGACACCATGTAAGTTGCAAAATTGTTCACAAATGGTTTGACTACTTACCTTTGGAGCACTTCAGGGCACTCCTTGACCACAGTCATTATAGCAGTGGTTATTGAAGTATATAAGTACTGGCGACATCATCATATAGTCTGGTTTATTATAATCATGTGATTCAGCATGGAATGTCCTTTGTCTGTAAGGGGTTAATATCTATAACTGGCATGGTGGGAAAAATGTACCGTAATCATATTTCTACAGTACTGAGAACAAATAAGATGGGGAAGCTTATTTATCATTTTACAGGGGAGGAGAGGGATAAAAGCATGGTAAAGTAATTGCTTCCTACACGTCATTATTATATAAGTATTATTTAGGAATCAAGCAATTATCGGTTTGGGCGATCAAATACCGGTATCGACCTATAATGATCTGGATATTGCCGACAATGTGGGCGGCGGCAGAATTCCAGCGCACGCGATATTTTCAGTTCCTCTCTACAACCTGCTGTAAACAGAAGATGACGTGCGCTAGTTACCAGCCGCCCCATTTCCAGTGTAAGTGGCACGCAGGGTGGACCACCTCTCCCCCATTAGTACAGCACTGGCTGAATATTGGTACCAGTTATCAGCCCGAAAGGCGACTGATAATCCGGATCTGCCCTTAAAAAGGGATATCGGTCGATACAAAGTATTAATAGCAACAAAAGTAATAACTTTTGTTTTAAAGGAGGACAATACACACGGCAAATACGTGTAACTTATTATTAAGAGGCATACACAATTTAATGGACCTGTGATGTCCACTGAAGAATGGTAGCGGCTGTGACACAATCATTTTATAGATTCACTGTGCTCTATAAATGCAAAAAAAAAAAAAAAAAAAACACATACAAACATGAATTAAAAACAAAACAGACCTAAGAATATATATTGAAATTAGACAATTTAAAATATTATTTTAATAAAGCGATGGGGGAGTGAATAAATAAATGTTTACAATTTAAAATATATGCACAGAGGAGAAAAAACATGTTTAATGTTGCTGGAAGGAATTAATACATATTAAATATTAATTGCATATACTTTGTTTTTCAATCAATGTCATGTAAATATGCAGCTTGAACACTATGGGGCTTCTTTCACTAACACAAGAAGTGGTGAACTGACACCAATCCCACCAGATTTATATAAACAAAAAAAAAAAAAAAAAAAGTCAGACTAACCCTCTTTGTTCCTTAAACACTAGCATGGATTAGCACAGAGTCCTTGGATTTTCATAAGCACTGAAATAACATTTATCTCCAGGGTCCATAGTAATTTGATGTTCTTCAAGCTATCTTTACGTGTCATGCACAGGTCAGAATAACAATATATACCAGCTTTAGCACAGGTAAGTTTCACTGACACTTCACGGACCAGATCTTGCGAGATGGGAGTATGTCTTATAAGTCCATTGTAACTGGTGCAGGCTCTCAATAGACTGATCTATGACGTGGCTAAAATCACAGCTAGGTAACAGTTCACAAACCGCTCTGACACCCCCCCCCCCCCCCCCTTTTGGACTTGTAAACCACTGTTTCAGCAGAAAAGCAACTACAATAACTTGCAAATATGGCCATGACAGCCATTCAAAGCAGCTCATAAAAATGGTTTTAAGCATAGCAAAAAAAAATATTTTTTTATTTTATTATGTAGTGTTTTAAGTGCAGCAAACCAAATAAAAAGGCAGAATTGCCATTTTACCTTGTTCACCTTAACTATCTCTGCCATGGGAACAGACATTTCAGAGGTTTACCCTCAGCTTTACTTATGCAGACAAAAACGACAGATTACAGAAGGGGATTGGATGCATGAAACTATGAACCAAAAGGCATGTAGGATTTAGATCCAGGAAGAGAATGCATGTGCCAGTGCCAAAGCAAATCAATGCGGCTGATGGCATTTCCTCCTTCAGTGAAACAAAGGCTTCAACTATAAGGTGTGCACAATCTGCAGATTCGTTATGTACAGGGAAGTAGGCAATAACGTTACGCCATGGCAACTCCAACCACTTTCTTGTGGACATCGAGCTCTATTTGATATAGTACACAAATCTCCAAATCAGATTCTTTGCCATCTAGTTACAAATTCACAGTGACTCTTAATATTCCTTGGAAGCAATGAAGACTTGTGAAAGTTTGCCAAAGCCCATTTCTCACAGTATAACAGTGTATACAGTACAAATGTAGAGCACGTTTATTATACATTATCCTAGAAGAACTGCACGCAAATGTATAATGCTACCACATATTATTATAAAACTGTCTGGCCCTGCCTGGTTTGCAAATATACCATGTGACGCGACGCAACGCAATGTTGAAATGATGTACCGTAAAAAAAAAAAGAGCCAAACCCAATCACTGTTCTGCATATTCTGCAGAGAGCAATTATAGTATTATTAAATCAAACATTAGGAACCTTGTATTTGATATTTTTTTCTTACACTCAAGTCCTGCTGTTTGCAATCACTTCAAACTATGCTCCATTTCTATTTTCATTGGAATCTGTTTTTATCCTGTAGCCGCATAGCTCAAGGAGTTTCCTGAAAAAAGTTTTATTGCTGGGGCAGCAGACAATGAAAATGTATATGGTTTTTTTTCTAAAAAAAAGTGGGTATGCTTTTGAATCCTTACTTTGGCCATAATTTATCTAAATAGAATGGTAACTTTCCTCATGATTTAGGATATCCTCTGCTTCATGATTTATACACGTTTACATTCTTCCTGCAATTCTGCAATAGATTTTTTACATACATTTTTCAACATTAGAGTCATACAGTAAACACCCCATTTGTGAGAGAGCGCTTCTACAACAAATTATCAATATTAAAATTCTACCAACTTTTCCGTTTGTAATTAGTATTAAATAGTATTAATGCTATAGAGTACTGTAACTAGTATAAGTCTACTGCAAAGCATGAATGTAAAACGTGCGCCACCGTTCGCTAGATTTCGAATTTTCCAAGTAGGTTATTACCATATTTACAAGAGTGTGGTAAGAAATGCACCATTGCTTCAATAAATACATTTACTAGATACCCAAGTGAGGACAGGTATTTAAAATGTGTGTAAAATACAGTCGAGGATGGACAGTGAGCAAAGACAGACTCACATTACTAATTTAAAGTCTCAATTCTAAGTGTGAAATGCAATTATACAAAACCATTCGAATCAACTGATGTACCATGAGAATGCCAACCTCAGAACAGAGAACAAGGGCACTTAAATAGAAAGAGGTCACAAATAGGTTTGACAATGACTATGGCACCAGTGTTTAGCGTTCAGATAAGAGTTCACGAATAGGGACAGGTTCAAAACTAATGTAGAAGATGACTTGTTTACATGGACCGCCAAAAAAAAACAAAAAACACATACATAAACTGGTCTAACACCATGTGAATTATAACTTGAATAAAAAACTTCTGTCCTTCCTTGAAGCATGTCGTTAGATTTCCACCGTCGACCAAGAATGGCTACAGTACTAGAAATGTGTCATGTGGGGTGTTCATTTTTGTCCCTGCCACAAACATAAGAAGCACCCCTTTCTCCAAAGTTCCAGGTTACAGTCTAGCCTTTAGTTTTTGTGCCATCGGATGTGACAGCCATTTTCTATGTTCTTTTAACAGAGCACCTTACAGTCCCAGGATTGTCACTTTTACTCCTCATCACCTGCTAGCAAGAATCCAAGGATAAAGTTGATTGCTCGCTGGCGTTCACTTGGGCTCTGCTTTCCCACTAGGTTTGGTGGAGGCCGTAGCAGGAGACTGGTAAACACTGTTGCTGTTGAGAAGAAAGACAATGGAAACATTTACACCACAGAAAATATATCTATTAACATTACTAGACACAGGACTAAGTCAGAAAAAATAAAAAGTGTGACTTGTGGTGTATTTTGGAACAGTGCAGCAAAGAGTTCAGTATCTAAAAGAGGTTAAACAGAGTGCCAATGTAAATAAGGGGCCACAATACAAATTACACAGTAATAAATAAATGAT
This sequence comes from Pelobates fuscus, assembly GCF_036172605.1. Classification (NCBI taxonomy): domain Eukaryota; kingdom Metazoa; phylum Chordata; class Amphibia; order Anura; family Pelobatidae; genus Pelobates; species Pelobates fuscus. The sequence continues at coordinate 38,649,728 of NC_086325.1, forward strand.
TTAATATGTTACCAAAAGCATTAAAAATTTGCATACATATATTATCAGAAAGAAAAGAAACTTATCAATATTGGCAGGGAAACCAAAAATAAAAACTGGAATTAAATGTAATATAAACATTGGGTGATTTTGGTAGTCATAAGCCATAACTAAATGCAAGCACAACTTTAAGGTAAATTAATTTCTAAATTTTACAAACAAGTTAATACAGCATGTTTGTAACAGAGACTTTATGCCTCATGCTATCTTCAAGGAACACTATAGGCACCGAAAAGGCTTCAAATAAGTGAAGTGGTCATAGTGCCTGGATTCCCCTGTTTCCATCCTTCTGTTTAGTGGCAAACCATTTTTAATGTTTTAATCTCGCCCATCTCCGCAGTGCTGCCCAGGCTAATGTAGCAAGAATTCAGCCTGTAGCAATTGCACACTGCTGCTATGAACTGGTATGACTAAGAATAGGTCTATATAAACTGTGGAATGGCCCTAAAAAAAAAAAAAAAAAAAAAAAAAAAAAGAGAACACACAGGTGACTGCGGGACAGCCATATGCATTCCAAAACCTCTCTCATATCTTATCTATTTCCATTTATCCATAAGGCCTCTTACCAATCATATTGGCGCTTAGATTGTTTTCTCCAGTGTACTTGAGCAGCTCTCGCAGAAACGCCATTAAATATCGGAAAACATTTCTGTGGCAACGTGGCAAATGAGAGATCACCTGCACGTGGAACACATGATTAGAAGCTGTATTTACAACAAGGCATAAGCTAATCAGTTATCAATAAATCTATAATTAGTTATTCACACCTGTCTACAGAGTCTCGTGTCGTGGGAGCAATCTATGCACTTCTGGTAAAGCTCATAACAGATGACCGGTTCTGGCAAAGCTTCCAAAAAGATTAGTAGTGCTTCGGCTACAGAATGGTTGCTACCAGCTGGGGAATAATATTAAGGAGACAAGATACAAACCAAGAATAGTGCATTCGCCTTAAAACATAACATATACAATGTAACAATATGGACAGAAAAAAATCTAAAATCTAATATTGTGATGGCATTTATATGCACACAGACATCCACCTCTCTATAACTTGCAATACAAAATAACCCTATGCAAAACATATGCAGAAACCCAACCACTGACACTCCTGGCACCATATGATACTTTGAGTGTTCCTTTAAAGAGACACCCCCACTGCCCAAATAAAAATCACTGTTTAGTAAATATACCTCAAATGAAAACATGAATTCTGTTACTTGTGCATTTTATCATTGGGGGCATATCTAAAAAGAGTTTTCAAGAGGTGCAGCTCTCGTCTGTTGCCTTTGCAAACCATCCTCTTCTAACCTCGCCCAGAATTTCTGTGGCTGTCCAATCACAGACTTCCCAATGCAGCTCAATGAGAAGTCTTTGCAAGGCAAGTGCAGGTGCTCTGAGCAATTGCTTCCTCTTAAATTTCACTGAGCTAACCAAGTCAGGAAGTAACAGAATCGGTTGTCTGATTGACAGCCAGGGAGGTGTAACAAGGTTGATTCATAAAATTTGCAATTTTTATTGAGCATAGCACTGTGAGAGTTAACTAATGTACAAACTTTGCTTGGTAAAACTAAATTAAATTAGGAAGGAAATGAGTTTTTAAAATCTTTATGCACTGCCAATAACTTTTAGTTTTTTGGTTGTGCTAAAAGTGAGAAAGTGACATTTCCTCTTTAGGTATGCTCAATTCGGACATTTTGAGTATGGTAGTATTATAGTATTATATAGTGTAGTATTATAGTGCAAGGTGGTACATGTTGCTCATATGTAAACCCAATGACAATTTTCTGGGCATAAGTTAACAGTCAAAAAAATAATATTCTCTGGTTTATCCAGATTTTTTTTTTATTTTGAATTCGATAATTGATGATATGGTCCATTAATAAGTAGATAATTCTTGTTTGGAAGGATTGTGATTATTTAAAAGGACACTGTAGACACAAAAACAACTTTAGGTTAGTATTTTGGTTTATAGATCATGCCACTACAGTCTCACTACTAAATTATCTGCCATTTAGGAGTTAAATATTTTTTAATTTATTTTTGTTATACACCCCCACACACACCTTCCTGCATGTGAATTTCACAGCCTCCCTACACACTTCCTGTTAAGAGACATCTAATGTTTAACCCCTTATGGACCAAACTTCTGGAATAAAAGGGAATCATGACATGTCACACATGTCATGTGTCCTTAAGGGGTTAAACTTCCTTTATAGCAAAGATGTCCTTTAGAAGAAACTAATTTTTATTTTATGCAGGCTGTGCTAATCACAGAAAGGGGAGTTTTGGCTAGGGTGGCATAAACAGAAACAAAAATGATTTAACTTCTAAATGGCAGAAAATTGAGCAGTGAGACTGCAGGAATATGATCTAGCTACCAAAACTACCTTATTAAGTTAACATTGTTTTGATGCCTATAGTGTTCCTTTAACGCATGATTGTTTAAAATGATTATTATTAGTATTTATATATAGTGCCAACATATTCCGCAGCGCTTCACAATTATAGAATGGGGAATAGGTGAAGAAGGGCTTGCTCAAACAAGCTAACGTAAGGTGGTCTGACCAGGATTCGAACCTGGCTCTAAGGCAATGATGTTATCAATGCTCTAACAGATGAAAACAAAGGATATAAAGCTCTTTTCCCACGAAGATAAATAATCATAATTAAATATGTAAAAATCTTTAACATCTGCAATTCACTACGCAACACGCTGTATGTGAGGAGTTCCTTATTTGGTACATCAGGGTTACCATTGAAAGTAATTACAATTTTCAACGGAGTAAGTGTGTGTAACGTTTGTGTGCATGTACAAAGTGTGGTAAAAAAAGTCACAGTCAAGGATACGTATGTTCTCTGGAATGCTGGTATCTAAACAATCAATAATGTTCTGCAACTCTTCTTGTCTTCCTGGTGTTTGAAAAAGATCTTCCTGTAAGAGAAGAGAGAAATATATATTTCACAACAAGTCTTTTGTATGACTAAACACAGTTTAGAGAAGTCAAAGTAAAGTAAAGTATGCATTTTAGCTATATTATTGATTATTTATGTAACTTTCACCAAATGAAAGTATAACATCAGTACCAGAAATTTGAATAAAACAATTATAGATGCAAAAGTGTATCCAGTACCTATGAATTCAGGTGAACAGACCAACACAAAATTTAGATCACAACTAGAAAAATCCAACTGCACCATAATCACATTCCTAATTTTGCTTCTGGCCAAATTTTAAGCCTATATTAAGCAAATCTGGTTTATAATATAGACAACACAAAGAAAAACGTTTTCGTGAATAAATCACCCAGTGTTCGCTCTGAAGCCCACTTACCTGGCGACATGCATTTTTATACAAATGGTCGACTAAAAGCCAGATTTCTTTTGGGATCTTTAGGGGCTTGTCGGAGGTACCGTCAATGTCTGGCAGATTCTGTAGAATGGCTCTCTCCTGGAGTAAAATAAGTCCAACAAGAGAAAGAGGAATATTTCAAAAGATCAAATCAAAAATCTCTCTATGCAAAAATGGTTCTTCAACTATGTGCAAAATAACCACCTATATTTTAAAGCATTATAAAGGAAATTACTTAAACTACAATGTGGAGAAATACAAAATGAAAGGAAAAACTAATGGAAATTCTTATGTGTGTAATGTTACACTTCTACAGCAAATGTCAGTAGCATTAGAAACCACTACCAGTCAAGGCTGAGTCTACACCAACCAAAAATGTCTATCTGGCGCATGGATTCTTCTCGATAGGTGTTTATCTCCCCCACCCCTCCTCCCCCCCAGCAGCAGTTCAACTCATTACATAGGATGAGTGTAACTACTCTGTAAATGGAGAGCAGTTAAACTAAGGCTGCTACAGTTTACTTGTTCAGAAACCGGGCATTTGCACCTATTGCTCATGCAAACTGGGGAGAAAAGAGCGTGCAAATTCAACAAAACTATCACAGGAAGCCAGGAACTGACTGACAACTCTGGCAGGCTGTCGAATACCTCCAGAGATTTTCACACATAACTACAGTAATAAGCTATGCCCACGTGGGTGCCATCATGCAAAGTACCGTATATACTCGAGTATAAGCCGAGTTTTTCAGCACATTTTTTGTGCTGAAAAACCCCAACTCGGCTTATACTCGAGTCATAGTCTGTATTATGGCAATTTACATTGCCATAATACAGACAGGGGCTGGCAGAGCTGTACTTACCTTTCCTGCAGCTCCTGTCAGCTCCCTCCTCCTCCGCGCCGTCCGTTCAGCACCTCGGTCAGCTCCCAGTGTAAGTCTCGCGAGAGCCGCGGGGTCATAGTGCGGCTCTCGCGAGACTTACAGTGGGAGCTGACAGAGAGAGCTGCACAGACCGCGCGGAGGAGGAGAGAGCTGACAGGAGCTGCAGGAAAGGTAAGTACAGCTCTGCCAGCACCCCTCTCCTCCCCACTGAACTACCAATGACACTGGACCACCAGGGAAGGAGCCCCCCTCCCTGCTATGTATCAAGCAGGGAGGGGGGACGAAAAAAATATATAATTAAAAAAAAAATTATTAATGATTAAATAATAAATAATACAAAAAAATAATATAAAAAAATGTAAAAAAATAATAATTAATAATATATTAAATGCCCACCCCCACCAACACATACACAAACACACACTGCATCACACACACTCACACCTCATTCATATACACACTGCATCACACACACTCACACCTCATTCATATACACACTGCACTCACACACACACACTGCACTCACACACACTGCACTCACACACACACTGCATCACCTGCACTCACACACACTGCACTCACACACACACACTGCACTCACACACCATTCATATACACACACTGCACTCACACACACTGTATTCATACACACACTGCACTCACACACACTGCACTCACACACACTGCATTCATTATATACACACACTGGAAATAAATATTCAATTAATATATACGCACACACACTGCACTCACACTGCACTCATACACACGCACTGCACTCATACACGCACGCACTGCACTCATACACGCACGCACTGCACTCATACACGCACGCACTGCACTCATACACGCACGCACTGCACTCATACACGCACGCACTGCAGCTCCTGTCAGCTCCCTCCTCCTCCGCGCCGTCCGTTCAGCACCTCGGTCAGCTCCCAGTGTAAGTCTCGCGAGAGCCGCGGGGTCATAGTGCGGCTCTCGCGAGACTTACAGTGGGAGCTGACAGAGAGAGCTGCACAGACCGCGCGGAGGAGGAGAGAGCTGACAGGAGCTGCAGGAAAGGTAAGTACAGCTCTGCCAGCACCCCTCTCCTCCCCACTGAACTACCAATGACACTGGACCACCAGGGAAGGAGCCCCCCTCCCTGCTATGTATCAAGCAGGGAGGGGGGACGAAAAAAATATATAATTAAAAAAAAAATTATTAATGATTAAATAATAAATAATACAAAAAAATAATATAAAAAAATGTAAAAAAATAATAATTAATAATATATTAAATGCCCACCCCCACCAACACATACACAAACACACACTGCATCACACACACTCACACCTCATTCATATACACACTGCATCACACACACTCACACCTCATTCATATACACACTGCACTCACACACACACACTGCACTCACACACACTGCACTCACACACACTGCATCACCTGCACTCACACACACTGCACTCACACACACACACTGCACTCACACACCATTCATATACACACACTGCACTCACACACACTGTATTCATACACACACTGCACTCACACACACTGCATTCATTATATACACACACTGGAAATAAATATTCAATTAATATATACGCACACACACTGCGCACGCACTGCACTCATACACGCACGCACTGCACTCATACACGCACGCACTGCACTCATACACGCACGCACTGCACTCATACGCACTGCACTCATACGCACACTCTGCATTCATTATATACACACACTGTAAATAAATATTCAATTAATATAATTTTTTTAGGATCTAATTTTATTTAGAAATTTACCAGTAGCTGCTGCATTTCCCACCCTAGTCTTATACTTGAGTCAATAACTTTTCCCAGTTTTTTGGGGTAAAATTAGGGGCCTCGTCTTATATTCGGGTCGGCTTATACTCGAGTATATACGGTAGTTTAAGTCTGAAGTACACTCATACGAGGCAACTACAGATCTGAAAGCTTGCCTCCAAGGAGTGATGTCTCTCTCTCAAGTTTTAGAGTTGCCTAACCCAAGTTTGTTTTTTGTTTTTTTATGAAGGAAGAAATTTCCTGTTGTGCGTGTAGACAGCTGCTGGACAAGGCTACTTTAGAGAACGCTATATAACAGTCCATACAAGTTATACAGGGCCTATACAGAGAGCACACACCTAAAAAAAGGCAGCATAAGTTGATTTGATGGTTTGAGGATTTCTCTAAGACTTTCATTTTGTCTGCATTTGTTTTGCAAAAAGCGATCTCTACTGTTTTTATCTCACCATATCCAAGGCAAGAATTCAAAAAGCCAATATAACAGCCAAGGATTGCACCTCCAAACCGTACAAGAGAAAGCAGTAATGGATCATTGGGTACTTAAAGTACTTAAAGTAAACCTGTTTGACAGGTTCACTTTAACATAAATCCCCCCAAATGCATTGAGTACATCATATATCTCTGAGGTACGTCATGTACTTAATGTAAAATAATATAAACGCACCTCAACTAACTGCTCCAGTGCCACCATTTCTTTAATCTTTATGGATGTTATGCTTCTCTAACACCCTTTTCCAAACCGCCCGCACTCTTATGTGATTTGCCCTGCTTTGGGACACTTCCACAAGCAGGGCTAACCTCCTCTGTAACACCAACAAGCTAGGTTTATTGCCAGCATGCTGGTGCCTACTATATCACCCAGCCAGCAATAGCAGAGTCGGACAGGGAGTTAAAAAAAGAGACACCCAGCATGTGTAGTGGTTGATAAGATTGGAGACCAGAAGGAACAACTGCCCTCCTTCTCTCACTGTCACTCAATTCTACAACACATGATTCCTGGGAGAAATATCTGTTACAGTCATGATTTCTCCCAATCTATACATTTGCTAGCAAATCTGTAGAGATAGAATTTCATGCTCTTTGTTCAAACTACCATGACGGGTACCAACTAATGCCAACTCATTTCATGGGGATTCCTACAGTGATACATAATTACTGCATACATTTATATCTTTTATTTACACTCATCTCATTCACGAAGAGTGAATTTACTAGTTTTGCATGTAGACAGCAGCGTATCAGGAAATTACTACAAGAACAGACAAAGGTTTTCTTTTACATAACTGACATTTTTACACAACCACAAGATTCCCTTGTGACAGCATTTGACTGAAGTTGTAGAGGAAGAATTGTAAAGTCGATTGAACTATTAGATTAAAGTGAATGAAAGTAACATTACTTTAATTCCTGCTCTTTGGATCTAGCCAGGAATCTGTCACATGGCATGGTTTACTGATAAGAAGGAATTCTAGAATGCATTTGGCTTTAAATCTAATCAACTAATCAAATTGATTATGACCAATAGAGTAATGAAACAACTCAGTCAAATCTGTTCATGAATTGTACTACAAGTAACAGATGGAAGTAATGCAGAGAATGGCGAAAATTATATAGAAACTAACCCAGTACTAAATCCCTCTGAAGCATGGAAATGCAGCAAAATCACCAGATAACTAAAAGACTCCCAGAGACCATGCATGTCAAAGGGACACTATATTCCACAAATCAACTTTAACTTAATGAAGCAGTTGTGGTGTACTCTTGCAGTCTCGCAGCTCAATACTCTGCTATTTTGGAGTTAAAAGAACTTTGTTTATGGAGCCCTGGTTACACTTCCCTGCATGTGACTTGCACAGCCCTTCTAACCACTTCCTGTAAAAAGACATCTAATGGTTAAACTTCCTTTATTGTACATTCTGTTTAATTTAGAATTTCTTATCTCATGTTCTTTTACTAGCCTGCAGGTACTGCTGGTTCATATTACAAAGCAGAAGGCAAAAATTTCTAAAGGAAATTAACAACTGATTGAAAATTATTATTTTTTTCGATGCAGGCTATGTGAGTCACAGCCAAGAGAGGTGTGGCTAGGGCTGCATTAACAAAATGATTTAACTCCTATAGGGCAGATAATTAAACGGTGAGACTGCAGGGGCATGAGCTGTACACAACAAACGCTACATTAAGCTAAAAAAAAATTTAGTGCCTATAGTGTCCCTTTAAAGTCAAGAAAGTCAAGACAGACATTGCAAACTTTGAAGGTCAAATAAATAAAAACCTGTTAATCTGACAAGTCTCTAAGATTCACAATAAGAATTTCCTTGAGGACTTTACTACCAACTCTACATAAGGAAAAAAAAAAAAAAGCAGAGGATGCAAATTCGGTACCTTTACCTACAGAATCTAAATTGAACCGTCAGAGGTAAATATCTGGCAATGGAGCAGTAACCATGGAAACCAATGGACCATTACTGCAGATTGGACTGGTTTTGATAGCGATTGTCGAACCTTAAGATCTGTCTGTGTAAGCTAAATCGCAATGGTGGGATCTGTTATATCTGTTTCTATCTCTCTGTCTATATCACAATTATCCCTACAATATATAACTCTGCCAAGTAGCCTATGCAACATGCTCATTCATGAAACACAGTCAGCTAAACTTGCTTGAGTTAAAGAACTTCTGTAAAAGTTTTGTAAATACAAACATCATAAACGTTTAACAATTGTCCTCTGTGATTAAAATAAATTTTTAATCTTTTTTGCATTGTTCAAAAGCAAAAAAATTATGTAGGCATACTATGAACATCTACTTTTATTGCTCAACTAATGAAAGTTGTCAGTTTGTCAGATTAACGTATGGATTTGATGATACGGCTATAAGTAGGCAGCTATATTTTGACATTGTTCTTACTTATAAAATGAAAATGGCTTTCAGCTTTTAAGAAGAACTTGGATTTTCTTTTCTATATGGAAAAGGGGAATCCTGTGACTGCCCTCTCCTCGTTTCGCTGCCCAGACAAAATCAGATAATAAAATGCAAAGCTTCTTTTATAAATAAAAATAAAAATCCAAGGACAGCTTAAAATTCAAAGTCTTTAAAAACATTTTTTTTTTTGTTAATTGTATTCGATTTTGAAGACAATGTCAAAAATTGCAAGAAAAGGAACAGTAAGGTAAGAGATCCTAGTTTATGTTACCTTCTCTGAGAAGTTGTCTTCTCCCTAAGAGCGAATTGTAAAGCAGGAGGCAAAAAGAGGGAGGAAAAGAAAATGTGAGATATCCTGGCCCGAAAGATAGAAAACAGACTATAAGGGAATGTGTCTGGGTGTTTTAAAACTAATCACATTTACTTCTCTGACAATTTAAGGTAAACATCTCATAATATGCAGGGTAGATAGTAATTAAAAAAAAAACAACAACTCTAAATACATACTCAGTGACAAACTATATTATGTATAAAGGGGTGCTGTTCTAAAGAAACTAATCTATATAATGTATTCAATATATAGACAAGCTTGAAAGTAAAAAGAAGAAACTCTATTCCTTAATAAAAATTTCTTCCATAATTCGATGTCCAGGAGCAGATAAGTAATGCATATTTTTTGTTGTGTGAAGAGAGATACATTTTCACACATAAGAGAAAACTACCAATAAAATTGAAAACCACAATGTATATGCATTTCTTCTGGTTAAAATATGAATGCATTGCACACCAGGGTTACATAGGCTGAAAAAAAGACTTGTGTCCATCAAGCTCAACCTTTCTTGACTGCACTGCCATAGGTAGTGTAGGAAGTTATAGAAAGAGGGAAGGGAGAGGAAACATATAATACAATTGAAATAATGATCTGAATGCTTGCAGATGGAGAAAATAGCTTTAAAAAAAAAAAAAAAAAAAAAAAAAAAAACACTACACAAATAAAATATTATTATTATACACACACATACTAACATTTATGATTTTATTTTTTTCTGGGTGTTTCGATGTAAAGGGCTGAAACCGTGAAAAATAATTTAAAAACGAGTAGCAGAGAATAATTCTTTGAAAATGCACGAAAGTGAAAATTATTTTCAAAGCATCAAAAATGCCAGGTGCACACAATTTTCCCTATTATAAAAGAATATCACAATGTATTGGCGAGTAGAGTACTCTGTCACTCATTATTATACATCTAAAACAATGTTTTACTTTCCTGGAATAGAATTCAAAAGGCCTTCACAATTTGGGTGGGGAGGGGAGACAATATCTGTAAACCACAGAATAGTTATGATAAAAAAAAAATATATATATCTAAATCCTGAAGCAAAACTACAAAAGGAAGAAATAATAGTTTTTATGAACCTCCCCCCCCCCCAAAAAAAAACCAAAAAAAAAAACCTCTAAAATCAACTCACCAAATCTATTAGTTTTGTAACTGGAATTTCACGAATTGGCCTCTTTATTCGACACAGTGCCTCTAATGATGTGCCAAAACAGCTCACTAGGTAACTTCCACTGATGGTTATGAAGTAATCCTTGCCCCGGTCAAGATGAAGAACTAAAATATCTTCAATCTTATCTTCCCCAGAGTTGAGCATTGTGACAGAGTCCTTACTGACGTAAACATCCAGGTTAATATCAACAGTTTCATCTAGGAAAGTATACAAATATTATTAAACCATCAAAAAAGGCAAACTTAAAAAATCCAGAAAATTTAATACAATGAGAAACCAAGACTGAAATTAAAGGAACACTATAGGGACAGGAAAACAAACATGTATTCCTGACACTATAGTGTTAAAAACACCATCTAGCCCCCACCTCTGGGCCCTCTAAATATAGCAAAATCTTACTTTTATTTCAGACTGCTGCTGGCTCTACCCCTGATCTGCCTGCTTGGCTGAAACATCAGAAGTGATTCTCTCAGCCAATCACAATGCTTTCACATAGGAAAGCACTGGATAGGCCAATACTGTCAAGGAAGCAGATCTGGGGCAGAGCCAGCACAAGACAAACACAGCCCTGGCCAATCAAAACATTTCTATAAAGAAAGATCAGTGTCCCACGCAGAGGGTGGAGACACTGATTGACAGTACTGCACACTGTGCAGCATTGCCCCAGGAAGCACCTCTAAGTAGCCATCTGAGGAGTGGCCAGTGAAAGTATCCCTAGGCTGTAATGTAAACACTGCTTTTCTCTGAAAAAACGTGTTTACTGCAAAAAGCCTGAAGGTAATGATTATACTTACCAGAACAAATACAATAAGCTGTAGTTGTTCTGGTGACTGTAGTGTCCCTGTAAGCTTTTAATTAAATTTAAACCTGAAAACTGTTTTTGTAAAGTCCCGTTCTTAAAGATGATGTGTACTTTCACCAATTATATTTTATGAGTGAATATTTAAAGTTCTATGCGACAAGATACAGATAAAAGTTACTTGCCACTGTAAAGATCCTTCGCTTATGTGATCTCTTGGAATGGACAGGGACATAGAACATGCATTGGCTGTCCTGCAGAATGACTTCTGATACAAAAGTTAATCACACTGAAGTAAGATCAATACATTAAAGCAACACAGCCTCCAGGACGAGGTCACTGAAGGAGGAGGTTGTGGCAGCGCTGAGGGAGAGTAATTAGTTTTAAAAATTATTTCATGTCTTTTTTTTTGTTTTCTGGGCAGGGGGACCTAATTGTACAGTGGCACTAGAGCTGTAGCATTAGGAATACAGTTATGCATTCCTAACGCTATAGTGTTTCTTTAACTTTTCTGCACCTAACACTGCTCTTTTTTTGAGGTTTATATAATACATAGAAATGTACAAGGAAATCAATGCATCATAAAAATGTGTCCACAGTTGAAGTAAGATACATTGCAATGTGGAGAACCGTCTAACATTTCCATGCATCTGCCCCTCTACACTACTCTTTTTTTTTTTTTTTTTTTAAAGTATTAATTCACATCTACATGAGGAGGAAATAGGAATTTACTTGTGATATCTCTGCCATGTGAATACTGCTTTTTGTAGATTTTGAAGTTCTCACTGCATGGTGCCAGATCTAGGTTGCATGATGGTGGCTGATTTTTGTAACCTTTAAACACGTTTCCCATTTTATTTTTTTGGTTTGTCAGATACACACACTAACAGGCTGGTGGTTTAACCCCTCAAGGACACATGACATGTGTGACATGTCATGATTCCCTTTTATTCCAGAAGTGTGGTCCTTAAGGGGTTAAAATAGAACCAAAGATCTTCACAGGCAGTGAGGGTAAATTTTACATTTTGAACTTTAAACAAAGAATTTAAGAGTTGTATTAACACTTTGCCTCCTAAAGCACATTACGAAGAGATTAACTCTATAAAACATTTTTTGTATAAATCAATTGGGTCTCATACTCAGAGAAAACCTTGTGTGATTAAACACCACTCATTTTCACAACTGCAGCATGCAATAATCTAATTTCTAAAAGGCTTTACGCATACATTTAATGTCACAAATCTGAAAAGTCTTTTTACTGAAATGGGTATATGCCGATTAATCAGAGCACTACCATAAAATATTCAAATTGCAATTTATTCCAAAATTGCAGCTCTACCAGTTCATTAAACTATTGCAGTCAGATTTAATTTGCTACTGCTTTAAATTATATTTTGCCACTAACCAACTACCACTGTGCACGGTAATTATTAGCTCCAAGCATCAAAACACAAGTTTATGAGATTGAGAAGAATGGGACAGGATAGAAAGAATGTTGAAATTATCTTGATACAACAAAGTTCTACCTGGTTCCAAGTACCCCTCACAGGGCTCTGCTCGCAGCCATGTCTTGCAGTATTGGGTGTCGTTTAGTTTAGGGATGAAGGAGAAGTGACATGGAACTTGACCATCATTCTTTATCTGAAATTTTTGCTTCTGAAGCTGTCGAAATCGTACTCTTTCAAATGCAAACTGAAGAGGAAAACCCACAAAACCATTAAACAGACACTCATGAGAAAGAAGTTGTGTGTAAATATTATTTACTCATAAAGCATCAATGCAGTAGGATGTTGACATTCTTATAGATGTTGCAAGCCAAATTTGAACAGTAACAAGTGAACACCCATCTATTGAACCACTTCCTTCATTTAGGTTTTTTTTATGCTTGCGAGCACTTTACTTCATAAATGAAAAACTGTATAATTCAACTATTTAAAAGCTCTAGGAAAAGTGAAAAATACAAGATTAGACACATTTTAGCAAAGTGTTTATTGCTACAACGAAAGAATACCAATTCTCACCTCTCTACTGCTGAGATTTAAGGAAGGTAGAAAGTCATTCTCCATTCTGTCCATCATGCGCACAATATCTTCAAATGCTTTCCGGTATCTGCGATCATCCACCACTTTCACCTAGTGAGATTTTACTTATTTGTTAGATGATGAAGGTGCAGAAATATTTAAAGACTAAATTTAAAAATATAAGCTGCACTTTTATTTGTATGATCAATCTTAAAATCCTAGTGAGATTTAACTTATTTGTTAGATGATGAAGGTGCAGAAATATTTAAAGACTAAATTTAAAAATATAAGCTGCACTTTTATTTGTATGATCAATCTTAAAATCCAGAAGTTAATACCTACAGCTTTAACTGTGCTTTATGAATAATCTTGTGAATATGGAGCCTTTTTTAAATGCGCAGCAGGATTATAAAGTGTGGAGAAACGGACACTGGCATTCTCTACTATGCAGAGAGGAAAGAAATTTACTGACAATTCTTACCCCAATGCTAAACAGTGAGCTGACTGGTTTGTGGTCACTGGTTTTCAGATCCATATGGCTGCGATATTTCAGCTGCTTGATATTAACTCCTCTCCAGAGGACCCGATCACACCAGGCAGGAACCCGACACTTGCCACTATATAAAGAAAATAAATAATCTGAAACTACAGCTCAGTAAAAACAAGAACCCTTTGTTGTGATCCAGTAAAATCACAATAATAATAATAATAAGGAGGATATAAAAAGTCCCCATCCAAGCAAGCATATTAGAAATGCCTACTACCAGTCTTCACCTTCTTTACACGAAAATAAATATATAGACATTTTTATAGAAATATAAAGATATGTAGATAGATTAAACTAAATTTAAATGTTCAGAACCTAGAAATTTTAAAGGGGTAATCTAAACACCATAGCCACTATAGTCCGCTGTAGGGTCCATAGTAGCAGGACCCCTGGTGCCTTCTCACAATAGGTAGTCAAACGGTTTTCAATTACTCTGACACTTGCCCTTGACGCCTCCTTTCTGGTCCCTTTCAGATAGATAGAGCGAGGCCAGAGGCTCCTACTTGTATTAGTGATGCCAATTCAACCTATTTACAGGCAGGATTCAGGGATTCGAGTGTTGGTAAATCTCCCAATTAATGTTATTCAAATATGAATAAAAAGTGGCTATTACAGAAGGGGAACTTCCCCCTACATCTCTCTTTCATTGTTGTAAATGGAGGCAAGGAAAGTGTCAATCTTCTGGCACCATTATTACTACAGCAAGCTGTAGTGGTTATGGTGTCTAGACTGTCCATTTAAATATAATGCTATACTGAGAAAGCACTTGCAATCATAACACAATTAAAATGGGATAACAAAGTGGAAATATATTTCTAAAAGAAATGCTGTCCGGTTCCCAGCACTTCCCACCAGTGCTGCCATTTATTTCAGCTTCAGTCTGGAGAACGTGCTTACTCGTCCAAAGACAACACTGCTTGCCCAGTAAAGCATTCATATTGTGCTGACATCAGCCGGATCACAGAACAAAGCAGCTTCAGTCAGGTAAGCAAGTGTTCACGACTAGCAGATGGAAGTTCTCAAGAAAAGAGCTGGAGACCTGGCATTGTTCCTTTAATGTGTAGCATAAAAACAAGTTAAAGAGCTGTGAAACATTGCACCATTCTGATTCTGTGTTAGAAATCATGGATGAGGGATTATATGGAGTTTTAAATTAGCAACCCAAAAGATGGAATCGCCAGAAGGACTATTTGGTGGAGCCGTATCTAATGGTAATGATTAAGTTATAGTCTAGCAGAGTAATTAAAGGGAACTTTTTGGAAATTCCATTAAACTGCCAAACTAAAGCCAAAAAAGTTAAATGAGAAATCAACATCATGTTTCTACAGGTGATGTTTTGGCCTAAAATGAAATGAACGGCTTAGTGAATAACCCAACAATACACCTTAACCCCCCTTTCATTACTAAGTTTATTGCAAGTATTTGTCTGTTTTCTGGTAAGAAATATTGTTAGGTCAGTAAAACATTACATTACTCAGGGACACTATAACAAAGTACAGTAGGAAAAAGCAACTCAAGTTACTAAATAATGGACTTTAAAAACAGAAAAACTATATTTTTTCCAAAAACATTTTATTTCAATTAAAATTCATTAAAATGTGTATACAAGCAGGTAAGGTATGAATGCATATATCTGACCCCAATGTATACATATCACTGGGAGTGGAAGGGTTAAACTATACAAGCAGCAACATTTTAGTGTTACCTGGTGTCCCACCGATCTGTTTTAGGATCATATTTGTAAGTCGGGATGAAGTTGATAGGGCCTTCCATAAAATCTGAGAAGACATTCTTGAAATCTCTCTGGATATTAAGCTAAAAGGAAATAAAAGTAACCAAGAACAAATGTTTATAAAAATACTTTATGTGACATAGAAGTTAATATATTAAGATAAAATAAAAGTCTACCTAAACTAACTAAACTAAAGGAATAGCTGACCTTTCCAGACATCTACAGAAACCATAAACAAACAAATAACTATTTTATATTGTTTAAATAATTAATGTACCTGGTCAAACTTCAAAAGTGTATGAATGTCATTTTTCTTGATCATGGTTATAACTTCTGCAACATCATATTTACACAGCCTGTAATTCAAATCTCCCAGCCAAATCACAACACTGTAAAAAGATGTGATTAAGTTTAAATGATTAGGGAATCGCAAAATAATTTAATACATTGCATATCAACTCAGAATATTCTGTAGCAGTTATGGTGCCAGGAGTTCCCTGATGTCATTCCATGGTGAGGAGTCAAAATAATTTTTGAACAGTTTGACTCTTACCCCAGTCTCTTGAGGGCTCTGTGGTCCTTCCGGTTTAAGTAACCATTCGGCTTAACTAATATCCATTTTGTCCCTACTAGGTCTTAATTGGCTGAAAGCACCAGCTGACAGTCCTCAGCCAAAGAACGCCCTCCAAAGTTTGATAAAATGTATATTACCAATTCTGAACCTCTGCTTTAGTGGACATTCAAGAGACAAAGGAAAGTGTAAAAAAAACACAAAACTGGTTTGATTCCTTAATGTGACAAGGGACCAGAGTACTCCTGAAATCATAGCCTCTATAGTAGTTATTTGTTAGGATCATGCACATTTGCCATATAAATGTTGCAGCATTTCTATGAGCTAACCTGTATTTTTTCAGATTAAAATATAGACATACAAGTCTTTCCAACGTAAAACAATCTTAAGGAAGAACGACAATGTATCAACACGGCTCTGCTGAAACTTACTCATGCCTCATGATGTTTAAGGTTGGTATATTTTGGTCAGGTACAGTAAAGTTCAGACGAGCACAAATATCCTTATAATCCTGATTCCGCCGCTCAAAATCTTCCACGTGTGCAGCCAGGTGAGAATTAACAAAACAGAAACTTGTGTTGTGAAAAATAAACCTCACGGCTACACCTCCCTTGTTACCCTAAAGAGGAGCAAAAATAAATAAATAAAACAAAAAAATTAATTAGTTCACAGGGTAACTTAGAAGAGGTAAGAAAATATGTAAAATGACAAAAAGAAGCGCAACAGAACTTTTTTTCAGCACTATTTTATTTTACAGAGTAAAAAAAATAAAATAAAAAGTTACCATTTTCCCCATAATGCCTGTTCCTACAGATTCTGCTACAACTTCCTGGATGTGTTTGAAGTGTTCTTTCTTCGCAAACACAAGCATCATCATTCCAACAAGTCTGATCAACCGAACCTGAAACAGATGGCCTCTTTCATTCAACGAAAAGCAATGGAGTAAAGAGGTATTCATAAACAGCATTCGGGAGGCAAATTTTATATGTGTAGTAAATGACTGCTTCATAAAGAAAAACTACCACAACAAGGGGACATAGTCTTAAATTAGAGGGGCAAAGGTTTAAAAATAATATCAGGAAGTATTACTTTACTGAGAGGGTAGTGGATGCATGGAATAGCCTTCCAGCTGAAGTGGTAGAGGTTAACACAGTAAAGGAGTTTAAGCATGCGTGGGATAGGCATAAGGCAATCCTAACTATAAGATAAGGCCAGGGACTAATGAAAGTATTTAGAAAATTGGGCAGACTAGATGGGCTGAATGGTTCTTATCTGCCGTCACATTCTATGTTTCTATGAAAAGAATGAGAAAACAAACATACACACCTTTACTAAAAAAGAGATACTCGATATGCAGAACTTTTTTATACTTTAAAGAGATATTACTGTGGCATTGCTAACTGATCAAACAAAAAACAAAACAAAAAAAACACAATTCAGAAAACTGCTATGTTTCACTGAGGGTTAATCCAGGTTCTAGTGGCTGTCTCACTAAGAGCCGCTAGAGACGCTTCCGCAATTCTCACTGTGAAAATCACTGTGAGAAGACGCTGGACGTCCATAGGAAAGCATTGACTAATGCTTTCCGATTGACTGTTTGAATGACCGCGCAGCTCTTGCCGCGCATTCGGAGCGGACGTCGGCAGGAGGAGGGGCCTTCCCCGGCGCTGGAGAAATGCAGGAGGGGGGCTTTAAGGTGGGGGGGACCTAAAGACTCTATAGTGCCAGGAAAACGAGTTTGTTTTCCTGGCACTATAGTGGTCCTTTAAGCATATTAAAGGACCACTCTAGGCACCCAGACCACTTCAGCTTAATGAAGTGGTCTGGGTGCCAGGTCCAGCTAGGGTTAACTAATTGTTTTATAAACATAGCAGTTTCAGAGAAACTGCTATGTTTATCAATTAGTTAAGCCTTCCCCTATTTCCTCTAGTGGCTGTCTCACTGACAGCCGCTAGAGGCGCTTGCGTGATTCTCACTGTGAAAATCACAGTGAGAGCACGCAAGCGTCCATAGGAAAGCATTATGAATGCTTTCCTATGTGACCGGCTGAATGCGCGCGCAGCTCTTGCCGCGCGTGCGCATTCAGCCGACGGGGAGGAACGGAGGCGGAGAGGAGGAGGAGAGCTCCCCGCCCAGCGCTGGAAAAAGGTAAGTTTTTACCCCTTTCCCCTTTTCAGAGCCGGGCGGGAGGGGGTCCCTGAGGGTGGGGGCACCCTCAGGGCACTCTAGTGCCAGGAAAACGAGTATGCTTTCCTGGCACTAGAGTGGTCCTTTAATCACTCTCTAAGACTCCTCGCAAGATGCAATTTGTTTATGAGTTCATCATGAAAGCATCAGATCTTTCTGATTTACTGTGATGCAAAGAAATGTAAAAGAAACAAGACTCACTTTCTTATATTTGCCCTTTGGATGTAGGCTTTTTTCAACAGCTTCCAACCACTCCTGTTCCTTTCCTGAATCAAAGTAGAAAAACGCTTCTGTGCTGAGGTCAAGCTCTTGAAACCTGAAAGAGATTGCCAATTGAGAACCTTCTTACACCCAAAAAAAAAAAATCAGTAAGTCTACAAACTGTCCTGTAGGTAGCAGGAAAACAAAGTCTATACCAAATGCAAAACTGAGCACTGCAGCCATGAATCAATTCTGCTTCACAGAAAGACTATTAGTTCAAAAAGAATAAGTGCTAGAGCCATTTAAGCATGGAAGCACAATTCTAATACACAGAATACGGTTTAAAAAAAACAAAACAAAAAAAAAAACTATACCATGTGCACACTCACCCAACAACATAGACATCAGGAGGGTCTGTGTCCGCACATAACCATGGCTCTAAGCTTCCATCTGGAGACTGTCCGTTTACATTCCAAGTACCCACAAAGAATCTGCAACACATCATAAATTAGGTAATCTGATGTGAGAAGGCAAACAAATGGTCATTACAACAGGAGGGGATGAGATGGGAATTCATAATCAACTGAACAAAGCAAAATAATGTGTGGGTGCACTGAAACAAGAGACACATTTATGAGATACAGCTTTAAAAAGAACTCCATATTTTTAAAATTAATGGGTAATAATTTTACCATTTTACAAATCCAAATTGTTAACACAACAGCATGGTGCCGGTATGATCCAATTTAAGACACGTGCCATCAAAAAAGCCTTCTCCAATACGTTATTAGTATTTTTCTAGCCAAAAGAGAGACTTTTCAAAACAGTATATTTTGTAAATAAATTGTGCATGATGTGTGTGGTAGTCGACTAGTCTATGAGTAACAGCGTGCAACATATGCCTACTTTCGATCTATATTGCTTTCTTTCTGGACTGCAATAAAAATGTATTATTCTTAAATAAGCCTTTCACTTTACAGGATGACTGACTGATTGTGGGGATCAGGAAGCACCAGACCAGTTTCTGTCAAAAGCATATTCCTGTCCTTGAGACATGTTATATATAGATATGGCTGTGCTAAATAAAGTGTTGCTTTTGTAGTACACAGCTACATGTACCATTTAGTGCTCCTTTAATGAGCCGATAAACTGCACAGATGAAGCAAAGAACATTTCTAAAACTCCTCTGGGCATGCAAATGGAAAAGGAACACTTCAGACTAACCTCCCTTTTGTTCAGAGGAGGTGGGTGATGCGTTAGAGAGCAGGGCATAGTCTACTTTGCAGGTTGAAAGCACAGTAAGCAGACAGGAATAGAATACATGCGTTTTCTTCTAAAAATTTAAAAGTTACTGTTAAAGGCCATTTACACATCTCTCATACTCTAACAAAGCCCGATTTAAATGGACACTAAGCACCAATATCACTACAGTTCATTGGAGCGATTATGGTCAATGAATCTTTGGGTGCTGTACCACATTTTTTTGATTATTCATTTTGAAGCTCTCTCCAGCACATAAAAACTATCAGCCTATTATTGCTTTAAGAAAAGAAGTTACATTATCTGAGCGTTGGGCTTTGTAGTGCTGGATAGAGCTTGAACTTTGTCAAACTGCCCTAAAAGGGTTATAGCCAAAAAAACGTAATATTATAATAACTGCAGTGGCCCTTTAGTCAGAAAACACAACTCAGATGTTCATGGTCTACTATTCTGTGTTCTGGCATCCACTGGCAAGAATATAGCTGCCCCCACCACCACTCAATGATTCATCCCTCTTATCATTCACCTTTTCTCCTTCTATTAATATTCTGAGTTAGCGATCAATCTTTCTCTCTATATCTATGTCCCAGTGTTCACTGTTGGTAGTTAATAGTAAATGAATGTTGAAGAAGCAGAGACTGTTTTCCCATCTCTTCTTGGGACGATGTGACGGCACAGATCCAGCCCATCACTCTATCACCAGAGCATACAGAGGCAGATTGCGCCCCTTGCAAACAAACAAAAAAAAAGTTTCTATTACATGCTGTTCAGAATATTTTACACCCACAATTCCCTAGTGGGTTTATCATACAAATTACAGTAAACCTCAGACCCCAGTGACAATCATTTCCCGCAACATGCAAATAAACATCCTGATGACTAAAAGAATTGCGTACCCTTATCAAGAGAGAGCAGTAATAAAGAAAATATAATAATATACTATACTGTGTAGATTACAGAAGACAATCTGTTTTTATATATACGCATATATAAAAATAACACACAAGCTCCAAATGAATTGGCCCATCGGCACCCTATAATATATGCATGTTCAGGTGAAAGCAGCCTCTTGGTTATATATTGATAGATTATGCTCTCAGCTGAAGGGACATTATGGGTCAAGCCTGCCCTATAACATTTTGCAGGGTTTACATTTAGGCTGTGAACGTGTCACACTTACCACTACAGCAGCAAGGCATACCTCTGTGCACACAGCAAATGCATAAAAGCTTTACTCTTCTATTTTAAAGAGCAAGCAAAACACTACCAGAAGAGATTGGTTCCTGAGCACATGTAAGTACAGTTGTGTTTTTTATAAGGCTACCTACTTCGCAAGGTCTTGCTGTGCAAAGTTATCTTCACACCAGCAACTGAGGTTATAGATTGCATTACAGCACCGAGTTAGGACATTTATGGTTATAGGTCGGATTTAGCAGTAATTTATTGGCTAACATTACAGTATGAGTATCGCATGATATTCTAGTAATAAAACACTGAAATGAGTCAATACAATTTGCATCACAGAGTTTCTGAGAGCAAAGCTTATAGAGAATTAACAATACATATAAAAGGGACACTAAAGTCACCAGAACCACTCACTGCCTATAGTCACCTGCCTAACTCCCTGTCTGACCCCAGGTGCGTGCCTATGGCTGAAGTTGGCAATGTTAACCAGGCTCTGGGAATGAATCTTTAAAGTGACACTATAGTCACCTGAATAACTTCAGCTTAATGAGGTTGTTCAGGTGAGAACTATAGCTCCCTGCAGTCTTTATCTGAGAAAATACAGTGTTTACATTGAAAGCTAGGAACACCTCCAGCTGCAGTCACTCAGAGTGAACCAGATGGACTTCTGAGTTGATGGAGGCATACTATGCCTCCATCCACTCAGATCTGCTGTGCACGAGCATCCTGTGATTCAGTATCTCCTCCCACTGCATGCAGACACTGATATTTCCTCATAGAGATCCATTGATTCAATTCATCTCTATGAGGAGATGCTGATTGGCCAGCGCTGTGTTTGAATCATGGCTCTGCCCCTGATCTGCCTCCTTGTCAGTCTCAACCAATCCTATGGGGAAGCACTGTGATTGGATCAGGCTATCACATGTCAGCAGACTGCTTGTTTTTCCTGAGTCTCAGCATGCAGATTTACAGTTTCTGGCTTGAATACAGTAAGATTTTCACTATATTTATGGAGGCATGAGGGGCCCAGGGGGGCTAGATGGTCGTGTTAACACTATAGGGTTAGGAATACACGTAGTTGCACTGGGGACTATAGTGTCCCTTTAAGCCAGTAAATTAATCTGCTTGATCTGCTAAACGGTGACATTTCTGTTATGGATGAAATAAGAAATCTGCCCAGTGTTAGCATTATCTTTAATTAGAATCTCATTTAGAGTTGGACTTGACTTATCCCTAACCTTCATCCTAAATGTTTTAACTCCCTGGCTGTAGTGTGATTGCTACCCATAACTTTTTACCTTGAAGGATTTCGCCAAGTAGAACTATTCACACAGTGTATGTGCACATTCCCACATGTAGACAATGGGTATGAAGATGTTTTATTCATAAAGAATGACTGTTCTCACTGACCTGTAGTTCTCGATATTCACATATTCGTTTTCTTTTTTAGCTAGCAGATGTTTAATCAGTCCTTCCCTCTGTCCAGACTGGGTGTTTGGGACAAACAGCTTACGCATGCTGTTGGTCATTCTAGGTTTCTCCCATCCAGCTGGGTCTCTCTCTCGCTCCCGAACAGGACTTTAGAAAGGAAGAAAAAACAAAATGTAGTAAGTACATACAGTAACCATAACCGTAGAAACAATTTATACTTTTATTTTTTTATACTGAGCAAGAACATAAAACGTAATGATCAATTTTCGTAAAAAGCATAGTAGATAATAAACACACTTACTTCCTGTCCACAGCTAGTGGAGGGGGAGGAGGCGGTTCTCTGCGTGAGCCTGGTTGTCTGTTTTCAAGGTTCCTCCTCTTCTCTATATTTGCGACACTAAAATTATCATCAAACCCCAAATTCCCTGAAATAAGAGAGCGAGAGAAAGGAGAAAGTTAGTATCAAGAAACAATTTATTCAAATTCACCAATTCTTTTTTTTCCCCTGCTATAAAATGCCCCATGGAAAAAAAATGTTATCTGTAAAAAATAAAAATCGAAGAGAACTACGTACTGGATCATAAATTATATTTACCGACTCCTTTATACCTACAAAATCATGCATATCAGAAAGGTTGACATTTTCTAAACTATGATTAATGACATGAAGAACAGTCTAGGATTATATAGCATCATGTACACAGTGGCCTAGTGGGAAGAAGAGATAAGGATAACGGCGCTCTGTTAGGGAGAAAGAGGAAGAAAAAAAAAAAAAAAAGCTTCAAAAAGGTACAAATTTATATAGAGCAGATTTACAGTAGAAGGTAGGCACATCAAGTATATTAATTAATACACTTGTGCTACAAAATCACAACACACACTTAACATACCATCCCTTCTAAGTAGTTTAAAATGGCACAATAATATAATATAATCATGGCACAATAATTAAAGTCTGTGCACTAAAAAGGTTGAAAGTAATTCTCTAACCAGTTTTATTGTTCTCTGGAAACATAGTAGAAGGATTGGTTTTCAGCAAATATTTTCACAAGCAAGAATTTTCTTTTTCTCCATGATCTGGACTAACACTTCAACGATTGTAGTCCCACTGTCATCAAATACCAGCACTCAATATTATATTATTATATGCCTTATAAAGCTCTGACACACTCCACAGTGTTGAATTGCTAAGGAAGGAGACAACTTTGACTTAAAGGAACAAGAGGTGGTAAGGGATGTGTTCAAACAAGTTTACAATATGAATGAAGTGAGGCAAAATATAAATTGTTTATTAGTGGCATATGTTTATTAGGCCATAATATAGATAAATGTTGGGATTTTAAATTGGACACGATCATGCATTTACCACCTACATCTAAAGCACTCATATGGTTCTGTTTTTTCACCCTAAAACTCACTGCACAAGCCTGTCCCACTTCTCATTCAAGATGCCACAACAAAGAATTAATCATCTCTTGTTTTGACTACAGCTTTTCTTTTGTATTGGAATTGCTACTGCCTCATTCGTCTTATGATTTGAAGAGTGAAATCAAGATAAAGGGGCACTATGGTCACCAGAACCACTACAGCTTAATGTATTGGTTTTGATGCCTATAGCATGTCCCTGCAGCTGTAGCACTGGAAACACTGCCTTTTTAGAGAAAGGCAGTGTTTACATTGCGGTCTTGTAACATCTCTAGGTGCAGTCACTCAGACAGCCACTTTTTGTGTCAGCAATTAAAAAATGCTGATTGGTGCAGCGTGGTGTGTTCTGCACATGCACAATTGCCCCCCGATGCTTTCCTATGTGAAAGCATTGGATTTAGATCAACAAGATTGATGATTTCAACCACAGAAACAGGACCACCATTAATCTCCACGTAGAGAGGCCTGAGGACCTAAATAGCAATTCCTGTAATATATACAGGGAGTGCAGAATTATTAGGCAAGTTGTATTTTTGAGGATTAATTTTATTATTGAACAACAACCATGTTCTCAATGAACCCAAAAAAATCATTAATATCAAAGCTGAATATTTTTGGAAGTAGTTTTTAGTTATAGCTATTTTAGGGGGATATCTGTGTGTGCAGGTGACTATTACTGTGCATCATTATTAGGCAACTTAACAAAAAACAAATATATACCCATTTCAATTATTTATTTTTACCAGTGAAACCAATATAACATCTCAACATTCACAAATATACATTTCTGACATTCAAAAACATAACAAAAACAAATCAGTGACCAATATAGCCACCTTTCTTTGCAAGGACACTCACAAGCCTGCCATCCATGGATTCTGTCAGTTTTTTGATCTGTTCACCATCAACATTGCGTGCAGCAGCAACCACAGTCTCCCAGACACTGTTCAGAGAGGTGTACTGTTTACCCTCCTTGTAAATCTCACATTTGATGATGGACCACAGGTTCTCAATGGGGTTCAGATCAGGTGAACAAGGAGGCCATGTCATTAGATTTTCTTCTTTTATACTCTTTCTTGACAGCCACGCTGTGGAGTACTTGGACGCGTGTGATGGAGCATTGTCCTGCATGAAAATCATGTTTTTCTTGAAGGATGCAGACTTCTTCCTGTACCACTGCTTGAAGACTGGGTCTTCTAGAACCTGGCAGTAGGACTGGGAGTTGAGCTTGACTCCATCCTCAACCCGAAAAGGCCCCACAAGCTCATCTTTGATGATACCAGCCCAAACCAGTACTCCACCTCGCTGGCGTCTGAGTCGGACTGGAGCTCTCTGCCCTTTACCAATCCATCCATCTGGCCCATCAAGACTCACTCTCATTTCATCAGTCCATAAAACCTTAGAAAAATCAGTCTTGAGATATTTCTTGGCCCAGTCTTGACGTTTCAGCTTGTGTGTCTTGTTCAGTGGTGGTCGTCTTTCAGCCTCTTACCTTGGCCATGTCTCTGAGTAGTGCACACCTTGTGCTTTTGGGCACTCCAGTGATGTTGCAGCTCTGAAATATGGCCAAATTGGTGGCAAGTGGCATCTTGGCAGCTGCACGCTTGACTTTTCTCAGTTCATGGGCAGTTATTTTGCGCCTTGGTTTCTCCACACGCTTCTTGCGACCCTGTTGACTATTTTGAATGAAACACTTGATTGTTCGATGATCACGCTTCAGAAGCTTTGCAATTTTAAGAGTGCTGCATCCCTCTGCAAGATATCTCACTATTTTTGACTTTTCTGAGCCTGTCAAGTCCTTCTTTTGACCCATTTTGCCAAAGGAAAGGAAGTTACCTAATAATTATGCACACCTGATATAGGGTGTTGATGTCATTAGACCACACCCCTTCTCATTACAGAGATGCACATCACCTAATATGCTTAATTGGTAGTAGGCTTTCAAGCCTATACAGCTTGGAGTAAGACAACATGCATAAAGAGGATGATGTGGTCAAAATACTAATTTGCCTAATAATTCTGCACTCCCTGTATATATACACACACACACACACACACACACTTGTATTCCTGACATTATTGTGTTCCTTTAACAAAATGCCAGTGGTTTTCTATAACACAGGGTTTCACTGCAGCGTTTTAACCATGAAGTCACAGCTTTTAATCACTTGCTCAAGATCTTCTAGTTAAGTTTTTAAAAGAAAAAGTAGAAACAAACATTTCTGTGCACCAGTGTGTGCTAAAACGCTGGCGCAAGCCAAAGAAACAATGCTTCTTATCCATGGATAGGTATATTAAAGATATTACAGTATTCACATTTTTTATGCAAAAACTAAATGAAAACAGCCCACACAACTCCAAAATGGAAACCAACCCTGGAAATATTGCTACAACATGAAATAAAAAAAACAAAGCAACCACTTCTACCAGATTGTTGGAGATGTGGCAGGGCATTAGGCTCATTCCCCCACATATGGTGGGATTGTGAGGAGCTGAACCCCATGAAACTAATTCTATCCGGGTTAGTACATTTTATTCTCAAGGCACAAATTGATTTAACTGCCCAAATGTTTTTGTTCCATTTAGATATGCCAAGGGTTAAAATAAAAACTAAAATGCTCATGATTCATATCTTTATGGCAAGTAAATTAGTTATGGCCAGGAACTGGAGAAACATGGGCCCTTTGAATTGGCATGACATACGTACACAAGTGGACTTCCAATATAGGATGGAAGCAGGCATAGCATTGGATAGAGTATCCAAAGAGGAATATGATGACATTTGGGCCCCTTTGGTTAGATATTCAAGAACTTAAATCCCCCACTAATTCCCCAATACCACTCTCTCATTGTTAGGAAACGTAGTAGTTTCATTTTTTTCCCCCCGTTTGTATGGGTATGAAAGGGTTTAATGTGATTATCTTTGTGATTTGAATACTTCTATTGTATAAACATGCAAAATTGTAGTTTTAGATATGATATATGTATTAAAATAATTCATTGTAATATAGTAAATCTATTTTAAAGTATGTTATATGGATGAAAATTAAGTGAAAAATAAACATATATTTTAAAAAAAAAGCAACATTTACAACCTATGGCTCAAGATACATTATATATTATGCATTAATCAGACACGCTGGAGGCCATAACTGACACATTTCATCTTCTATGGCAATTTCTGCAAAATGGTAACAAGCTTCCTCAAATGGAAAAATATCTAGCATTCAGATTCTCAATCAAGCAGAAATTTGCTCACTAAATCTTCACAGGAAATTTATAATGGAAAATAAATTTCAGTCCACATGCTGTCCATCCCCCACTGGAGAACTATTCTGCATTTGCATATATTACGAACTGAATGTTACACACTATAAAATGAGTACAAGGTTAATAACGGACTCAATTATAAATACCTGGAGCGGCTTTTGAGGGTATCCCAGGTGTAGCCTCAATCTTTCCTGCAGGTTGGTACCAATTAGATGACTCTTTCTTGTCAAATCGAGCAGTTTTTAGATATGCTGCATGACAATAGAGATTTAAAAATAAAGCCCTAGCTCACTGTAATGTGAGTTTACTCTTACAGCAGTCATTAAAAAAAACACATTTAAAAAAAGTGCATAAAAAATATATATACTGTTATCCTGAGGGGGGGAGGGGGAGGAAGTGCTTTCTAAAACCCTAAAAAGCAGACACACACAATAAAAACTGGCTGTGGTCAAATGATAAAGGAAATCCTTGAGAACAGGAAATCAACGGAAACAAAGCTGTATGAACGCTGATAGGTCAAACATGACAGATCCATTTTGCAGTGCAGCTAAATGTTATCACTAAACACCATCATCACTCATCAAACACCACATTTTAGCGAACTGAAAGCCCAATTGCAAAATGTTAAAATAGCCAGGTTGTGAATAATGCCAAATCGGGAAAGCTATTTAAGCCAAAATGTTGCAATTTGATTTTCAATACACTACCATCCAGTGTTAATAAACTATGTGGTGTTAGCAAAGTGGTATCAAATGCACAGCTATAGAAAGTTATCTTACCCAGTGATCTGCCCCTGAATGGGGAAAGATCCTCAGCAGAGGAAAAACTGTTTCAATGGCTGCAAGAAATTCATGTAAGCGGGCTTCAACTGTCACATGCACTACGGCATAACAGTCACATTAGTTCCAGTGACAAGCGTGGAGCTAACAGACATGCATTTGCTCTTTGTTTGCTTATACTTTCCTAGCCATAATACACATAGGATGTGTAAACCTATGTTTGATAGATGACAGATTTCCAGTAATATATGTAGCTTGCAGTACAAAATAGCAATTAGGAGGAGATTTACCCTGACCCTAAAATTAATTACTATAAAACACACCGGTCCAGTACAGCACCTGCTTTTGCGGGAATATACAAAGGCATCTGTTAAATAAATGACCCACTCTTTGATATATAGTGTGGCCACTGTATGGGAATGAATACCTATCTGATCAATCAATAATGCTATAATCCCTGCGTTCCCTAGAACTTTCTGTATTAAAAAATATAGCTCGCTTTCAGCAGGAATTGTTCTAAATGAGGAAAACATTAATTGCATATGCAGTCAAACCACAGAATAATCAGGGATTCTATGGCGCAAAAAAGCTTTGTAAAAAAAAAAATAATTTTCTTTTATACTCAATAGTTAAGCTATAGATCAGGAAAAGAAAAGTGCTTTAGAAGATAGATAAACAGACAAACGGATTTTATTTAAGTAAGATAACGGTGCCATAAATACAAATCACTCAAGTTCAAATCACTGAGCTCAATAGTTGTGACTCAAGGTCTATATATATAGCTGCCCTATTTAAAAAAGAAAAAAAAGATACACAGTACTAGATACTGTACATTTAAATCTCGCTTTTTAAAAGATATTCTTACACTTCACACTGTAAAAATGAGTGGCATAAACTGTGCAGTTAAATTATAATGTATGGTGGGTTACTGCAGACATGTTACCGTAGGAGCTTCTGTTTACTATTTTTTTTTCTTCTATTTACTATTTATTAATTATTATTTTTTTAAAGCAACTGCACTTAAGTAGGCCAGAAAGACTGCCGCAACAATCAGGAGCCTTTCTATTCTTCTGTGAACCCTGTGCACTGGGTTTACGATATGTAGATAACCGCTGGTGCAGCTCAAACTGTCAGGCCTGATAAGAAGAACTGCAAAATAAACCAAAAGCCAACATGTTGCTATCAGTTTATTCATGGCCCCGGTTAAAAGTTTTTTTTTCTCTCTTTTTTTACATCCACGTAGACAAAAAGGGGAGGAGTGTGCATACAGTTTGCATTGGGTTGGGTTATAGCTTCAGCAATTTTTGCAAATCTCTGCACTTGTAAACAACAACAAAAGGGACACGGTACAGAGGACCTCATTGCACCATATCCTATGTAATAAGCAAAAAAGAGGTTATCATGCTTAGTGTCACCCTATAAGCTCATAGCAATTGGTATAAAACACCTTGATGTAAGGTTTTAGTTGTGTGCTTAAATGACCCATATACCCCAAAAAACTATTTAAAGCTTATGTTTTGCTGCACATTACAAACATTTAGTAAGCACTTACTCTCCTGTATGATCCGCATCTGTGCCAGCAACTCCATGCATTTATCTTCGTCGGAAATTTCAAACAGGCGCTCCGCAGACCAAGGGTCAGCTTGTACTCTCACTTTACAGCCACCTGCAAACAAGCATCCGGTATAATGTTACGGCAAACTCACAGGATTTATATACACACAATCAGTTCCAGGACAATGACTTCTAGCTTTTCAGTTCTTTCCACAGAGTACAACAATACAGGTTTAAATTGCTCTAGGTGACTTGAAGTGTCAAGCAATGTGTTATATTACAAACCTGGAGAATAGTATCAAAGAACGGAAAAATAGAAAGATTTAAATGGTGTTAGCCGACCTACGATGCTGACCATCACACCTTCACGACTCAACGCCGCTATAGCAGCAATATCACTAAAATGAAAACATCCAAACTCCGCATAAAATAGTTCACAATAGGAAACATTTGGTCACATTGATATTTTTGGCATGCCAAATGTATTCTATTTAGACATCATGTGGCAGAAATTAGGTTAACTTAACACCACCTCTCCACGACTATTGCAGCCTCCGTGATCCCAGAGCCTGTGTATTAAACAGATTGCAGCCCATTTGCACTTTCCTCCTACCTCCCGATCCACCTCCTGATTGTCCTGAAATCTATACAATTGGCAGTAATTTGACTAGCACAATGTATGACATACAAATTATTTAAAGTGACACCAACGTCATATCAGGCAGGACAGCCCCGTTTATACACATCTTTGTTGATTTAACAACGGTAAAACTATTGGAGTAAAACACAAAAAAGTAGAATGACAGAGGTGCTAAATGTTATTTGTGCGCGAGAACACTTCATATATTTGTTGTCAGGTGGAACAGAGTCTATAAAGTACTGAAACTGAAATACGATTTATTTTACTGAAGCAAATATTAGAATGCACTGCAATGGAATAAAGGAACAAACGTCATGTGCTTTCCAATTGTCTGTGAGTGGCTTCCTCGCTGCTTCTACAGAAAAAGGTACTCGATGTCAAGGAAAGATCACTCCAAGCACCATGTTTTAGAGTTTATTTTAGTGAGGAAGGTGAAACTTCTCATATGATATACGAGAATTGAGGGGAGTAGAGTTTGAAAAAGAAATTGTTGATACCCAGCGTGCCAAACTACTTAAAATTGATTTAAAAAAAAAAACCAAAAACTGGTCTTCAGAGTACTTGCGCTACATTATCTACAACAGGCTGTAGTAGTTATAGTGCTTAGAATGCCCCTTTTAGCATTTATTCCTTGGGAAGCACTGGGGGTATTTATCTTTTTTTTTAGGAAAACAAGGTTAAGAAAAAAAAATCTATTGTGGGGAAACACAAACCAGAAAATATCCCACTGTCTTTAATGCAGAAAATAGAGGCAAAGCAAGAACTGCAATGAAATTCTCTCCCCATATGTAATTTTCTATAATGTTTCTAGATTTCTAAAAATCTCACAAGAGAAAGATTCTTAGCAAGTCTTTACTTACAGTTTCAAGTTTTAATTGGTCACCCACTGCAGTGGTTCTCCTTGAACTAGAGCAATGTTCTACTGCTGAGATCAACAGTGTGTTATTTGCGGCTTAATGCATCACATACTGATTTTTGCACAATGAGGAACGGTCACTTTGTAGAGCTAACAAAAACGTAACTTTGAATTGTGCTTTATGCGATCCTTACTGCGTAGAACTATATTTCCATCCCCTTCACGTTTTTATTTCCAATTAAAAAAAATATATATTTTTTTTTAATCCAAAATGAAATGCTAGAATCATCTAATGGTAGTGATATGCGACATCTCACTACAGGTCCCATCATCCTCCATGTCCCCTAAGCAATCATCACTACTGTCTTAGCAATGTAAGTTCACAAGGTGCCCACAGTAAGGTTACTGTATGAATCCATCTAGGAGTTATGATGCCAACTCCTATGAACCAGCTACAGGTCACCCCCTGCATCTTGTAAAGCAGCTGCATTCTTTAAGATAATCCTTAAAAACCTGCAAAGCCCAAACCGCTGCGACAAGCAATGTGTACAGAGGAAATCCACAGCCATGTCAGTCACACAAAGATTACTAGGGAAGAACAAGACAGCTTGGAAAATATGAGTCACAGCTACACTTACCCAGCAGCTCTTTACAAACAATTTCCTTTCAAGCGGATACATATTCACAGGGTAATCAAGGGACCAGAAAACAATTAAAATTAAAAGATATGTACAGCGTTCTGAAACCCTGTTGAATTAACATAACCATTATTAAGGGTATCTCATTAGAAGCGTGTTGTGCCAGCTGTGTATTCAGCCTCAGAAGGCGTCTGAAACACGGGGCATTATGTACAAATACAAAAGGCGAGGGCACCAGAGCTGAAAGTGAGCAGTCGAATTACAAAACCAATACCCCAAGGCGGTTTTAATAGAAATTACTTAACAAAGTTGTAAAATTGCTTTCTAAATATCACGCCTCCGTTGAGTTGCAGGATAAATGTGTGTCCAGATTAAGTGCAACTGTGGTATTTCCTGGGCATTGTTAAGTTACCAGCTTCTCTCACTTTTTCCCCCCCCCCCAAGAGGCAGGCAGGACAGGTCATTAGGTGCACCTTTACACTTTGTTCCCTCTAGCATGTAAGCTCATTGAGCAGAGCCCTCAACCCCTCTGTTCCTGTGCGTCTATTTGTCTGGTTACAATTACATGTCTGTTAGTCCACCCATTGTACAGCACTACGGAATTTGCTGGCGCTATATAAATAATAAAATAATAATAATAATAATAATCAAATGACAGGTAGCACTGAAAACACAAGATGCCATTCCACAATCGGATCATGCCTTCCAAGCCTCAAAAAGAGCAACACCAACAGAACTCCGAGCGTCGGTCTGGTTTGACATATCTTCCATGGTCTGTTTCCTGTTGGATTTCTTTCTCTCAGTACTCCTGTGAGAAACACATTTACATTCCAGAATAATGGAAAGGCTTATCAGCAGTGTTGGGAATGCAGAGCTGTATTCCTGACACTATAGTATCCCTCTGGCCCCTGTCCCATATAAATGGTTAAAAACCTTTTAAACATGTGCCTTATTCCAGCACAGATGTCCCTCAGCGCAGGGTCCGGCTTCTCCTCCGCCAATATCCACGCAATCCATGTACTCAATGTGCATGCGCAGCGAGTGCCGCGCGCATTAGGCCTTCCTCATAAGAAAGCATTGAATAAATACTTTCCTCTGGGTTTTTTTTTTTTTTTTTTAACTCCTCATGCAATGCATGACTATGTCCAGCATCGTTTCACAAAGTCAAAATCCATTAAACTGCAGGAAGCACCTATAGTGACTGTCTGGTTTCGTTTCTGTAAAACTGAAATGTTTTACATTGCAGGGTTAAGTGAACCATGACACTGCACCCAGACCACTGCGATGATATAAAAGTTGTCTGTGTGCCTATAGAGTCCCAATAAATCGGACCTTTTTCTATCAGGTTACACTCCCTTCTGTCCTGTGGAAGACAGTTATGCGGGAGGATGCAAGATGAACTCTGGGAGGTTACACGCTCTTGTTCCAATACAGTTTTCTCCAATGCATCCCAAGGTAGCAGGTAAGAGCACCAGCTCAGTTTAAGACACATGAGCATTGCAATCCACAGGGAATGGACACACACCGTATGCCCATTTCAATAGCTTGAATAAAAGCATTGCTAGAGGAAGTTTTTCCATCTAATTATGGACCCGTCAGCATTGATTACTACAAATTACATTTTATGTATGCACCTCCCATAGGCGCAAAAAATAAATATTATAGTGTGAAATCTTGTATGTTGTCTTAAGTACAGATGTCTGTGGCTACAGGATTTTCATTAATTTTTTTTTACAATAAATAGTAACAAACATATTATTGTTTTTCTATATGAAGTACGTCTGTTTAAGGCCTAGTATACTGTATGCACTAGTACATGCATGACTTAATAGAGTTAACTCAACTCA
Organism: Pelobates fuscus; assembly: GCF_036172605.1. Classification (NCBI taxonomy): domain Eukaryota; kingdom Metazoa; phylum Chordata; class Amphibia; order Anura; family Pelobatidae; genus Pelobates; species Pelobates fuscus. The sequence continues at coordinate 38,683,203 of NC_086325.1, forward strand.
AAAGAGTTCACCTGTGGCTAGATGATTCTATTAGTCTACGTAACGCACAGATATCTAAGCCTGCAGTAGGTTTCCTCCAATGCAAACATGCCTCTTTCTTTATTCAGATACAGTTCAGGTGAAAGGTGGGTGTGGACTTATCAAACGCAGTAACTGTATATTCAAATGGCTTGATAGTTACCAGGTGTTGTCGGATAAAGAGATCAAATTAAAATGTTTGCAGACCATCTCTACTGTCCAAGTGAGAATTCTGCATTATTTGAGCGACAGTAGGATGGTTGGTAATGGTTAAGAATTCAGGGGAGCTACGCTTTTATTTCTTAAACCACTTTAAAAAAAAAATTGCTGTTTTGACAGCTTGTATAGCTCATGTAGTTACAATTTACCTATTTTGGTCTTAACTATGTAATGCTGTTTTTACCTCTCTATAGTTTTATGTTTAGTAAATAAATCCTTCTGTGTTTGTTCTGTGTTTGTAAAACACAGAGCAAAAAAGTGTGATAAGGCTGTCCAAAATGTCACAAACATTAGACACTTATAATTTAAGAGAAAAAAAAATGTGTAGCAAGCATAGGTCACTATCACACCTGAAAAGCAAATACTTCTGGCAGGTTTATAACTACCTACGATACCTTCACTGAAACAGATAATAAGTAGCACATGTTCTTGCTAGCATGTTTTAAATAAAAGATTGCAATGTTTTACTGTTTAATGAACGTTCTAAGCACAATAAAATGGGCGTTGTAAATGTAGAGAGCCAAGAACTCACTTGGAAGCCAAGTTTATAACCAACAACCAATTTGGAGTTTAGCAAGTCCCTTCTCAAGCGACCACAAGTCTGCATTTTAGTGAATACACAACTGATTACAGGAGTGAGGTCAACACCCTCTTGTACAGACCGGTTGCTCACGTGAGATTGTAAATTTTCCCAACATGTTAAACAACCCAGTGCAATATAGATGACGTATGTGTCCCTTTTGATATCACTGCTAATTTATAACACTTGTAAAGATGTTAACAGTTCAAAAAAATAAATAAAATCCAGATAGAATATTTTGACACTTTTTTTATTTATTCTTAAAGGGAAGCAGCGGTTAAAAAAAAGAAACTCATTTTATAATGCACTGTATGCATGCATTAACAAAATAATGCAAAAACATCTGAAGCTGCATAGCTGAAAAAGGTTGAATTTAGCAGAAGAAATAACCTTACTAGACCAGAAAGAGGCTCTTCTAATTAAGAGGGGTTAATGGGATCAGTAGTTTATCCCTCCAGCAGCCGTTCCATTAAAGGAACACTATAGGGTCAGGAACACAACCATGTATTCCTGACCCTATAATGTTTCACCCACCATTAAGGTGGCTTGCCACCCCTTAAAAGCAATTAAAACTCACCTTATTTCCAGCGCCGTATGGCTCCGTCGGCAATGGCCCTGCCCCCTTGGTGACATCAGAATTGCCAATTTTTAGCCCAAGCATTGGATTGGCTACAATAGGCAAGGGGTAGGGCCAAAGGCCGTTTTGGCCAATCAGCACCTCCTCATAGAGATGCATTGAATCAATGCATCTCTTTAAGGAAAATTCAGCGTCCCCATGCAGAGAGTGGAGATGCTGAATGGCAGTGCTGCCTACTGTGCAGCACTGAGCCAGGAAGCACCACCAGGGGCCATCTGAGGAGTGGCCAATTGGAGGTGTCCCTAGGGGCAATGTAAACACTGCCTTTCCTCTGAAAAGGCAGTGTTTGCATTAAAATGCCTGAAGGCAATGATTATACTCCCCAGAACAACTACATTAAGCTATAGTTGTTCTGGTGACTATAGTGTCCCTTTAACCCCTTAAGGACACATGACATGTGTGACATGTCAGGATTCCCTTTTATTCCAGAAGTTTGGTCCTTAAGGGGTTAAACACAAAGGATGACTGGAACTGTAAAATGACAGCAGCCATGCTTTGGCTGGTATCTTCATGCACAGTACATTTTGAACAAAGTTAGATCCCTCCTGCACTCACAAATTGGATTTAGAAAAAAGCCATACCAAAAACAAAACAAAGAGGAAGTGAAAATTCTTCCTTTGCAGTGCCTGAACCGATGGGCATGATAATAGCTGCAGGGAGATTTATTTAGAAACCGCTGCAGGTATAAGCACTAAACATAGTCAGTAGGTGTAGGGTACTACCTGCATCATAACCTCTGTAATAAAGTAAAGATGTTATGGTATTTTGAGTGACCCCTTAAATGAACACCCCGAGCACCATAACCACTAAAGCACGCAGTAGTTCCCTGGTCCTCCTTCAACGATGTAAGCAGCAAATGTTTGACTTCTTATCTGGGTCTGCCAGACCCCAGTCACTTCCAGCAGTGAGAGCCGGAAACTCCTGGAGAGAGTTCCCGTTAGCACTCGTAAGCTAAACCCTGCCATGTAGTGCCAGCTAATTGGCTAAAAGCATCATCTGATCTCTCTCAGCCTCTGAGCTAAGCTCTGTACTGCCACGTTAAAATTATTAAAAAGAGCTTAAGGCTTTCATTGAGGATGTGAATAGCAGACAAAGAACCCCAGGTCAAACTGTTAGAAAATGGACACCTTTCAATGAAGGGGGGGGGGGGGCGCAACACTATGTGGTGGTTATGGTGCTTAAATTGTTCCTTAAAAGGGCACTGCAGGCACTATATCTGCCTAATCTTATTGAACTAGCTATAATGACTGTCTGGTGTCGCCAGGTGCTGTAAATTTATTCAGTGTTAAACAGTTTTTAATGCTTTATGAGAGAGTCTCCAGTAGCTCTTTGCTGATTTGGCTAATGAAGTATTAGCCCAAGGAAAAATGGGCAGTTGTCATTGGCCGAAAGGGAATGGGTATGACTACATAGAAGTGTGAAATCTCTGCCTTTGCCACACCTCCAGTAAGGGGTGGGGATTTTGGTTAGCCAAAGACCCTTTTTTATTGTTAAACTTCTCAAAAATGGTTCAACACTGAGACACCAGGATCTATAACCAAGTCAAAGAGATTAAATGGTTATCGTTACAGTGTACCTTTGAGAATTTTGGGGATATAAACTGGTTTAATGGCGCTCAATTACTTAAACACCACAGAGCCAATCGGGCCAGCTAGAAACTAACAAGATTACATTGAATTAGTATTGAAGATTAGAAGGAGTCACAGTACATACTGTTGGTGGGGATATCTATGAGAAGAGTCTCCTCTGCCTCTGTGGGAAGAAAAAAAAAAAAAAAGAGAATAAATAAACTAAATTCCAAATATACATGTAAAGGTTGTCAGAAAATAAAACACTTCATAATAATGGTGCAGATATCTGAACAGCAATCAGCACAACCTCCCCTCTCCTTCCAAGGTAAATAAAAATAAACCACAGCCCTCATTACCCAAGGAAGAGAACAACACTCGAGGCACAACAGTCAGCTTTTATTGCCAAGTCCCCTAGAAAAGGCCAAGAGTCCCAAGCAGGCAAAATTATTATTATTTAGCACTGCAGAGTATGATGCTCAATTTAAATATGATAAAATTCATTTTCTACATACATAGCGTTTCCATATGCAGAGCCCATGAATATATGTGTTAATGTATCTTATAAAATCAAAGCAAAATGAACCACTATGAAACTAATTCTACCAGGGATATAATAAGGTTACTAGAGTCAGTTTAGGCAACAGTATCAGCTGCCGTAGGTATCCATCTAAACATGACAGGAATTGCAATCTAACGTGAGTTGTACAACTGTAGTCCTTTAACTATTAATAAGGGTACAATCCTACCGAACAATTTGTTTCAAAAGGATTCTGTGTTCTTAGCTCTCTTTCCGCTCTTAAAAGTAAAGGGATTCAGAAAACAGAACTGTTTATGTTTGTTTTTTTAAATATTTTATTATTTATTCCTAGACACCTCGTGGTTCCTGAAAAGTGATGTTTCCATCTTCCTTTGACATTTACTGTCCGAAATTAAACTAAATGTTGCGACCTCAGAATAACAGAAACATACTACTTCCTTTGTTATGAGCTAAAAAAGGAATCTATTTTAACAAACAAGACACTCTTACGTTTGAAATATTATACACACACACACACTAAAAGCGACAAGACCACAATTTTGAATAATATTTAGGGAAATAATTAGCAGAGCACAGACAGTATCTCTAAGCAATATTTTAGAATAGAGAAACAAACGTAGATTAATATACACCTTGTACACATTTAAAGTTGCTTGTTATTGGTAGAACATCTTCATTGTTTGAATGTTTTGCTTCGGAGTGAATGACCAGCCTGAAAAGGGAGGGAAAAAAAAGGTCTACTTAATTTGTCAGACTTTAAATCTTTTTACACCAAAAGGCCAGTAACAGTACTATGTAATCTATGAAATTATATAGCACATGAGCAGAGCAGGTTCTGCTTCTTTGTGCCTTAACAAGGACATTGCGAAAAATAATTTCTAAAACTGTATTCAGATGCTAATGTAATTTTACTAGAACTGGCAGGGTTTGTATTGTCACAGGTAGGTTAAACCCAGAGTTGCACAGGTGTGTGTTACACACTATACAATGCCTGAAAGGCAATACTAAGGAAATCTACGTTACACATAACAAATGTATTCAAGTCAAACCAGCGTGTTTACTTTCAAAGAAAATAGATCCTATAACTTATCCATAGCATAAATGGAATCACTAACACACAATACAAAATTTGCAGAGATTCATATTAAAAATGCAATTGTTCCATGCATTTAACAGTTGAAACACCTGTCTAATGCTACATTAGTGTGTATGTCATTTATCTAGTGACCTTTTTAAAAAAAAAAATATATATATATATTTGTTTTCCAAATGTTGACCATTTAACAAGTGCAAGGGGACAGGTTATATACAATAAGTCGAAATACAACCATCTTGTGCATGCAATGTAATGGTTAGAGTAGGAATGTATCAAACAAGTGAAAAGTTTAGCTGTGAAAGTTACAGAGGTGCTGTTGTTGAAGTTTCGATTTCCTGACCTTGGGGTCAGTGCTCCATCTATTAGCCAAACCTCCTCTATGGACAATAGGCCTAGCCTTGACCATAGACTCCGTAGTGAAAAATATGATAGGTACTGACAAATGGGGGGAAGTGAGACGAATATAAATTCCAAATATGATGTAATACAGTCCCTTCTGTGCGGCGTAAATGTACAATAGGTGTGTGTGCTGAATTGTAGCGTGGGAAAACGTCTGCCCTACATGTTACTTGTGTTCCTGTCATAATGTTTGTCCAAAAGGTATTGCGTGTAGAGCTGGGGAGAATGAAGGGCATTCAAGCCATTCAAGAGTGAGTGAGTGAGTGTGTGTGGGGGTGTGTGTGTGTGTGTGTGTGAGACTGAGCATCAGTCGCCCTCTAGTGAGTTTTAACCTCTTTACCACATGGTAAGTGTGTTTGTTTGTGTTTTATATTTACTTCAGCACTAACACCCATACAAACAGCAAATTGGAGAGCAGTATGATAAAAAAATCCCATCTAGTGTTCACAGTTTTATCATAAATTCTGATCTCTCCCAGCAAGCACTGCTGCCAAAGCAACTTCCAATTTCAGTATGTCCTTGCCATTGCCATTGCCAAACAGAACAGCTTTAAAGAGATACTTCACTAACTCTGCAAGTGATTTCGTTAGCTACGAAAATGTTAAATATTAGTGGTGCTGCTTCTTTTTAATTTATTTTTTTAAAACCCAACATTTTATTCTACAAATCCAAAGCTGCCACTGCCTGGCATCTGCTGAAAATGTAAAATATGCTCCAAATCCTAATATACATATGTATGCAGATCTGTGCAAACAGTAACATGGCTAAAAATGTATAGTATCATTATTTACAGATATTTAACAGAACACTCCTACCACTATAACCACTACAGCCTATAGAACATTTTGACAACTTACCTAGGTCCTGTCGAGCACCCATTGGCACCTACAATTCAGCTGCAGGCTCCTGAAGCTTCCATTAGCTAAATTGAGCTTAGCTCTGTCATGTAGGGTTGGGTCAATAGGAAGTCAGCAGAGTTTGCTTGGCGGGAGCCATGTAAGTTGTCAAATCTTTCTTAAATGGAACACAAACATGTATACCTTTTTCTCACACAGCCCCGGTCTCGCAGCGGCTGGCTCCGCCTCCATGTCTGAGATCAGTCTTTATGATCTCACCCAATCCAATGGTTTCCCATAGGAAAGCAATGGAAGGCTATTGCACATGTGTGGCAAGATGCCGCGCTCCACCATTTACCATCTCCTCACAGAGATACAATGAATCAATGCATCTCTAGGGGGAAAACATTCAGCACCTCCATGTAGATCATGGAGACGCCGAACACCAGTGCTGCAGCATTAAACTAGGTAGCACCTCTAGTGGTCGTCTAAGTAACTGCCACTAGAGGTGTTCCTAGGCAGCAATGTAAACGCTGCTTTTTCTCTGAAAAGCCTGCAGGTACAGGCTATAGACACCAGAACAACTACATTAAGCTGTAGTGGCTCTGGTGACTATAGTGTCCCTTTAAGTGGTTTGGCTACTTAACTCAGGGAGGGTGCCAGGGCTCCCATGGCACTATAACTACTAGAGTAGGCTATAGTGGTTATGATGCTTTGAGTGTTACTTTATATTTGTTTTTAATCAAGCTCCTCTCTGCACCTAACTTTAGTAAAGGGTCATATACAGAAGAATTGTGAGTTGGTAATGTGCAGCAGAGGCGAGTATAAAATATACTTTCCTATAGTATACTTCTGTGTGCTCACGCCATTTTACCAATCAATCTACGGATTTATATAGTGTATATAAAAAAAGCAAACTCTGTTTCTATGGCAAGACATTATGTGTGCTTAGTGTCCTTTTCCCAGGGGTTCATGCATATGTTGGTGAAAGGAATAACATGAATAAGCTGGAATGTGCCCTTTCCCTTAAACAGCATTTCCTACATTAAGGAGTTCTCATTGCAACCATGTATTAAGCTTTAGCAGCATGCTGTCCAACATCAGGGATGGTCTTTACAAAACTGAATGCTTTTTAGAAAAGCCAACAACAAATATGAAGGCACAGGGTTTTACATTTAGGTGGACCAGCAACAAAGCTGCAGACTAATATTTTGTTCAGATGCATTTTTATGCACATATTACACATATAGTCCATCCAGACACTCATCAATAACTCATGAAACTTGGCGCAATGGTAGAGACCGATGGAGATGGTAGAGACAAATGGTAGAGACCTTTGCAACATAAAGGTCATAGGTCACCACCTCTGAAAGCCAATTTGTTTTTTCAACCAATTGCACATAATATTCAAACATCTTCTATAGAAGCACAAATGTAATAGATGTACAAATTGCTGTTTGAAGTTATGTTGTGACCTAAACTCGCATTTTTTCAAGAAAAGTCACTTGATCATGTTTCAGCAGCCATACTGCACTCCTTCTCTTAAACTATGTCAGAACAATGAAAAATGTGACACATATGTCTACACTACAGCAATCACTAGCTGAAAACATAAGCTGAGAGCTCTCAGTCAACGCACGTGGCTTGCTTTGCTCCACAGAGCTTCTCCTGCTTAAGAAGACTAGGTGCAAAAGATGTAGCGCTGGCAGGACCCAGGTAAGTCAACAAACCATGGTAAAACAGTATAGCAATCTTATTATGGGATGCTACCATGGCACTACTTGCACCATAACCACTATACATGTTGCAGTGGTTGTGGTGCTTGGAGTGTTCCTTTAATACCCCATGCAGCTGACCATGGAAAATGGTTCCTGGGGCACATAGGAGAGGAATTAAGGCAAAAACATGGCAAAATGCTAACTAACGAGCTATCATAAACAATGCAATGTAAACATTTAGGACAATGCCAGAAAAACACCTGTTTTGCCTTAATAAATGTGCCCCATTTGCAATTTGCCATAGAAAGTCAGGAAGTGCAGTGTAAGAATGTTTTAGATTTAAAACATTTGCACTCCTCCCCAGACCTAGTATATGAGGTATATATAGTCATAAATAGTGTTTACTCGGATGAAGAAAGAGAGGAAATGTCATCAACTTTAACTAGGTCACAGTTTCTTTTGATCATACCTGAAACTATCACTCCCTGGTTTCTGTGCCAGTTATATAATGGGTTATAAACAATGTATGCTTTCAGGACAAAGGACCAACAAAAAACTAAACAAAAAAAAAACTTCAAATTCAAAATACAAAAACACAAATTCTGCCAATAACATTCATTTAACTGGCCCACATTAAAAAGGAGCCATCACATCACTGGAAACGAATAAAGAAAATTAACAAAAAAAATAAAATAAGTTGAATAAAACATTGAAATTCAGCTCTGACTTGTCTTAAAGGACCACTCTAGGCACCCAGACCACTTCAGCTTAATGAAGTGGTCTGGGTGCCAGGTCCAGCTAGGGTTAACTAATTTTTTTATAAACATAGCAGTTTCAGAGAAACTGCTATGTTTATCAATTAGTTAAGCCTTCCCCTTTTTCCTCTAGTGGCTGTCTCACTGACAGCCGCTAGAGGCGCTTTCGTGATTCTCACTGTGAAAATCACAGTGAGAGCACGCAAGCGTCCATAGGAAAGCATTATGAATGCTTTCCTATGCGACCGGCTGAATGCGCGCGCAGCTCTTGCCGCGCGTGCGCATTCAGCCGACGGGGAGGAACGGAGGCGGAGAGGAGGAGGAGAGCTCCCCGCCCAGCGCTGGAAAAAGGTAAGTTTTAACCCTTTTCCCCTTTCCAGAGCCGGGCGGGAGGGGGTCCCTGAGGGTGGGGGCACCCTCAGGGCACTCTAGTGCCAGGAAAACGAGTGGTCCTTTAACCTTTTTATCATTTGTTTATTTTAACCTTATATTAAACAGTTAGCAAATGACAGAACAATCCAGTTCAGTCCAGGCACTGGCTCGGCACACATTCGAAATATGGAGGAGAAATAAAAACAGTGTCATGCTCCAAAAAGTGGGAAAATTACTATGTAAATAAATGGTCATTGTTGATCAATCCACCTTTACTGAAGGTAAACTAGACACTTAAGAAAAATCTCTCCAACTGTTGCATTCCTCCTCTTCTCTGAATGACACTCTCTATGATTACACTAGGACTGGTGTGTGGGTAGACAAAACCTCTGACTCCTCAATTTATGGTACCACCGACTCTGATCCCAAAACGCTTTGTATTATATATAATTATAATACAATTACCATATTACAATTTACTGTATATGTCGGCATATAAGTCGTCATTTTAACTGTAAAAAACTCCCACAAAAAATTACTCTAACTTCAAAGCCCTAGTTACAAGAATTATTCATAGGGAGCAAAGATGAAGGTGTTCAGGTCCAAGATAAAGAGGTGTAGCTTTCCATATTTAATTTATTTTTTTTGTACCTCAGAAATACGTCACTTAAATGTGGAGAATAAGTGAACATACATATAATTCATGGAAAGTAATTGTTCCCCTTTAATTTAAACACATATACACAGAGTTGTTCTTTTAAATACTTACACATATTGTCCATCACGCTGATGATTTAGAACAAGCTGACATGGCTCCTTGCGTCCTAACTTCACTTCATGCCCCTCCACAGAATGTAAAAGGCAGTAAAGGAAAGTTCCAAACATATAAACATGTACAGAATTCTAGAGCATACTTCCTTTCTAACATAGCAATAAGCATTTCAAAGTATAAAGTTGTCTGAAAACTGATAAAATAAATAAATAAAAAGGAGGACCTGGCAATGGTTCAAAGCACAAGAAAAAAGTATCACTGCTTCTTTAATAGTTCAGCAAAAGATACAGTCATGGAAAAATCAACATTTTTCATTTGCCCAATCTGTTTTTTGTTGGACATTTCCTGCCCTGTGTATACAATCTCAACATGCCACAAATAACAAGGGGAGAAAGAAAACTGTTCTGCAAAACAGCAAATCACATAAATGCTTAATTAAACCAAAAAAGGTATAACAAACAAGAAGCAAAAAAAATAAGTGACAACAATAAGGCAAGCAAATTAAACAATGGCAATAACCACAACTTACCAAAGCCTATTCTGGCAGAAACACGACCCTCTAATACCCCCCCTCTCCCCTCCCCCCAGTGTTTCGGCATCTCCTGGATGCCTTTCTTAAGGGTGCTGTCACAAGAATAGGCTTGTGTAAGTTGTGGTAATTGTCATTGTTTAACTTGTTTGCCTTATTATTGTCACTTAATTTTTTGCTTTGTTTGTTATACCTTTTTTTGTTTAATTAATCATTTATGTGCATCATCTCTTTTTTGATATACTGTATTGGATTTTGTTTGGGCACTTGAGGGAGTGCTTTGTAGTAGTAGCATCTAGCTATACATATTTAATTACATGGTCTCTCCATACTGTGTTGTTATTATAACACACTGATCAGATAACATGGAATATTGGGTGAGATTGGAAATTAAAAAGAAAAAAACTTTTAAATGATATTGTGACATTTTTCCAGCACTGCACTTGAGTATGTAAATATGCTATGACCCACGTTCTAAAAGTCAATCAGTAATTGTATGTGTTGTGTGGAAAAGAGTTAACTTAAAAGGTAATTTGTCATCTAAAAATGACTTGGATGTACTTTAAAAGAAGATCTTGGTGTTAAATGTTTGCATTGCACAACGCATGTTTATTTTTACATGCCTGTAAATGGATCCTGAGCCAATGAGCAGCTTGCGACATACACAGTGCACGATTAGTGGTTGTGCAAGTACACTAGCTACAAACTAGCTTTCGTTCACAGCTGATAGTATTTCAAATTGCATAACTAATACAAAAGCTTCACTACTCAGGTCACTGCCATTTAGGAGTTAAATCACTTTTGTTTCTGTTTATGCAGCCTTAGCAACATCTTCCCTGGCTGCGACTGACATAGCCTGCATGAAAACAAAATGGTTTCATTTTCAGATGTAACTTACTTTCAAAAGTTTTTATCTCCTGCTCTGTATTATGAACGTTTGTCACACACAGAAGGCTCCTGCAGGGTCTAGCAAGCTATTAAGTGACACTATAGGCACCCAAACCACTTCAGCTCATTGAGGTGGTCTGGGTGCAGTATCCCAGGTCACTTAACCCTGCAAAGGTAATTATTGCAGTTTTTAAGAAACTGCAATAATTACCTGCTAGGATTAACTTCACCTCTAGTGGCTGTCTACCAGACAGCCACAAGTGGGACTTACGGGTCATTGGACGTCCTCATGCTATACATGGGGATGTCCAGTCACCCAAAACCCCATAGGAAAGCTTTAGACATGCTTTCCTATGGAGGAATCCCTAACGCGAGCATGGCAATAGCCGTGCATGCACATTAGGCCCTCCACCAGCTGACGTTGGCAGAGGAGAATCGGTAGCGAAGACCAAGCCTGTGCTAAAGGGATATCAGAGCTGGACTAAGGTAAGTGTCAGAATGGGTTTTTAACCCCTTCCGCACCGTGGGTGGGGACCACTATAGTGCTAGAAAAAAAAAAACCTGTTTTCCTGGCACTATAGTTTCCCTTTAACATGCACTACATGGCATAAAACTGCATTACTTGGTGTCCAACTAGGGATAAAAGTAATATAGAAGTGTAGTAGCCTCTTTAAATACAACACATTGAATTAACATATTTCAGAAGGAAGTCACTAAATAGGTTAGTATTGTTTTGACTGTGTCTATTCTTCGGTGGGGTTGAATTCGAAAATGACAGATCATGTAATCACATTGAGTTGTCCCTTACTTTCCTCGATAGCCAGATATTCACTTAAAAGCTTTGGGTAAGATATGAGTCATATCCTTACTAAAAAAAAAAAAAATAACTTCTGAAAAGAGGTAATGTTACATTATGAAAAAAAACTGCTATGTTGGAACAGCTTCCACCTGTGAAATATTGCATTTTCTATCTTCTATCCGTCGCAATGGTTGATGGGGACATGCATCGCATTGCATATGCTCAAGAAGATCTGTGGAGGAAGTCACAGTCTCTTCCATGGACTCATTTTGAATACGCCTTTGGTGAGAGTCCTGGAAACAAAAATAAGTAGCCGTAGCTCCCTTTCCCCCTGTACTACCTGTTATCACAAAAAATGCCTACTGTTTTAAATATTAAGTTGAGCTCAAACAAAAAGACCAAAATATTCAAATTGTCTAATGAAAAGATTTCATTCACATTCAAATCCTCAAAACGTCATCCTTGTGTTCTTTGTAGTCAGAAGAAGAAGGTGGTCCAGGCACTGCATCACTTCAAGCAGCTTTAATGGGCATGAACAGACATTGCAACGTTTTGGCCCCCAACACGGCCTTTGTCAAATTGAGGGATTGCCAGCCCTTGTTCAACAGCATCCCAGTACGGTTTACACAAGTGCGGCTTCCTTTTCCAGTGTGGATCTTTGTGTTCCTTGGTTGAAGCAATTCTCTATTATTCCGCATGCTGAAACTTTATTTTTACGGTAATAGAACTAGACCATTATCTCTGAACAGTTTACGATAAGCAATTAGAATTCTAGTTGTTTGTAGCTAAGCTAAGGGAAGGATCTTTGAGTGTTTAAAGGTTGAAATGTTCACACGTGACGTCACTAAGGACCAACGTTGTGTGAAAGCCCTCCATACCAATATGCAGGTCTTATGTTCTTAACACTAAATAAACAGCAGAGTATGCATACACCAGGAGAAAATTCCTGTACTGTGGCTTCTCAGGATGTAGAAAGCCTTAACCCCCCTCAGCCCAAGGGATTATCAGACCCAATAAAGTCACAAAAGAAAATGAAGGGCCCTCAAAACAGATCATGCACACCTGCAGTGGATTCACAGATTAAAGACTGAAAGGTCACTTCCAGAAAAAGTCGTAGTTCCTTGCTCCTTTACCCCAGAAACAATATTATTGCAGTGTTTACTGTAGAGAAAAGGGCAGCAGATGTAAATTATTTTTTATATATCTCTGCTGTGTTTGTGTTCCAGGGGTACGCTGTCTACCTAAAGCAGGCTTCCCCAAACTCCGGCCCTCCAGATGTTGCTGAACTATAACTCCCATGATTCTATGAATGAAATAGATAGGATGAGAATCATGGGAGTTGTAGTTTAGCAACATCAGGAGTGCCGGAGTTTGGGGAAGCCTGGCCTAAACTAAGCACAGCAGTGATGGGCTTAGATTATTAACTGAGAATAATCAGCACTCTCCTCCAATCTTAGCCCAGGACAGCGAACAGAAGCTCCTGGCAGTGATATTCACTAGCACTTACAGCGATATGCACAAATATTTATTTATTAATAAAATATTTTTCTCCAGGAAGGATATATTGAAATAAGCAAATTATAAAATCAAATAGAATAATAAAGTCAAATAGAGAAGGAAATTATCCAAGCCCTCTGTTTTCAGATGGCTTATTTTTGTGTAATATCGGATATTCACTTCCTGACAATTCACACTACTGTGAATAACCCTGAAAGAGTGCCTGACAGAGAGAGACTTCTCGTCTGCTAATTCAATGTTTTAATTTCTTCTCTATGGCGGAGTTAGCTTCATCCCTGTCAGAGACAGACACTCGAATGACAATCCAAATGGCAGACTGCCAGAAACATTCAAACTGTTCAAACCCATCCCTGCCTGACAACTCTACAAAGACCGTTTCAGTAATTTACATTAAAACGCCCATTTACAATTCTGCTAAAATGTGAAATGACAGTGACATATTCTACGATAACTAATAATAACTTAAAACACAACTGAAAATGTCCTCAATAATAAATCGAGAAGAGCAGCTATGGATACCTTGCCATCTACCTGCTGAAAAACATACACTCCAATAGCAACATCTGGGGGGCTACAGGTTGGACAGGCCTGTTCTTAACATACTTCCTTGTATTAGCTCCTGCAAACCTCAATCCCAATGATGGCTAACTCCTCACTAGCTGCTGAGGTCTGTTAGCCAGGATGCTCAGCTTAAAGCATCTAAAACAGGCTTCCCCAAACTCCGCCACCCCCAGATGTTGCTGAACTACAACTCCCATGATTCTCAGCCTATTTCATTCATAGAATCATGGGAGTTGTAGTTCAGCAACATCTGGGAGGACAGGCCTGGTCTACAACAAGGTCAGGCAACCTTTAACTCTCCAGATGTTGTGGAATACACCTCCCCTGATGTTTTGCCAGCATTATGGGTGTAAGAGCATTATGGGAGTTGTAGTCCACAACATCTGGAGTGCTGCAGCTTGCCTCCCCCTGGTGTTACAATGGCTGTGGAGGCAGAGGGTGAGAGGTCACTGTGATTGGCCATACACATAGTAAGCCCTGCCCATGTATACCAGGGGTGCCGTAAGACCGCACTCCAGCCCTGCAGGACTACCACTCCCATGATGCAGTGCCAGCCGTTGCTTGTGGCAAGGCACCAAAGGAGTTGTAGTTGTATCAGAGCTGTGAGGGTCGCCCATGGTTTCCCCTGTATCGCTGCCCACAGCCCGTGTAAAGGATACAGCGACCCCCGCCGTGTTCCTCCTCGGCCGCTCCATGGCGGCGGGCTGTGTGAGGCTCTCCGTGCTCGCTCTGTCCGCCGCTCCCAGCTCAGGGCCTGCTCTCCGTGCGGCGATCGCTGCAACACTCACTCAGTGAGTCCGGCGTCCGGCGAGTGACGTCATCACGTCCGATGCCCTCTGCCGCCACCTAGCGGAGCAGCGCTGGGAATGGCAGGACAGGCTGTGCAGGCATTAACCCTCTGAGCGCCGGGGACAGAGCAGGAGGGGCGGTCAGTACACACAGTGTATCACAGTACATGGGACAGTGCAGACAGTGTATTACAATACATGGGGCAGTGCAGACAGTGTATCACAATGCATGGGACAGTGCAGACAGTGTATCACAATGCATGGGACAGTGCAGTGCAGACAGTGTATTACAATACATGGGGCAGTGCAGTGCAGACAGTGTACCACAGTACATGGGACAGTGCAGTGTGATTGTCACTCTGTGCTCACTGCTCCAGGCACAATGCACTCAGCAGTGACAGCACTAACATGCACATCATCCATCCAGGGCCAGATAACAGCACCCAGCTACCTGCTGTGTTTATTG
Source organism: Pelobates fuscus (assembly GCF_036172605.1). Classification (NCBI taxonomy): domain Eukaryota; kingdom Metazoa; phylum Chordata; class Amphibia; order Anura; family Pelobatidae; genus Pelobates; species Pelobates fuscus. The sequence continues at coordinate 38,698,263 of NC_086325.1, forward strand.
CCTGGCTGACCAGACATGCTTGGTGGTGTACCCATAGTGTTTGGTGCTGTACCCATAGTGCTTAGTGCTGTACCCAGACATGCTTGGTGCTGTGCCCATAATGCTTGGTGGTGTACCCATAGTGTTTGATGCTGTACCCATGGTGCTTGGTGCTGTGCCCATAGTGCTTGGTGCTGTGCCCATGGTGCTTGGTGCTGTGCCCATAGTGCTTGGTGCTGTACCCATAGTGCTTGGTGCTGTGCTCATAGTGCTTGGTGCTGTACCCATAGTGCTTGGTGCTGTACCCAGACATGCTTGGTGCTGTACCCAGACATGCTTTGTGCTGTGCCCATAGTGCTTGGTGCTGTACCCAGACATGCTTGGTGGTGTACCTATAGTGTTTGGTGCTGTACCCATAGTGCTTAGTGCTGTACCCAGACATGCTTGGTAGTGTACCCATAGTGCTTAGTGCTGTACCCAGACATGCTTGGTGCTGTACCCAGACATGCTTGGTGCTGTGCCCATAATGCTTGGTGCTGTACCCATGGTGCTTGGTGCTGTGCCCATAGTGCTTGGTGCTGTACCCATAGTGCTTGGTGCTGTGCTCATAGTGCTTGGTGCTGTATCCATAGTGCTTGGTGCTGTACCCAGACATGCTTGGTGCTGTACCCATAGTGGTTAGTGCTGTACCCATAGTGCTTGGTGCTGTACCCATAGTGTTTGGTGCTGTACCCATGGTGCTTGGTGCTGTACCCAGACATGATTGGTAGTGTACCCATAGTGCTTAGTGCTGTACCCAGACATGCTTGGTGCTGTGCCCATAATGCTTGGTGGTGTACCCATAGTGTTTGGTGCTGTACCCATGGTGCTTGGTGCTGTGCCCATAGTGCTTGGTGCTGTACCCATGGTGCTTGGTGCTGTGCCCATAGTGCTTGGTGCTGTACCCATAGTGCTTGGTGCTGTGCTCATAGTGCTTGGTGCTGTACCCATAGTGCTTGGTGCTGTACCCAGACATGCTTGGTGCTGTACCCATAGTGGTTAGTGCTGTACCCATAGTGCTTGGTGCTGTTCCCAGACATGCTTGGTGCTGTACCCATAGTGCCTAGTGCTGTACCCAGACATGCTTGGTAGTGTACCCTTAGTGCTTAGTGCTGTACCCAGACATGCTTGGTGCTGTGCCCATAATGCTTGGTGGTGCACCCATAGTGTTTGGTGCTGTACCCATGGTGCTTGGTGCTGTGCCCATAGTGCTTGGTGCTGTACCCATGGTGCTTGGTGCTGTGCCCATAGTGCTTGGTGCTGTACCCATAGTGCCTGGTGCTGTGCTCATAGAGCTTGGTGCTGTACCCAGACATGCTTGGTGCTGTACCCATAGTGGTTGGTGCTGTGCCCATAGTGCTTGGTGCTGTACCCAGACATGCTTGGTGCTGTACCCATAGTGCTCGGTGCTGTACCCAGACATGCTTGGTGGTGTACCCATAGTGCTTGGTGCTGTACCCAGACATGCTTGGTGCTGTGCCTATAGTGCTTGGTGGTGTACCCATAGTGCTTGGTGCTGTGCCCATGGTGCTTGGTGCTGTACCCAGACATGCTTTGTGCTGTACCCATGGTGCTTGGTGCTGTACCCATAGTGTTTGGTGCGGTGCCCATAGTGCTTGGTGCTGTACCCAGACATTATTGGTGCTGTACCCAGACATGCTTTGTGCTGTGCCCATAGTGCTTGGTGCTGTACCCAGACATGCTTGGTGCTGTGCCTATAGTGCTTGGTGGTGTACCCATAGTGCTTGGTGCTGTGCCCATGGTGCTTGGTGCTGTACCCAGACATTATTGGTGCTGTACCCAGACATGCTTTGTGCTGTGCCCATAGTGCTTGGTGCTGTACCCATAGTGCTTGGTGCTGTACCCATAGTGTGTGTCTCCAGGGAGACACTGCGATAGCTGCCATGGCCTGGCCACGCTGGGAATTTATTGCTTTCCCTGTGTTACCTGTGCCTCAGCCTGCTTGTGAAGATAAATTATAGCTTGAAATGTCAGGCTAAAAAATAATAATGAAGATAGTTTTATACCAGGCTGCAGAGAGAGGAGAATTCATCAAGGTTTTCTGAATATATATCATAGTTTGTATGTAGCATTCAGATGCTGCGGTCGGTTATTTACGGAATATTCTTTGAATAATGAATTGATTGATATCCTCAGTAAAGCATATTGCGGACTGCAAGCAGCACTTTTAATACACTTCCCAGCACCAGTGTGTAGAGGGGATAATCCACATTTTAAACTGGTTTGAGCAAGATCCTTATCGACACATTGTTCCCGTCACAGTTTGTCATAGTTCGTCTCATTTGTTGTTAAATTCTCCCCATTATAATATTGTGCATTGTCAAATTCATTGGCGCAATATAAATGCCAGAAATAATGTCTCTAAGAAAACAAAACATGGTGGATCAGGCAATATTATGGGAAACCATGCACGATTGTATGTTTTATGGATAATCATAATGATGAGATAAGATAAGTATAATGATCTCTGATCCCTTTTATCGTAGTCAATGATAATAGGTATTGTTAGATTATTGATCATTAAAAGGTGACATATACCGGTAATCATGTGAAATATCATTGTTTTGTATTGATTAACTAGGGAAACACCAGAACATTTGTCTGCAACGGCTGGCGATCATGCATTTGCAGAAGTACAATCTACCCTTCCATCATAAAATAAATCTTTTTAGAGTATTGAAAAGACAATGAAGGAAGCCGTAATTCAAAGGGACACTATAGTAACCAAAACAACTTTAGCCTAATGAAGCAGTTTTGGTGTATAGATCATGCCCTTGCAGTCTCACTTCTCAATTCTCTGCCATTTAGGAGTTAAATCCATTTGTTTATACAGCCCTGGGCACATGTGACTTACACAGCCTTCCTAAACACTTCCTGTAAGGGTACTCTATAAGATATGTCATCTAATGTTTACCCTTCCTTTATAGCAAATTATTTTCAATTTAGAATTTCTTATCTCCTGCTCTTTTAAGAGCTTGCTATGAGCCTACTGTATGTATTAAAGTTCGATTTACAGAGCAGGAGATATAAACGTTTAAAGTAAGTTACATCTGGTTGAAAATGAAACCATTTTTTTTCATAGAGACTGTGTCAGTCACAGCAGGTTAGGTGTGGCTAGGGCTGCATAAACAGAAACAAAAGTGAGTTAACTCATATGGCAGCGAATTAACCAGTGAAATTTCAGACGCATGATCTATACACCAAAATTGCTTTATTAAAGGGATTCTGTTTTCCTGGCACTGCAGGACCCTCTAGTGCCCCTCTACCTCCCCCCCCCCCCCCCATCCCAAGTTGCTGAAGGGGTTAAAACTTACCAGAGTCCAGCACTATGTCCCCAACGTCAGCCAGCGGTGGAGACCTAATGCGCATGCGCGGCCGTCGGCGGGAGAGACCTAATGTGCATGCGCGGCATTAGACCTCCCTATAGAAAGCATTGAATAATGCTTTCAATGCTTTCCTATGGGGATTTGGGCTGTAGACAGCCACTAGAGGAGGACTTAACCCTGAAATTTAAATATTGCAGTTTATGAAAACTGCAATAATTACACTTGCATGGTTCAGGGTAGTGGGAGTTGGCACCCAGACCACTCCAATCGGCAGAAGTGGTCTGGGTGCCTGGAATATCCTTTTAAGCATACATTGCTTTGGTGGTTATAGTATTGCCTTACCATACAAAGAAAACACAGTATATAATACAATTAAAATTAATAGGAACACTCACAATATCAAGAATCCTCCAAGAGCTCCACTGGAACATGCAGGATACTCTATTTGCTCCTGGTGCAAATTCTCACACAAAAAAGTTTTAACTTAGTGTGTGATTGAGCACTCGGGAAAGTTGGTATTAAAGTGACACTACTTTATTTAGGCACACAAACAAAATCACTTACTGGAACTTTTATCAAGAGATCTTCTTTTTAATTTAGAGATCTTGATAAAAGTCCCAGTGAGGGACTTAAAGGGATTCTATAGCACAAGGAAAACAAAGCCTTTTTCCTGGCACAATAGGCTCCTGCAGTGCCCCCCTCACTCGCGGCTGAAAGGGGTTAAAACCCCTCCAGTCACTTACTGAATTTCAGCGCTGATGTCCCTCAGCACTGGGTCAGGCTCCGCCTATGCTCCTCCCCCACTGACATCAGCCGGCGGGGGAGACCTAATGCGCATGCGCAGCAATTGCCACACTCGCATTAGGATTTTCCCATAGGAAAGCATTATTCAATGCTTTCCTATGGGGAAAACCCTGACACTGGAGGTCCTCATGCAGAGCGTGAGGATGTCCAGCGCCAGATAACGGACCAAAGGTTTGTTTCGAAGTCGGAAGTCCCTCTAGTGGCTGTCTGGCAGAAAGTTTCTTAGAAAGTGCAATAATTACCACTGTAGGGTTAAGGGACATTGCACACAGACCACTTGAACTGAAGTAGTCTGGGTGCCTACAGTGTCCCTTTAACTATTTTGTGCTCATGATAAACTATAGCTATATCATGGGCAGCATGGACGGTTTTGGTAAGTACCTACCTCACTTTGGATACTTACATTTTTCATAAAAAAACAATGGAGTATTTCTGAATCCAAAAGTGTTTTCCCAGAAAAATCACCAGATATTACTGTTGTCCTGCTTTTTCCAAAGGGAGTGTTAGTAATTTTTAAATTAGAGACTGTACCTTTAAGAAAATCACCAAATCGATTGAGAAATCTATTTTAGAATGTCCTTGAAAAAAATGCAATTAAGTTATCAATATTTCCAACCTTCCAACAATAGGTTATAACATAGAAAGTTGAATTAACTGTCTAGTTAGCAGCAGTTTAGTAGTTTGCAGAGCAAGGTATTGATAGGCAGAGAGAGTAGCAATAGAAGCAGCAATTCCCAGGAATAAGAGATTTGTAGCAAGTGGTAGCAACAATGTTATAGAAATAGCTAAAGAAGCAGATTGTAGCAAAATAAGTCATACAGCCCAGGATAAGCAGAGCAGAGTAAATCCGTTAAAGTGGCACTGCCATGGCCACATCTGTTTTTTTTTTTTTACTCCCCTCCCGACTCCACTACATCTAATTGCCCCCTAGTCATCCCCAAATGCACCTAGTCCCCCATATTACTTATTTTTTCATTTTTATTTTGTGCCCAGACCTAGGTCCTGGGCGCCACAATCTTTGTGTGGTCAGATGAAGTCCCCATGGGATACGTCATCTGCCCACACTAGATAACGTTATAAAAGGGCCCTAACAGGCCCGACCATCGGATCGTGCCGGCTGCGGACAACTAGCCTCAAGCTCAGGAGGAGATGCGGGACCCGGGGATACCCGACACGAGGCACCCCGCCGTTAAAATACCCAAATCGCAATCCGCGGCCTACACGGGTGGGAGCTGTGGAGAGACGGCCGCTCTCCCAGTTCTCAGGCTGAAGAGGGGACATATCGCTCCCCCCCCCCCCCCCATGGACCGGAGGGGGTTATCCCGGTCCCCGCCAGCAAGGGAGACCACGAGCTCAGACAGCACAGCAGTTACTGGGAAACCCTTCTGCGGCATAGAAACGATGAGGCCCAAAATGGCGGACGTGCCTGCCATCGTTACACGTGGCCTAAATCGACCGCATCCTAACGTTGAAGGCTCCACAGCAGATTCGACAATTATGGCGACACAGACGCAACCCACCACAAACAGCACCCATGCCACCCCACCTAGACATACTCAGGAGTTCTTCACACAGCTATGCACCAACCTTTGGATAAAACTCCGAGGCAAGGAACGGCCGTTCAGGCTGGCGATGCAGGCGGCAGCAGCTTGGATCCGCCCGGCTACACGACGCCGACTATCGCAAGCTCCCAAAGCGTTCTCCCGAGGGAGGCAAAACCAGCGATCTAAGCGGCGGACAACAGCGACATGTCCTGCAGGCGCTAGCACTCACACCCCATCATATCTGAGCGAGACCGTTGAACACATGCGACCAACCTATCGCCCAGTAACACCGGGGACCACCGACCAGCAAGACGCAACCCGACAGCCAAGAACCCACACGGGGGGCCAAGAGGAGCACAGCGGAGTTGACATCCCATCGAGACACCAACCCTGCCGCTATCCACGGCTGGCCTGGCAGGTACCCAGAGCCGGTATCGGCTAATCAACGCGGACTATACCCAGGAAGGACTATTCTCCTACAGCCACAACGGAGGAGATAAGACCTGTTTTCACTAGGCGGGCTATAACCATGAGGCAATCTTTCCCTAACCATTGGGCCTCTCTGCTCGAAAGTTACTTAAAAGATGTGTTACTACCCATGCCTAGAATGCATAGGACAGCTATTTTGAATGACAGGCTGGACATAGCAATGTTTTACAGGGCAAGCACCTAGAGAGAAAAACAATGTTAAGACATAGTATATATTATAGACAAGTTACTGGCAATGTTCACTTTAATGAGAAACTCCCTCAGCTAAATACCCACAGCATCACGTTATTATGCACCATGTCAGAATTAGCTACTGCTGTGCTGTAAACCTTGCTTGCAATTTATCTACTCTAGCGTAGACGTAATAGCGCTGTTACACGTCTCTATTTTACTTAATTATATCCACCTAGTCTGATGTAACGACTGTTTAGTTAAGCATTTTTAATTTTGTTCAACACGATGTTCAGTAAGCTACTAACAAAAAATGTGTGCAGTTTCTTTGCAGACCATGTACTTGTTCTCTTTTATTTGAAACTTGTGCTTGCGAGAGCTGTTGTGGCTGAACAAGCAATGTTGTAAACCCTTACGCACACCAAAAATAAAGAATTTAATAAAAGGGCCCTAACAGATAATGGGGGGCGACCTATAGTCCTTCGTCCCATGGCCCCCACCCATGAGCAGCGGGTGGGGAGGCCTAAAAAACAGGTCCCCCCATTATCTTTTAGGGCCCCCACATGCGACTCATGGATGGGGGCTGTGGGGGACAATAGGTCCCCTCTTATTGTTATTTAGGGCCCCCACCAGCCGCTCATGGGTGGGGCCGGGGGGACAGTAGGTCCCCCCTATTGTCATTTAGGGCCCCTATCCATCGCTCATGGGTGGGGGCTGGGGATAAGACAATAGGTCTTCTCCCACTGTTTTTTAGGGCCCCCACCTGCCGCTCATGGGTGGTGGCCAGGAGGGAGGACAATAGGTCCCCCCCACATTGTCGTTTAGGGCCCCCACCCACCGCTCATGGGTGGGGGCTGGGGGGGACCCTATGTCCCTTGTTTAGTTAAATAGCCCCCACTCGCGGGGCATGGGTGGGGTATCGGGGGGGACTCTTTGCCCCCCGCTAGTTAATAGATGCCCCTAGATGCTAGTTAATAGATGCCCATTTATGAGAAGGGTTTTTTTTGTTTTTTTTACAACAGTGCTCACTCTTTACTAGACATGCCCCTACTCGCGATATAACGAGTAGGAGCAGATTAATTACTAATACTAAGTAATATTTAGCCTTTTAGTAGATACCGTGGGAATTAGAGAGCTCTCTACTAAGTGGCTGCAAGATGCAGCCTCAGTAAGGATCGGAATTTAATTCATGCAAATGAAATTTCAAACCGAACTAAAAGTATCGAATGTCATCCTAACATGAATTAACAAACTGTTCTCATTCTGTTAGGGTGAAATTCGGTCCTGTCTGTATGTGTAACATTGCGGTATTTGCAGTAGTTACCTTCCTGACAAATGCAGAAGTGCCGTTCAGCGGTCATGCGGCAATGTATCTGACTCCTACAACATCTTGGTGGCCGCCGGCCGCTGCGGATCCACACCAATATGTAATCCCCCGTACGACCACGCTATTGACGATGTTGAGGTGCATTTGACGTCACGTAAAGGACGCACATGCATGTTCTGCGGTCAAAGGAAGGGTACGGCCAATCGGATCTAAAGGAGGCTTATTTAAACTCCTTATTTCCTTTTACTCATTGCCCTGTCGTGGTTTCCCTTAGTGGTTGTCCAAGAGTGTGTTCCTGAGCGTTTATTTCTGGTTATTGACTTTGGATTCGTTTTGACTTCCCTGTATTCTGGTATCCCTGACTTATGGCTTTCCCTCATCGTTGTGTCTCATTTTGTGTCCCTGACTTTGGCAAGTATTCTGACTATTCTCTGGTACATTAAGTCCGGACATTCTTAGGCCAGGTAAGACGCTACCTTTAGTCCTAGGTGTGATACAGTTCTGCGTGCTGGATCAACTAGTTATCCTGACATTACAACAGGGCAGAACTGTGTCAACACATAGCATCTTGCAAGAGAAAGTTAGAGGAGAATAATCACCGTACAGATCAGTTTCCCAGGCTTTCAGCACGCTCCTTCCTCGAACAGCGCATTTACAGCCTGACGTTTCTCCGACTATGTAACCTCTGCCTAATGTTCCTCCACCGATAGTACATAAGGTGCCTACTATCTCCCTATCTCCTGCCCCGCATTTTGATGGTAATATTCAAGAATGCAGAGGATTTGGGGGGCGTGTCCTGGACGCAGACCGGAGCAGCCGCATGTAAGTGGAGCTCCGTGCCGCGGCGGCTATTAAAGGCGGAATACTAAGCCCATCACGCGACGAAACGCTACAAAAACTTACCTCCATCTAATATGTCTCAGACTAAAGGCAAACGGGCGGGTGAGAAGGGAGAGAAGGCAAATTTTTTCGCCGCACGGACGGCGCAGGGGAAGGCCCCAAGCCAGGCTGAACATTTCCAAGATGGCGCCGAAGGAGAATCTGAAGCAGATACGGGCGACCAGGAAAACCCACTGACACACAACTCCCTGAAAAAACTGCTGGAGGAGATGTCAGACAAGATAGTGGGTAAGCTGGACACCGCTATTAAAGACCTGCAAAAAGAAATCCAAGATATAGGCCAGCGCACGTCGCACGCCGAGGATCAGCTTGCAGACTTGGCAGAGGCCCACAACTGCCTAGCAGACACGGTAGAGGCCCTGGCTGGAAGGTTAAATGATCACGACCTAAAGATAGCCGACATGGAAGATCGGGCGCGCCGCAACAACCTGCGGATAAGAGGAGTAGCGGAAACGGTGAAAACTGAGGATCTCTCTGCCCACATCACGGGCCTACTACGAGAATTAGCCCCGGACCTGCCGCAAGATTTACTCCTGCTAGACAGAATCCACAGGACAGCCAAACCCACATTTCTACCTCCATCCACTCCGAGAGATATCTTGCTCAGGATGCATTATTATCATGCTAAGGAGGCGATTCTCACTGCCTGCAGAAAACGGAGGGAGATGCCACCGGCTTACAAAGACATAGCCATATATGCAGACATTTCCTCTTACACACTCAAGAGGCTCCGCAGTGAGCACAAGGGATAGGAAGGTAGCACGGAAACATGCTCCGGCTCTCCCCTCCTAGCTCACTAAGGTGAGCCGGACCAACACAACATACCCACACCAAGTAGCTTTATACAATTTAAAAAAACAAAAAAAAAAACGAAACACTAAAAACAAAAAAAGTACAGAGGGGCCACCCACATGACTCTAAAATACTCTTCCGTAGAGCGAATAAGCGAGACTACACTGACATGTTAAATGTAACGAGCAAAAAAAAAAAAGCACTAAGCAACAAAAGACACTACGTCTACACGAAAGCTGCAAAGTCGCGAAACTTTAGCAGAGAGCTGGGCTTGCCCAGCATATGCATGTGGTATAGCCGCACAGGGAATTGATATTCCTGTAGGACAGGAGGCCATAAGACCTCTTCCCCCACGGCACGCCAATGCAGTGCCATGCCGAATACACGGCACCAATATTACTAAAGAATGTTTATGTATATACTTTGGTTAAAGTTACTGCATTACTGTATGTTGTTTTCAGTTATGTTTTTGATTTCTATGTTATGTACCTTACCACCAAACCGGGGACAGGGTTAGTGGGTGATTCAATGATCAGCAATATACAAACTATACCAAACACCGAATGCCAGGGGGTCGAGACTGCTAACGACTCCATAGGCACATTAAGGGAACTACCCTACACACAGGGGAGGACTCTGCTCAGCACGAGCGAGCTGGGAAGAGCAGAGACCCCCGAAACTATCGAATACCACCTCAGAGGTGCAGAGTACCGATCCCACGACCCACCGTGATAGTCTGTTCTTTCAATGTCAGAGGTCTAAACGCCCCGGTGAAAAGACATCTGCTCACCAAAGAAGCTAGGGCCCTAGGAGCTGATGTCCTTTGCCTACAAGAAACACACTTTAGGCATAATGACCACCCAGCAGTATTGACTAATGACTACCCGAACCAATTCCACGCCACGTCTCCAGCGAAAGTTAGAGGGGTGTCCATCCTGATTAGTAAGGCTGTCTCGTTTAAGCTCCATTCCTCAGACATAGACCCAAACGGCAGATACATAATTCTCATAGGAGAGCTTAACGATGTGCTGTACACCATCGTAAACATTTACTCCCCAAACACCAATCAGCGAAATTTCCTGCACAAAATTCTGACCAAAACGAGCTCTGTCCAAAAGGGGAGACCTCAATCACATTCTAGACCCGACACTCGACACGACACTACCGACACATAGGTTACGTCACCGCCCCCTGAATAGGCAATGTAGGGCCATAGCGAAACTCCTACATACCCATCACCTATATGACGCTTGGAGAATCACACATCCAACAGAGAGAATGTACACTCACTACTCAGCTGTGCATAACTCCTACTCGAAAATCGACGGATTTCTGGTGGCAGGCTCAGCACTTGACCAAATCATATCCAGCGACATACAGCAGATCACATGGTCCGACCACGCACCAGTAACCCTAGAATTAAAAAACAATTACGACTTTAAGCACCGCAGCCCCTGGAAAATTAATAACTCCCTGCTGAGGGACGAGCGGTTTGCAGACACACTGGCAGGTGATATCCACACATATTTCCAACTAATCGATACCAAAGATATCTCAGATGCTACCTTGTGGCTGGCACACAAATCAGTAGCGAGAGGCTTACTAATACGCAGAGCGGCATACGTGAAAAAACAGCGGCAAACACAACTCAGAACATGGCAAACAGAACTATACGAGATAAACAGACTAAACCAAATCGCACCGACTATAGAGACAAAAACCAAGATAGCCCAGCTCAATAAGCTCATACTCCAACACGCACTAGACACGGTCAACTTAAACATGCAACGACTGTCACATTATGTCCAGGGCAACAGAGCTAGTAAGCTATTAGCGCAACGCCTAAAAACCAGGCAGGCGAATCAAAAAATATCCTACCTCACAGACCAAACAGGATCCAAAATATCCACCCCTAAGGGAATCAGTGAGGTGTTTGCTACATACTACTGCTCCCTCTATAACATAAAGCACAACACACACACGACGCACCCGACAGACCTCAATATTAGAAAGTACCTAGACACGATCACATTACCTAAGATCACAGCTCAACACAAAGCAGCGCTCACCAAACCGATCGAGGAACAGGAAATCATAGACCTGATCAAAGACCTCCCGTTGGGGAAATCTCCAGGGCCAGACGGGTTTGACAACCACTATTACAAGAGGTTTAGCACCATACTGGCACCTTACCTGGCTAGACTGTTCACAGAGGCGGCTCTCAAAGGGGAACTCCCCAGGGAAACATTAGCAGCGCATATTGTAACACTCCCTAAACCGAACAAGCCCCCAACGGTGCCGCAGAACTTTAGACCTATCTCCCTCCTAAATACCGATGCCAAGCTTTTCGCTAAACTCTACGCCAACCGCCTGGGGAAAATATTACCGCACATCATCCACAACGACCAAGTTGGTTTTATAAAAGGGAGGCAGGGGGCAGATAATACGAGGAAAGTTATCAATATACTCCACCATCTGAAACTCAGAAAAGGGGCGGGTCTCATGGTCTCCCTTGACGCCGAAAAGGCGTTTGACCGATTGCACTGGGGGTTCCTTCAGCAGGTATTAGGCAAATTCGACATCCCCGAAGGGTTTGTGTCGGTGGTCAAAGCCCTTTATAGCGACCCCTCAGCGAGAGTACTTAATTCGGGGTTTTTATCCAAGCCGTTCCGGCTCACAAACGGAACGAGACAAGGGTGCCCCCTATCCCCTTTGCTCTACGTCCTGGCGCTGGAGCCGCTGGCGATTAGGATAAGAGAGAACACGGCGATTCATGGGGTGGAGATTGGAAACAAGCTGTACAAGGCGAACCTATTCGCCGACGACATATTGCTCACCCTCACGCAACCTAACATCTCACTGCCGAACCTCCTACACGAAATAGAAACATACGGAGGGCACTCATATTACAAGCTCAACATCTCGAAAATGCAGGCAATGGGGATAGGGATACCACGAAGTGACATAGACCACTTGAAACACACTTTCCCCTTAGATTGGAGAGACGACTACCTCACCTTCCTGAGATTGAGAATCCCAAAAGAGCCGCAAGGTCTCCTGGAGCTCAACTATGGGAGACTGCAGAGGGAAATTAGCGACACACTAAAACAATGGGAGACTAAATACATGTCCTGGGTAGGGAGACTTGCGGCGGTAAAGATGATGCTACTGCCAAAATACCAATACCTGCTCAGAACACTACAGATTCCACTACCTCACATATACCTCCGGAAGCTGCAAAACACCCTCATTAGCTTCGTATGGGTGCACAAAAAAGTGAGGGTAGCCACAAAGATCCTTACCAGACAGGTGTCGCAGGGAGGGCTGGGTTTGCCAGAGGTCCAGACATACTACAGAGCAGCACTGCTGACTACAGCACTACAGGCACACACGACACAAAACCCACCACAATGGGTGGAGATGGAGTCCACATGGACATGTCCCAAAGGCCTCAAATATCTCTTCTGGGTACCTCATGGGAAACGCCCGGCGCTCCCTGAGATGCCCACCACAACCGATACCTTACTGAGGATATGGGACAAAGCAAGACCTCAACTGGGGTACACCACCAACTGGACAATGGCCACTCCCTTATATAGCTTACATATAGCACACCCCCATTTTGACCACCGGGGATGGACTGAGAAAGGGTGCACACTGGTTACTCACCTGTTTAGCCATGGACTCCTAAAACAATTCCCTGACTTGCAAGCTGAGTTTGACCTACCACAGCGGTTGATATTCTCCTACCTCCAATTAAAAGGCATACTGTCGCACGACACCACCACAACCATTCCGACACAAGCGAAAAGCATAGAAAAGGCATGTACGACTATGACCATGCCCACAAAGCCGCTGTCACTTATGTATGCCGCTCTCATTGACTCCACAGACCAACCACAAAAGGACAATTATAGAGACGCCTGGCATAGGGAATTAGGCATGACACTTACAGTTGAGCAATGGAACAAGGCATTCATTGCACACAGATGCGCCTCCCACCTAGAGCTCCTCCGCAAGCTGCAATACAGATGGTACCTGGTACCAACCAGATTAGCCAACATATACCCAGGCACTTCCAGGCTTTGCTGGAGATGCTCCAAAGCAGAAGGCACAATGCTCCACACCTGGTGGGCCTGCACGGCTCTCAAAGAATATTGGAGCGGGGTAGAAGGGACCATCAATGGAGCGCTACACTTAGACACCAAGCTAAATCCAGAAACAGCTTTACTGTTCATGTCGCTAGAAACCTACACTAAATCACAAGCCAGCCTAATATTCCACAAACTAATGGCAGCTAACCTCTTGATAGCTAGGAATTGGAAACAAACGCAAGCACCTATAAGATCTAATGTCATCCAGCAAACCACACTGAACCTGACGTATGAGACTGGGACCTACCAGGGGTTCCACCCATCGAAGCACATGATACAGGCCAAGAAAGACTGGGAGGCATACATAGAGAGGGACAAAGAGCTGAACCCCTAAGAGGATAGGGACAAGCGTTACCTCCATACAAAGGGAATCACTAAAGAGAAAAAAAAAAAAAAAAAAACAGGTAGAAGGGAGGACAAGAAAACACTAAGACAGGAGTAATAGACAAACCAAACAATCAGGAACGAGCGTCCACATTCGGGAGAAGAAGGCGAGGATTATAAGGTCAACGGCCCTAAAGACAGAGAGGCAGGCAATATACCCACTATGTACACATTTATAGCGAAGTAAGGTACCCCGTTCTCATCTCCCCCTCTCCTACAGCCCCAGCCCCCTTCCCCCTCCCCAGGAGTACACGGTAAAACCAACTGGGAGATAGCCCACACAGATGTGCCCATGATAAAGCACCAGTAGCATGCATAAGTATATTCCGATTGTGACTTTGAAAATGTATCACTGTAAACGGAATGTCGCATTGTAAGTGTCTTCTTTACCCACCCCTTTTTTCCTTCTGTATCCCAGTTTTGATATTTGGACATGAAAAATAAAAATTGTCAAATTGAAAAAAAAAAGAATGCAGAGGATTTTTGAATCATATTGAGTACCACTTTGAGGTCTCACCGGGATCTTTTCCCTCAGATAGAGCCAAGATTGGTTACCTAATCAACCAACTAAAAGGTAAAGCCTTAGCTTGGGCAAATCCTTTATGGGAGAGTAATATGATATAATATATAATATTCCTTGCGGAATTCAAATTAACATTTGAACCATTAGGCAGGGAGGATGATGCCTCCACTGCCCTAATGCATATCAAACAAGAGAACCTGTCTATCTCAGATTATGCCAAAGAATTTCGCACCTTGGCTTCTGAGGTAGACTGGACTAATAGCGGGTTAATCTCAGCATTTAAAAAAGGATTATCCAAGACTATTTTGGACGAAATTGCTGCCAAAGACCTACCTAAAAGATTAAATTAGTTTTATCACATTTGTCATGCAGATTGATGACAGATAGTGATGTCGCGAACATGAAATTTTCCATTCGCGAACGGCGAACGCGAACTTCCGCAAATGTTCGCGAACGGGCGAACCCGGCGAACCGCCATAGACTTCAATAGGCAGGCAAATTTTAAAAACCCACAGGGACTCTTTCTGGCCACAATAGTGATGGGCCCCCACCCACCTGAGCGGTGGGTGGGGGCCCTAAACAAGAATAAGGGGGGGACCTAATGTCCTCCCCCTGGCCCCCACCCCTGAGCAGTGGGTGTGGGCCCTAAACACAAATTGGGGGGGGGACCTATTGTCCTCCCCCCCGGCTCCAACCCCTGAGCGGCGGGTGGGGGTCCTAAATACCAATAGGGGGGACCTATTGTCCTCCCCCCGGCCCCCACCCCTGAGCGGCGGGTGGGGGCCCTAAATACCAATAGGGGGGGGACCTATTGTCCTCCCCCCGGCTCCCACCCCTGAGCGGCAGGTGGGGGCCCTAAAAAAAATGTCCCCACCCAGGTGACTAGGGGTCCCCAAACCCCTAGTCACCCCCTCCCCCCCCCAAAAAAAAATTATCCCCCTTCCTACCCCCCTTACCCTAAAAATAATGAGGGGGGAGTCAATAAAGCTAAAAACCTGTAAATAAATAAAAATAAACTTACCATTAGATGTCTTCTTTTTTCTAAAATCTTCTTTCTTCAGCCCCCAAAAAGGCCAAATAAAAAGCCAATATAACCGTCGCACTTTGAAAAAAAAAAAAAAAAAAACGAGCGCAAAGAAAATTAATCCTTGCTCACCCTTCGAGGGCACACCGCGTACTGAGCTCCACAGGGCGGGTCAAGGCTTATAAAGCCTTGCCACGCCCTTCAATTAGGCTTAGAACACGCTGATTGGTTGGTTTAAGCCAATCAGAGTGCTCTGTGTCATTTTACACAGCGTGGGAAAATTCCAAAGAACTTTCCCACGCTGTGTAAAATGACACAGAGCACTCTGATTGGGTGGATTTCAAGCCATCCAATCAGAGTGCTCTGTGTCATTTTACACAGCGTGGGAAAGTTCTATGGAATTTTCTGACGCTGTGTAATTTGACTCATAACTCTCTGATTGGTTACTTAATCCACCAATCAGAGTGTTATGAGTCAAATTACACAGCATGGGAAAATTCCACAGAACTTTCCCACGCTGTGTAAAATGACACAGAGCAGGGGCGTACCTAGAGCATTTGGCACCCGGGGCGGGTCCTATTTTTGGCAACCCCCCTCACCCCTCCCCCCCTCAACTTTAAATATAAAAACAACCAAAACATTTTTTTATGTATTTAGCACTAAGCAGTGTTTGTGTTTTTAAATGTATGCATGCTTTTGTATGGAGTATATGTGAGTGAATGTAGCAGTGTGTTTGTATGTAGTGTTGGCGTTTGAATGCAAGCATGCATTTGTGTGTTGTGTGGTATTTGAATGCAGTGGTATGGTTATATATAATGGTGGGGTTTGTATGTAGTGTTAACGTTGAAATGCATGAGTGTATTTGTGTGTAGTGTTGGAGAGATTTTTAGATGTCTGCACATATACACATACACGGACATACACACATGCAGATACATATACACACAAACACAGTCACACACAGATACACATGCAGACATCGTGGCGACTCTAGGAACAATATATGTGGGGGGGCACATAATATACCACAGTCAAAACAGGAGGGGGATCAGTAAAACTTTTCACTAGGGGATGGGGTAATATGCTGTCATTGGCTGTCTGATGCCAGCATGCTGTGTTCTGCATGCAGACATCTGACTACACATTTGCATATAATTCACATTAGCCACCCAGATTTCTTGTTGTGGGCTGGCTGACACCTCTCAATTTCAATCTTTGTTTAGCAGATAACTCCTCTATTTGCTATCCTTTGTGGGATTGCCATATTTAAGGACACCAAATAAGGAGCTATCTGCTAAACAGCACCCTCATTTGGTATCTTTAAATATGGAAATCTCACATACGGGCACCAATTCAGGGAATTATCTATTAAACAGCTAAAGGATTAAAAAAAAAAACACCCTCTTCTTATTTTCAGTTGTTTAGTAGATAAATCCCTTATTTGTTATCCTTATGTGGGATTGCAATATTTAAGGACAGGAAATAAGGGAGCTATCTACTAAACACATATGCAGAGATACACACAATCACACACATAATCACAGATATACACAAACACAATCACTGACCCACACACATACAATCACAGACACACAATCGCATACACACACAAACATCACATACATACACACATTTAATAATTACGAGGTCCACCCAGTCTTCTTACCTTGCTCTAGAAGGGCTGGAGTGGATCCTCAGTCCCTGGTAGTCAGTGGTTGCTGCTGGGATCTCTGTGCTCTTTCTGCACAGGTCCATCGCACGCCCTGTAATGATGCCGAGGCCGCGATTACATAATATCCTGGCTGCCGGCTCACTGCAGGGCGAAGACTGTCAGACACAGTCAGATACACACAGTCCCACACACAGTCACTCACACACAGTTACAGGCAGACAGTCACACACACAATCATAGGCAGACAGTCACACATACACACAACACAGTCACAGACAGTCACTCACACACACACCCACAATCACAGGCAGACAGTCACACACACACACACACAGTCACAGACAGTCACACACAGAGTCACAGGCAGACAGTCACACAGGCAGACAGTCACCCATACACACAACACAATCACAGACAGTCACACACACACACACACACACAGAGGCAGACAGTCACACACACACAGAGACACACACAGGCAGACAGTCACACACACACACAGTCACACAGACAATCACAGGCAGACAATCACAGGCAGTCACACACACACAATCAGAGGCAGACAGTCACACACACACACAATCACAGGCAGACAGTCACACACACAGTCACAGACAGTCACTCAAACCCTCAATCACAGGCAGACAATCACACAGACAATCACAGGCAGACAATCACACACACAGTCACACAGACAATCACAGGCAGACATTCACACACACACACAGTCACACAGACAATCGCAGGCAGACAATCACAGGCAGTCACACACACACAGGCAGACAATCACTCACACAGTCAAAGACAGTCACAATCACAGTTACACACACACACACAGTCAAAGAGAGTCACAATCACAGTTACACACACACACAGTCAAAGACAGTCACAATCACAGTGAGGATTACTTGCGTATGTGGCCAAAACACTGACACCTATAGGTCAATAGACAAACAACATTTCACATACCAATCAGTATCCAACTATACTGCAACCTATAGGGCACTCGGCAGATCTCCAGTGCACTTGCATTTTGCAACACCATGTTCACTGACCCCTACCATTCAATAAGACATACAATTCACATAGCAAGTACTATATCAAACATCTGGTATAAATACATATATTATTACACAGTAGCAGACGCATCTGTATATACGTAACTGGTAATCTAGTTCACATAAATTTTTCACAGCACGCTGCTCACACAACAGACTTTCCCCTAGCAAGGGGACATACAACATACAAGGTGGGGACAGACCACTTTTTCACTTGTACATACGGCACTTAATGAGTTAAGATTGATACACATTTAACCAGTATGGCTACGATGTTTAATATTTACACATCACTTTACTTTTCACATATACTGTACGTATTAAGATAAGCTTGGTCTATGCCATATTTCCTTATGCCATACGGTTTTATCCATTCAGGTTACAGTTGCTACTAATAAACCTATACAGATTGTCAGGTTCAATACCATACTACCAAGTACATACACCTGCTCACGTAGTTATCCATCTCTTACCTTCCCTGGAATAGTAATAGTGTACTGGCAATTAGGGTTTTAGGGCCCAATAGGTATTACCCCCTTTTTTCTCTGCACTATGCTTCGGTTAGTAGTCCCGCAAGGCCAACACCCTGCCTCACACTCGGAGGCATACACCCCTAGGGCCACTCGTGAGCTAGCCGCCTCGCATTGTATCATAGAGAGGGCCTCACCTGTCACTCCCCTTCCTATTTTCTGGTTACTGTCACCGAGAGGCCAACATCCTGCCACAACGTTCGGTGGCCACACAAAATCCTCTCGCGCCAAGCATAAATAGAGCCTCTCAAGCCACTTGGCAACTAGCAGGGCCTCACCAGTCACCAAAAAACACCAAGCCTAATTGTTTCGCCTTACGGCTTAGCTAGCAAGCCAGTACAAAACTCCTGGGTACAAATAATAATTGCAATCTTATTGTTGTTTAAGTATTTCTCAAAAAGATGGTGAAGAATCACCTCTTCCTAGCACCCCGGCTAGAATTGATACACCTTCAAGCGGAGGAGATGTTGCTAGTCCAGCAGCAATCAGATCCTGGATGATCCCACACATTATCACTGACCTAAGGAGGTGACAAATCCCCCTACCCTGCCACAGCAAGGAAAGCAGAGTTATTCAAACTCCTCCATACATCAACGGACAACACGGAGGCAGGGGAAGGCCCAGCTACACCAACTCAGGTGACACCCAGGCCATGCTAGCCTCAGTCATAAACTCATGAGCCAAAAAAATTATGACAGACTGGCAATCTCGAGTCGGTCACCACAGCCCTCACAAGGCTGGGCCTCACGTTACTGTACAACCAGCATAAACCGAAACTTGGTTACCTGGTACAATCAATTCTCATGACACAAGACGTTAACCCTGCACGTATGATCCCAGCACATTGGGGAAGCAAGTCATATATATGTATGATGATGTATCTGTGATGGTCAGATCCAGGGATTCCAGGTAAATCGGGAACTGACCACCATCCCTTGGTTGGGTTGGCATTTGGAATATGTAGAGATGTTTATCTGTGCAGGTACCCATACAGAAGGGATTTTGTCCCAGACAAATGGACGAGCACTCTCAGGCTCCAGGTACCAGCACCTCTGAACTATCAGAGACAATTGATATGAGTAGTTGCATTGCATATAGACTGTTGCATATATGTTCAAATGTTTCAGGGCACATGACAAACCATGTGTCCCAATACAACTTACAAATAACGTACTCACCATCTGTACACACCAATGCATTTTTAACACTACTGACTAATCACCCTTCCAGACTCCTTAATTTTGCCATGCCAATCATACCCAAAGACCACGCTTTCACATCCAGAGTACTTTCCTCTTTTTTCCACACTTCCAACATGACGATCAGAGGATATCTCTAGACACCCCAGCAACAGCAGACCTGCACATGGGGGGGAATTTCTTAACCACTTGGCATGGTAAAAGCATGTTCCTTCCAGGATTGTCTGATACTTTTCCAACCAGATGGTCAGACGTGGCGTCTACCATGGGTTTGGCAGCGATCTACCGGGAACGATTGCTTTGGAGCTGTTGGCCATGGCATCCAGGTTTGGAAATTTTTCCACCACCTCAGCCCCTTTGGGGGTTCTACCCCATTGTAGCAGCTGCTGTGGCATGGGGTAAACCATGGTCAGGGTCATCAATCCGTTGTTACTCAGACAACTAAGCACATGTCATATCATCAACAAACGCCACTACTCATCCATAAGGTCATGATAATTTTAGGGAACTCACTTGGTTGGCAACTTATCACATTTATTTTACTTTCATGTACCAGACGGGGATATACATCCCTGCCGACAATTGTCTCATTTATATTCCAGGCATGTTCATCATACGCTTCCTACAGCCGCCCATACAATCACGGCCACTCTTTCGTTCCAGAGACAAAATCATGGATTAGACATACTCATGCAGCATAGCATGCACTATCCCACCTAGCACTTTTGTCCCATACTTGTAGAACGCATAACACAGCTTTTCACCTGGCTTAAAGAATCTCATTGGCATAGCTCAACCTGTGTCATAACATTTCTCCTAGGTTTTGCTTCTTTTTGCCACCTTAAACTATCTCACACACCATTAATTATATACTTTACAGGCATTCAACAACACAGGATAACCTATGGCCAAAACTACCATAACTTCATGCTGTCATACCAGACAAGAATATACTCAGAGGAATCCATTCCCCCACGTTCCTCTCAGAGATTACCAATAGCCATCCAACTTTTCATCCTTATCGGACCTATTAGATCTACAACCATTTAATTATACTACCAAGTCGGCCATTACCAGCCATGCACATTGCCTTTTATGCCTTTCTCAGGCCAGAGAATCCACTACCATCACCACCACTCAGACAGATCATTGTCTTCAACGATCCCACGTACGTAAACACATATATCATTACCTATTGGCTCTACCACATTCCGAAACAAGTCAACACGCACCAACAGTAGAGATAACATACTATCCTACCCACAACAAATGGTGTCCACTTTCGGTCCTAGATTCCTACCTTCAAAATCCTTCCAGGAATTAAATACTGTAATGCATTTAAGGAAATGTCTGGTTAATTTGTATATCTTTGTTGACTGTATTAAATCTTTGATTATTCATTTTTGCCCTCTTTATTTACAGGCCTACTGTATCGTCGGTCTCGTCACACCACAACCGACTTGCTCCCTTTATACTATCCTACACTTATGCTGTATCCTTACTCCATATACGGCTATTTGCCCCTTACACAAGGATTAAGGCCGTTTGGCCTTTATTTGTGGGAGGGGCTTAAATGAATTCACTCCCCTATATAAGGGACACCCCTTACCTGACTCATATCGCTTGAGGTCAGCATCAGAATGCCCCTCCTACCCACTCCTCATTTCAACACTTTCTCTTTTCTTTCCATTTACTTTCTTACTCCTTGGTGGGCCCTCTTTATTTACAGGCCTACCGTATCATCGGTCTCGGCACACCACAACCGACTAGCTCCCTTTATACTATCCTACGCTTATGCTGGATCCTTACTCCATATACGGCTATTTGCCCCTTACACAAATATATATATCATTTTATATATTATAATTCTATTATTATTATATATTATAATTATTATATATTATATATAGATTTTATATATTATTAAATATATTATATATTATAATTCTAATTCAAGAAGAAATGTATCTGTTACTGACATATAAATTAGAACATGGTCATGTGTTTTATATATATATATATATATATATATATATATATATATATATACTATTGTACCTTGCACTCAGGATTTAAAGTTGTGTGACTGGGTGCATCACCAGGGCTCCAGTATCCAGGCAATTGAAACAGTTGGCTGCACTCTCAGATTTCCTTAAAACGTAACTTTTTTGAAATTTTTAAGAGAAGATCAATGTTTCAGTCCCTCTTGTGGACTTTCATCACGATCCTGATGAAAGTCCACAAGAGGGACTGAAACGTTGATCTTCTCTTAAATTTTTTCAATAAAAGTTAAGTTTTAAGGAAATCCGAGAGTGCAGCCTGTGACGAAGTGCCCTTCGCCACTTGGGCCTGGAGAGGACTGCTTGCCAGCCTCTTGCCATGTAATTATGATTCCTGGGAGGGTTGGCCCTTTAATAACAAGATTTGGGCACAATGGATTTTTGTTGTGCTGCTGGCCCTTTAACTTCCAGAGGAAGGATTTGTACTTTTAAATTGGCACTTCGGATGCAGTCGAAGTGCCGAAGTCGTTGAAGTGGCTGCCATTCGAAAACCGAACACGTGGCGGCGGCCATTTTAATTTAGTCGAACACGGTCAGCGGTGCGTGCCACTAAATCTATGGAACTAAAATCGGCTACGCATTTGCACGAACACCGCTGACACTTACCTTCTCAGGAACTTCGACGCTTTGGCTGGAATCGAAGTGCGTTCCACAATTCGAACACACTGTTAGACTCGGATATTTGCACGAACGGCCTAGTTCGTGCATTCGAATGGGACTTTTTGGGTATGAAAATGTGCTTGCGGTCGGTCAAAAGTGACTTATAACTATCTCCTGAACGGCTGAACGGATTTGAATGATTTTTGGGTATGTTTGTATTTGGAATGTGCTGATTAAGAATATGTGACTGTTAATATTGGATGTATAGTTTGAGAGTTATAAAAGTTAGGTAAAAAGTATGTTTGAAACTGTACGTATAATTGGGTTACCTCTCAGGTTAACAGGAGGAGATGTGTCGGATGTAACCATTGTGTGATTGGGTAATTCCTAATTGTTTGTGGGCGTCTCTCTTGCATGGGAGAATTGCATAAAAGCAGAGTGTGTGTCATTAAAAATCAGTCTTGTTCCAGCATTAAGCTTTGGCTCATGTGTGTATTATTTGGCGATACCAGCGATATTTGTTTCTGTGGATTATTGGAGTTATTTTGCTATTGGGAAAAGGAATACTAGACGGTGATACAGATGACTACCGTCACAACTGGTGGCAAGCGGCGGGATTTTCCCTTCTTTTTCCATGCACAGAGGATTCAAGGAAAGCACTGGTGTATAGTGCATGGAGGGCAACGCTAGCACTTGCGCAGCGACCCTGGCTTCGGAGGAGCTCAAGAGATAGAGCTAGCTACGGGCAGCGTCCCTATCCACAGCAACATGGAAGAGGAGTTTCGCTGGAGGTTGCAGCAGCACTTGGCCCAACAGGATGGGCCTGTATCAGAGGAGTGCATACTGGACTGGAGAGAGGCCACTCGTAAGGAGTTGTGGGACGATGCCCTGGACGAGGTACAGCGGCGGCGGGGTGAGAGTCTCCCCAGTGAAGAGCAGCGGTTGCAGAAGCAAGTGGCCCTGCGGATGCCCTTCCTGGGAGAGCATCCCCTGGAGGAATGGGTGAAGGAACTAGAGCACCGGGTATGGCAGGAGCTATGGCTGGAGGATGCCTACCAGGCGCTCTGGTGGTATATGGCACAGTATATACCCTGGACAGCCGAGCATGACAAGCCAGAGGGAGAGGAGTTTGATGGTCCTGGCTTGTTATGGGAGTCCTTTGCCGAGCCTGACATCGGGAGCCCTGCGCAGACCAGACTTCAGGACATAGGCTAGGCATGACTGGGATGACCTCCATGAGGTAGAGCAAGACCTGGCTCACCTAGCAACCCTGGAGTGGAAACAGGAGCAGGACTACCGAGGTCTCTTCCACTCCATTGGGAAGGCTCAGCAGGACAGCAAGGTGACAGACCCAGATCCATACCCCTTCAGCTGGGAAGATATCGTAGAGGTGTACTGGGAGGAACCCCAGGCAGCAGGTGAAGATGGGACCAAGGTCTCGCCACCAGCCCTAAAGGGATGCTGGGTACCCGGCCCAGATCCCCAGCGGCAGTGCACCTTACAGGGAGAGGAGACAACCGGTCTCGCTCCCCAGCGGCAGCCTGAGTTCCGGGAGGAGGTGATGGTCAATCCCCCCACCGTACAGCAACCAGCGTCCTGGGGAGGGGAGTCAATCGGCCTCCCGCTCCAACAGCAGCCGGAGATACTGGGAGAGAGGGAAAACAACCGTAACCACACTGGCACAGATAGGACTGCGGTCTCTGTGCCAGTCCTACAGGGATGCTGGACGGGTGGTCCAGATCCCCAACCTTCCCTGCAGGGATACCAGGAGGAGGAGGTAAGCGAGCCTTCCCCTTCCCTGCTACATCACGACCGGGTCCTGGGGGCAGTGGATGAGCCTACGATACCAACTGACCCCTTTCCAGCAAAAGAGCTGGCATCCAGGCAGAGTGCTGCTAGCCTCTGCCCTCCCTTTTCCCCTTGTCCAGAGCCTGATTTACCGCAGGCTACCCCAGCGGAAGAACTGGCAGCAGAGCAGAGCACCACTGGTCTCTGCCCCCCAAGTAACCCCAGCTGTCTGCCTAGCTGCGCCAGGGAGACCAAGGAGGCTGAACTGTCCCGCTACAACCTGGAACCTACAGGCCAGTACCATTTATTGTGGGGGGGTTACTCTGTAAACTGTTTACTGTGGGTGGGCTGCCCGACTAACCTAGGTACTGACCGGCAGAAGGTCAGGTACCTGTTTAGTCTTCCCCCCCAGAGGGAAGATGTGTGACAAAGTGCCCTTCGCCACTTGGGCCTGGAGAGGACTGCTTGCCAGCCTCTTGCCATGTGATTATGGTCCCTGGGAGGGTTGGCCCTTTAATAACAAGATTTGGGCACAATGGATTTTTGTTGTGCTGCTGCTGGCCCTTTAACTTCCAGAGGAAGGATTTGTACTTTTAAATTGGCACTTCGGATGCAGTCAAAGTGCCGAAGTCGTCGAAGTGGCCGCCATTCGAAAACCGAACACGTGGCGGCGGCCATTTTAATTTAGTCGAACACGGTCAGCGGTGCATGCCACTAAATCTATGGAACTAAAATCGGCTACGCATTTGCACGAATACCGCTGACCCTTACCTTCTCAGGAACTTCGACGCTTCAGCTGGAATCGAAGTGCATTCGAACACACTGTTAGACTGGGATATTTGCACGAACTGCCTCGTTCGTGCATTTGAATGGGACTTAGACATTTTTCTCTGTGAAATTGACCGACCACCGGCTGCCCCGCTGTATTCCTTACTCGTTACCCAGCTTCTTGCTTACGGTCACGGGACCGGCATGCACACGTAAGCATCAACGCGGGAAATAGCGTTCGGCTATTTCCCACGTTCTGGGCTTAAAAACACGGGGATAGGCTCCCTATATTACATACCTGTTCGTATAATTCTGCTGTTCGTGTACTTCGGCGTTCGTGCGGCTATTAGCCGACCGCAGAGTACACACTCTTTTATTTTTCTTTCGTTAGTATTAAATACCGACCGCTTATACTCACCTACGTTCGCCTGTTTCTTACATACGTTCATTAGTCGAAACACGTACGAACGGCTGTTTTACTAGCTTTTAAGTTTTTTCCTAATCTGTCACATGCGGTCCTGTTATATCCCTCTTGCACTTTCATTAACCGTACGCATGAGGTTTTCTGCAGTTATTTGTATAATTTTGTGTATGTTCCTCAAATTTGTTCCTTTTAAAAAACATATGTACACCATTCTCCCTATATTTTCCTTAAATCAGATTGTCACTATTCATTACCCATAGTCACTTTTAAATATGCATAAATTCCCTGGGGCATTCTCTTAAAGACACAGTTGGCTATCTTACGCTTTTTTGATGTCAATAGGTCAAGCCCATCAAAGCGCTTAAATTTATCCAGCTCCACGCTCAATTTGTCCATTAGCTCTTATTTCTAAAATCTCTATTTATATTAAAAACACTATACTCTGGTTCCTTATTTTTAAATAATGAACATGTTTTAGGTTCTTCTACTCTTCTTCAAGAAAACTCCAGGAGGTGGTTCCAGTATCCCGTCTCACGGTATCAGGTAGAAAAAGGTTAACATTTTTACGTTTCCCCTGAGGCCTCATTCAGCCTCCACAGCCTTTTTTACTATCCCCTCCCACCTCCCACAGTGGTTTCTAACTTCAAACACACCAGGTCTAAAGATGCCTCACCCTCCATGTTACTATTATATTAATGTGTTAAATTTGTTTATCATTTCTACATATCATTACTTAAACCTGCACCATGTCGCAGATTCACTACGCCATCAACAAACCAACAGGCTACCTGGTCCCCGACGTTTCAGTATCCGGTATCATTAATCTTACTCACTACGATTACGTTTCTTCTAAGGCCTCACTTTGCCTTCGTATCTTTCACAAGTAATGCACATTTGTGGGAATCCAGGGACTTGTCTCAAAATATTTGGACCAACGTTCAGGTCCCTCAGCTTACACTGGTTCTTACACTACAGTTTCGCTGTTACACTCCTTTCCATACGTTCTACATTTTTGCACTTGGCATACCAGTGGCACACCTCAGGCCTGCTAGCATCCTTTTACCCCCTAGGTTCCTGGACTGGACCTGTTCTTCGTAGTATATATATATATATATATATATATTTACATATATATTGAAGTCGCCCTGAGCATTGTCTAAATATACAGGACAAACACTCGAGGTCAGTATCTACATACGTTACATACTTCCTTTCTAGAGACAAGCCCTGTCAGGTTAGAGAACTGGCTTTCAGGGTTAGGCGCTGGCCCTAGCTTTCCCAAATAATACTGTGGTCCGCTAGGTCTACACCCCCACCTCATACACGGAGGTTCAGCCCCACAACCAAATCATAGCTAGCCACCTTGCTCGCTCTTCTTTGGGCTACAGTTAGGGCTTCCCAAGTCACGGCCACACGTTTTGAATCTCTTACTGTCACCAAGAGGCCAACATCCTGCCACTTTGTTTGGTGGCAACAAAATCCCCTCGGCCCAAATCATAGCTAGAGCATTTCACCGCCACTTGGCAATAGCAGGGCCTCACCTGTCACTTGGTCCTAGGTTAATTCTTCGCCTCGGCACTAGCTAGCAGGCCAGTTCTCCGGAGGTCTCATCCCCACCTCTACGACACCTTACTTATCCAAATCATTATTTCTTTTTCAGAATGGCACAAGAATGCATCCCAATAATCGGTCTACTGTTGGACGAAATACTCAGCACACCAGTCAGGCCTGGGTCTCCGAAGGAATCTCTCACCCTTTCTTTGTTCGGAGTGTAAAAAGTGGGTCGCAAGAGAATACTGAGAACGGGCAGCAGCTGAAATAGCCTGCCCTTTGGTCGGTCCCCGCTCAGTTCTCAAGCTGTTTTTTGCTCATCTTGTGCCATTACAGAGAGAACTTCTCTGAAACATATCAGACTGGTCCCACCCATACGGGTAGTCCAGATCCGAAATGCCAGCAAGTTCCCTCTGCACGAGAGACACAGCAACCCCAGACGATCGTTTCAGCCTTGTTAGGCATCATCAGTGAGGCATAGCTGATATCTCCCTAGGCACCGTGAGCAAGGGGTCCACGTCTGGATTATCCCTTTTTAGCTTGTGGAGAGTAAAAAGTGGGTCGCAAGAGAATACTGAGAACGGGCAGCAGCTGAAATAGCCTGCCCTTCGGTCGGTCCCCGCTCAGTTCTCAAGCTGTTTTTTGCTCATCTTGTGCCATTACAGAGAGAACTTCTCTGAAACATATCAGACTGGTCCCACCCATACGGGTAGTCCAGATCCAAAATGCCAGCAAGTTCCCTCTGCACGAGAGACACAGGAACCCCAGACGATCGTTTCAGCCTTGTTAGGCATCATCAGTGAGGCATAGCTGATATCTCCCTAGGCACCGTGAGCAAGGGGTCCATGTCTGGATTATCCCTTTAAGCTTGTGGAGAGTAAAAAGTGGGTCGCAAGAGAATACTGAGAACGGGCAGCAGCTGAAATAGCCTGCCCTTCGGTCGGTCCCCGCTCAGTTCTCAAGCTGTTTTTTGCTCATCTTGTGCCATTACAGAGAGAACTTCTCTGAAACATATCAGACTGGTCCCACCCATACGGGTAGTCCAGATCCGAAATGCCAGCAAGTTCCCTCTGCACGAGAGACACAGCAACCCCAGACAATCGTTTCAGCCTTGTTAGGCATCATCAGTGAGGCATAGCTGATATCTCCCTAGGCACCTTGAGCAAGGGGTCCACGTCTGGATTATCCCTTTAAGCTTGTGGAGAGTAAAAAGTGGGTCGCAAGAGAATACTGAGAACGGGCAGCAGCTGAAATAGCCTGCCCTTCGGTCGGTCCCCGCTCAGTTCTCAAGCTATATTTTGCTCATCTTGTGCCATTACAGAGAGAACTTCTCTGAAACATATCAGACTGGTCCCACCCATACGGGTAGTCCAGATCCGAAATGCCAGCAAGTTCCCTCTGCACGAGAGACACAGCAACCCCAGACGATCGTTTCAGCCTTGTTAGGCATCATCAGTGAGGCATAGCTGATATGTCCCTAGGCACTGTGAGCAAGGGGTCCACGTCTGGATTATCCCTTTAAGCTTGTGGAGAGTAAAAAGTGGGTCGCAAGAGAATACTGAGAACGGGCAGCAGCTGAAATAGCCTGCCCTTCGGTCGGTCCCCGCTCAGTTCTCAAGCTGTTTTTTGCTCATCTTGTGCCATTACAGAGAGAACTTCTCTGAAACATATCAGACTGGTCCCACCCATACGGGTAGTCCAGATCCGAAATGCCAGCAAGTTCCCTCTGCACGAGAGACACAGCAACCCCAGACGATCGTTTCAGCCATGTTAGGCATCATCAGTGAGGCATAGCTGATATCTCCCTAGGCACCGTGAGCAAGGGGTCCACGTCTGGATTATCCCTTTAAGCTTGTGGAGAGTAAAAAGTGGGTCGCAAGAGAATACTGAGAACGGGCAGCAGCTGAAATAGCCTGCCCTTCGGTCGGTCCCCGCTCAGTTCTCAAGCTGTTTTTTGCTCATCTTGTGCCATTACAGAGAGAACTTCTCTGAAACATATCAGACTGGTCCCACCCATACGGGTAGTCCAGATCCGAAATGCCAGCAAGTTCCCTCTGCACGAGAGACACAGCAACCCCAGATGATCGTTTCAGCCTTGTTAGGCATCATCAGTGAGGCATAGCTGATATCTCCCTAGGCACCGTGAGCAAGGGGTCCACGTCTGGATTATCCCTTTAAGCTTGTGGAGAGTAAAAAGTGGGTCGCAAGAGAATACTGAGAACGGGCAGCAGCTGAAATAGCCTGCCCTTCGGTCGGTCCCCGCTCAGTTCTCAAGCTGTTTTTTGCTCATCTTGTGCCATTACAGAGAGAACTTCTCTGAAACATATCAGACTGGTCCCACCCATACGGGTAGTCCAGATCCGAAATGCCAGCAAGTTCCCTCTGCACGAGAGACACAGCAACCCCAGACGATCGTTTCAGCCTTGTTAGGCATCATCAGTGAGGCATAGCTGATATCTCCCTAGGCACCGTGAGCAAGGGGTCCACGTCTGGATTATCCCTTTAAGCTTGTGGAGAGTAAAAAGTGGGTCGCAAGAGAATACTGAGAACGGGCGGCAGCTGAAATAGCCTGCCCTTCGGTCGGTCCCCGCTCAGTTCTCAAGCTGTTTTTTGCTCATCTTGTGCCATTACAGAGAGAACTTCTCTGAAACATATCAGACTGGTCCCACCCATACGGGTAGTCCAGATCCGAAATGCCAGCAAGTTCCCTCTGCACGAGAGACACAGCAACCCCAGACGATCGTTTCAGCCTTGTTAGGCATCTTTGTTCGTTCCCTTCTTTGTTCGTTCTATACATCCATACCCCTCATACAGCCCTATTTCGCAACCCAGCAGCTCAGGACTAACATTAAGCACTCTGCCTTCCACTACAATACCTCTACACCTGGCCCTCACCAAGCCTTCACTCCATACGTTTACACATGGCCCACTACGGGCACTTTGGCAATTCCGGCCCCTCATTTGGGCAATTACATACGTCTAATTTCTAATATAAGAGGGATAAAGAAATACAACCTTTCATACTACATTCCTAATATTACGCATGACCTCGTTAGGCCCACGCATGTCTTTTCCCTCTCTTGGCACACACCCGAGAACCCGGTAACTATCACTATGCTTTTAACATATCCAGGCTTCTTGGGTCTGTCACAAATTTAACTGTCTAGTCCCTCTTACCACTCCTTCATCCCACGCAGTATACTGGGAGGCAGGCAGAAGGACAAGCGGGGCTGACCATTAATTTCCGGGCAAACGCGGGCGAGGTATGACTTTACTGTGGTAATGCTGGGGTATGCTATTTTCACTACATACAGGGTATCACACTGTGGCGAAACCGACCTCGCCACGTGTCCTTGGAGGGGGCTGATTGCCCGCCTCTTGCCTTTGGACTATGGACCAGACTTTATGGGAATGTGATACCCCAGATAGCCATACCATGGAGCCTATTCATATAATGAAAGACTATGGGAAAGACTTTAGCTCCATGGCAATTGTACTGTGTGAGTAGGATCTGCGCGCTATTCTGTAGTTTTGTGCGTGCAGATCCCAGCTATCTGGGGATAGGTGAAATGTCTGTGTGTTATGTGTAAATGTGACTTTATGTATTTTAAAGTGTTTTATGTCATTTTGCAACCATGTGGTTAATGGAGTCTGCCTTTAGTCCTGGGTAATTGGATTACTTCTCCAATTAACTCCAGGGCAGAAGGGAGGAAACCAGGGTGCATTGTGGGGATGTTTTTCTGCCAGCCAGAAAGGAACAAAAGATACTTTTAGTAACTTTTGAACTCCTGGTCGGATTCATGCCATTTTTTAATATGTTGTTCCCCTGAATGGATTGATTGTGGATATGTATTTTTATGTGAATGTGATGTATGGTTTTAAAGTTATGAAAGTTGTGTAAAAGTATATTTTACACTGTATGCATAATGGGATTATGTGTCACACTAAGGGGAGGGGATGTGTGGGAGGTAACATCTATGTCATTGGTTCTTTTATGCCTCCCCCTGGGTGTGGCCTGTATGTGTGAGTTGGAAATAAAAGCCAGGCTGGATGAGCCAGTCCAGAGTTCCTGTTTTACCCTCAAAGTGAAGTGTCGTCTCATTATTGGGGGAAGGATTTATTGCATGCTGTTCCAGTTGACTGCTAGGAGTGCAAGTCTATTCGTATGGTTCCTATTCAGCTGTCTACAGCATTCAGAGGCTTTAGAGCATTAAATGCTTCTCAGATTCGGTGATTTTGGTGTCTGCCAGAGTGCTTGGAGACCTCAGGAAGCGCTAGGAGCATCCATTAACGGAGGTACCAAGTCGGGGTGCCAGTGGATCCGTTACATTGGTGGCAAGCGGTGGGATGGTGTCCTAGTGCGAGGTAAAGCAGCTCGGAGACACAGTACGTTTGGATTTACAAATTGAGGGCGACGCTAGTGTGCCTACAGCGTTCCTGTCTACACAAAGATTTGGGAAAATGGGGTTCGTAGACCCCTTGGCAACACACACACCTGAGGAAGAGAGTGAATTAGAATGGAGAGATAATGCCCGGAAAGAATTATGGTACGATGCCCTGGAGGAAGTCCAGTATCAACGGCAGCAGCGCCTTCCTGCTGTCGCATACCAGTTGGAGGAACAAATTGCCTGGCGGATGCCACTTCTGGGAGATCAACCTGGAGGGCAGCGGGTAAGACAACTCGAGTACCTCGTGGAAAGGGAACTGAGCCTGGACGCCTCATACCGGGCACTGTGGTGGTGCACTGTCCAGCCAGAGACGTGGAGGGCAGAGGGCATCCAGCCAGAGGGGGAGAACTACACAAGCCCTGGCCTGTTGTGGAAAGCCTTAGTGGAGGATGTTGACTTCGGCAGTCCAGCAGAGTCACGGTACTGGGCTATCTTTCATTACCGAGGTGAGATGATACAGGGCCCGAGATCTATTGGACTGGGAGAAGACCTCCGCCGTTTCGCTGCCATGGAACGAGAGCTGGAGATGGACTATGTAGAACTATTAAATTCCTGCCAGCTGCAGAGCAGGGACACAGACCGGGAAAACTGGGTGGCAGACCCAGACCTGCTAGCCTATAGCTGGGAAAACGCGGCAGAGGTACCCCCTGCTTCACTACCAGTTGCAGAAGTAGGGGACCTCATAGACTGGTCCTGGAGAGACCCACAGATGGCAGGTGGAGATGGGATCGAGGTCTCTCTACCGGCCCTACAGGGATGCTGGGCAGTCGGCCCAGATCCCCAGCGGCAGGTTACAGTTCAGAGAGAGGAGCTTGTTACACCCTCTCTCCAGCGGCAGCCTAACCCACCAAGGGGAGACCGTAAGCCCCACACCAGCGCAGATGGGACCGTGGTCTCTGCGCCCAAGTTACAGGGAGCTGAAGGAGCCGTCCTCCCTCCCCAGCGGCAGTGTGATTTGTTGGGAAT
The DNA here is from genome assembly GCF_036172605.1 of Pelobates fuscus. Classification (NCBI taxonomy): domain Eukaryota; kingdom Metazoa; phylum Chordata; class Amphibia; order Anura; family Pelobatidae; genus Pelobates; species Pelobates fuscus. The sequence goes on from NC_086325.1 coordinate 38,730,804, forward strand.
TGGGAGCCCGGTCTCCATTCCCCAGCGGCAGAGTATCCAGCAGGGAATAGAGAGCCCAGCCCCCTTTCCCCCACAGCAGGACTCTGTGCTGGGAGGAGAGACAGTCGGTCTCCCTCCGCAGAGACGGGAAGTATGCATGGGAGAGGAGATTGTTACCACCTCTCCCCAGCGGCGGATCATTAATGTACAGGGAATAGAGAGCCCAGTCTCCATTCCCCAGCGGCAGAGTGTTCTAATGGGAGAGGAGCTGGTTACCACCTCTCCCCAGCGGCAGCTTAATGTACCAGGGGGAGACTGTAAGCCCCACACCTGTGCAGATGGGACCGTGGTCTCTGCACTTCCAGCACAGGGGGTAGGGACGGTCGGTCCTGCCCCCCCACAACAGGGCTGTTTAGCCAAAGGGGAGACAGTCTGTCTCCAGCAGCAGAGCGGTGTAACTCAAGGGGAGACAGTCGGTCTCCAGCAGCAGAGCGGTGTAACTCAAGGGGAGACAGTCGGTCTCCAGCAGCAGAGCAGTGTATTTAAAGGGGAGACAGTCGGTCTCCAGCAACCAGGCTCCAACCAGACTACTCCCGTGGTAGTGCTGGCAACAGGACAGAGTACCGCTGGTCTCTGCCCCCTCAGCAACCTACCAAGGCAGCCTACCAGTCCCCCACACAGCCGTGGTGAGGCACCTGAACCTGGACAAGATTCTCCCTCACCCAGGTGTAGTAACTGTTTATTGTGGGTGGGCTGCTCTGCTGTTTCTGTCTTGTGGGTGGGCTGCTGGACTAACAAGGGCACTGACCGGCAGGAGGTCAAGTACCCTGTTAGTCTGGGGGGGTAAAGGGGAGAAGTGTGGCGAAACCGACCTCGCCACGTGTCCTTGGAGGGGGCTGATTGCCCGCCTCTTGCCTTTGGACTATGGACCAGACTTTATGGGAATGTGATACCCCAGATAGCCATACCATGGAGCCTATTCATATAATGAAAGACTATGGGAAAGACTTTAGCTCCATGGCAATTGTACTGTGTGAGTAGGATCTGCGCGCTATTCTGTAGTTTTGTGCGTGCAGATCCCAGCTGTCTGGGGATAGGTGAAATGTCTGTGTGTTATGTGTAAATGTGACTTTATGTATTTTAAAGTGTTTTATGTCGTTTTGCAACCATGTGGTTAATGGAGTCTGCCTTTAGTCCTGGGTAATTGGATTACTTCTCCAATTAACTCCAGGGCAGAAGGGAGGAAACCATGGTGCATTGTGGGGATGTTTTTCTGCCAGCCAGAAAGGAACAAAATATACTTTTAGTAACTTTTGAACTCCTGGTCGGATTCATGCCATTTTTGAATATGTTGTTCCCTTGAATGGATTGATTGTGGATATGTATTTTTATGTGAATGTGATGTATGGTTTTAAAGTTATGAAAGTTGTGTAAAAGTATATTTTACACTGTATGCATAATGGGATTATGTGTCACACTAAGGGGAGGGGATGTGTGGGAGGTAACATCTATGTCATTGGTTCTTTTATGCCTCCCCCTGGGTGTGGCCTGTATGTGTGAGTTGGAAATAAAAGCCAGGCTGGATGAGCCAGTCCAGAGTTCCTGTTTTACCCTCAAAGTGAAGTGTCGTCTCATTATTGGGGGAAGGATTTATTGCATGCTGTTCCAGTTGACTGCTAGGAGTGCAAGCCTATTCGTATGGTTCCTATTCAGCTGTCTACAGCATTCAGAGGCTTGAGAGCATTCATATGCTTCTCAGATTCGGTGATTGTGGTGTCTGCTGCAGTGCTTGAAGTCCTCAGGAAGCACTCGGAGCATCCATTAACGGAGGTACTCAGTCGGGGTGCCAGGCGATCCGTTACACACACATCCGCTTCTACTGCTCCAGAACTCACACCTAGTCCGCATATACAGCCCGTCTGTCACCCAAGATACGCCTAACTAGGTCAACATTGACATCCTGGTATACTATCTGCATTTACACCCAGCTGGGCATATGGTAGATTCTGATGCCGGGTTTCTCACAGAGGTCTCACACGGGCCTTGGCGCCAACCCCACGGGTACACTCGTATGCCCTAAACTATTACATCTATTGACCCACTTACGGTGGACCACCTTCTGTCCACAGCAATCATATACTGGTTTCACAATCGGCCCTTTCCGGTCTTCATGTTTTCTCATCTTGGTGAACCACTCCCATCGGGGTAGCCATTCACAATACCCAAATACGTTTGATCATAGACCTCTTCGCACCGCCCTCTGCAAAAAAAACACTCTGCTGGCCGCTCCTAAATATATTCAGGTGTCCGTCAGTCATCCACGTTCTGGCTGAATTTTTGTTGATTTCACGGGTTCACAAACACCTAACAGTATTGGGATCTCTTCGGTCATTCCCCCACTTTTAAACACTCACTTGAATTCACACAGACGCAGCACACACAGGCCCACTGAGTTGGATGACTTGCCGGGCTTTGGAGAGACCTCTACTTTGTTGGAGAATTACCCTTTCGTGGTGGCCTCCCTCACTCTGGGTCATCTTTGGACCGGCAAGGCAGTTGAATGCTGCTCTGATGACTCCACAGCCTGCGATTTCATTAGCAAGGGCGGTCATACTCACCGCCACTGTGGCTGATTCGCAGGCTGATTTGGCAGGCAGCAACCCCTCAGTTCTTTATGGTCTACATTTACATTCCTGGTGTCCACTACACCGCCGCTTTCACACTACACCGACACTTTTGCACGCTCTCATTTTAAGGTCTTCTTTCAGGCACACCATATGATACACTACATATCATCCAGGATACCACCATTCCATGAGCTAATCTTGGACTAAGCACACAATTACACCACGTACAGGTGCGCTCGCTTCACGCAGTTTCACGACAACTCTAATACTCACGCCAGGGCCTTGTATATTGTACATGTCACAATTAAAGTTTGCTTGAATCAAGACTTTTGCAGCTAAATATGGTTATTTTTTGCCTCTTTCTCCAAACCTACAAATCAAGCATCTTACTTAAACCTCCTATGCTGTCACTCCGCTTTACGTCTCCAAGGTCAACCACACACTATCAGTCCTAATCCACTACTTCACGTCTAAACCTTCCATTAAGGTGGAGCTACATCATGGCTTCCTTCGCCGGTCTCTCTGTCACAAAGCGCTGCATCAGCAGCTTCAAGCTCTTACACCCCAGTCTACATCACTATGTGTCGGGACCACCGGCAATCCTCAGTGCAGTTACATATATACCTCAATCAGAGTTAAAGCTCCTCATAAGCTTTCAGTACCCATGCTGTATAAACTTGCATGAAGTGTGTTTTCTTTGAATCCTCTTTTGCCCTCTTTTACAGGCCTACTCGTACATTGGTTTCAGCACACCTCGGCCAACTTTGCATCTCCTCCTACATCCCATTACATATTAGATAAATTCCAAGCACAAGTTGGAAGGCCATTTGGCCTGAATTTGTGGGAGGAGTTATTATCCTATATCCTATATAAACCCTACCCCCCCTACTTACCTTTGTCGTGCAAGCTGTTTGTCCCCACCCACCTACACCCATCTATATTAACAATTCACCTTTGTGGGCCCTCTTTTACAGGCCTACTCGTACGTTGGTTTCGGCACACCTCGGCCAACTTTGCTTCTCCTTCTACATCCCATTACATATTAGATAAATTCCGAGCACAAATATATATATATATATATATATATATATATATATATACATATATATATATATACACCCTACATAGCACAATGACTATGGGGCTGGCATAGATTTTTTTTCCAGGGCTGCTTTGTATCCCCAGTCCGGCCCTGCACCCTGGTTTGGATTAAGGTAAGAGGCTTTTTTTTTTTTTTTTTTTTATATAATTTATTTGATTTTAGTTGTCAGACATACAAAAACATACAAAAAGACAGTACACACTACACAATGCATTACCATCAACATATATATATATATAAAGTGCATAGTTAACAATTTCTCTCTTCTTTGAGAGGATATTACTGCCTTATCCCTAATTCAAAATTAATCCGCCTATCTTGTACTCAGAAGTGTCATTACATCGTGAATCGATTCTTAGAGTTAAAGTGGAGTTATTTCTATACTTGTGAATTTCTCGTATTCTTTTTTCCGTCTCTCTTTACTTTCTCTCGCTTTCAATGCTCTCTTCTCCTCCCTCTTTACTTCACTCTTTATTCCTCTCTCTCCCAGTGGAGGCACTTCTTAACTATCTTATTACATGTGCCTTCATTACTGTGATGGACTTAACATACACATAACACTAATATGCATTGCAATACCCTTCTTGGGGAACATACGTGGGCCACTGTATCTAAGTCTATGTTCAAAAAAAGAAAAGAAAAATGATGTTATCCTAATTGTTTTGTCCAGGAATTTGTCTAATCAATCTCTCTATTTTTTCCTTCCAGAATTTACTGACTTCTCTGATTTTTGTAGACTGGTACCCCAAGGCCTCCATAGTTAATTGGTATTGGACTTGTGAATATAATTGGTCCTGTGTAAAAATCGCACTACTCTTCCAATTTCTTGCTATTATTATTTTTGTTGCAGCAACAAAGTGGACATACATAAATCTTTTTTTAAAGTGAAGTAATTGTAGGTTTAAATGGAATAAGAGGGTAAGAGGCTTTTAACCCCTTCAGCGCTGAGGGAAGAGGGGCCACGAGGGAGGGGGGCACTCCAAGAGCCTATAGTGCCAGGAAAACAGGTTTGTTTTCCTGGCACTATAGAATCAATTTAATGGCACCTAAACTACTAAACATAGTAAACATAGTATGATATACAGTATAGATCTTAAAATACTTCATTTTATTTACCTGTGGAAAAAAAAATTGGTCTTACATTCTAATTGACACTGCAAGTCCAACGGAACAACTAATTTAGGGCATGCAAAATAAATGATGTGTCTCTTTCCTCAGTTCTGGTTGATGGAATAACTCATCAGTGACTGAAATCAAACAGATGGTTTAGTTAGCATATGAGATAATAATTACATTATAGAGATGGGCTCGACACCCAGCTATTGTGAATTGTAGACAAAGTAGTTTATAATAGATGATCTCGTGAATGTCTCCTTGGCAGGAGTATTTCGAGCGACAGCTGGAAAAGCCAGGTCTTTTATTCGGAATACATGAAAATTAGTGTAATGTTTGTGGTTTCATACTACCTTGGACCCGCTCTGTGCAAATAAAATAAATATTTGCGTTTGTCAACAAATATGGATATGAGCATCTGTAATAATCATTCTTGTAGGATTCATAAAGTCGAAAAGTTTAGATGAAAAAGTGATATATAAATATGAAGACCTATGAAAAATATAAAGGCAGATTCTGAGAATCCAGTGACCTCATTTATTGTAGAAATGTATGGCCTGCGGGAATCTTTCAACCACCTGTTGAAGGGCACTGTTTCATAGCCAATCTTAATGAAAAGAATTATCATGTTCGGTCCAAGAGGACTTCACCTGGCTAACGTTATAGTTCATATACACAGAGGAGCTTGATAATGGCTCTAGCTTAAATATTGCCAATATTGTGGTTTGTTTATTAGTCCTGTGCAACCTCTGAATGCCTGTCCCTTCTGTTTGCTAGTTAAATGTAAAGATGTATTAGATTGGCACTGTTGTATTTATGTTGCTTACATATATTAAAGGGACACTATAGGCACCCAGATCACTTCATCCCATTGAAGTGGTGTGGGTGCTATGTCCCTCTTTTTTAATGCTGCAGTGAAAACATTGCTGTTCTGCCGTAAAGGCATATTTTTCTCTGCAGGGTTAACCTGCCTCCATGAAAAAGTGGAGTAAAACTCCACTATTTCAATCAGATGGTCTTAGGCCATTTAATTGGCACAGCACTCATGCATACAATCCTCCCAATGCTTACGTATGGGAAAGCACTGGATGATCTTGGCTTAGGAGATGGGACCAGCCATAGACAGAGCACAGGACTAGAATGCACGGTAAGTTAAGTCTTGAAAGGCGTGGTCACTTAAGCTGTGACTAGGGCACTATAGTCTTAGGAATACAAAGAGGTAAGCCCTCATCTTTTACCTACATTTGATCCCCAAATGTGTCAATTCCTTCAGTGCTCCCCAATCCTGTAACGAATACGAAAACGATAAAAGTGAACCATGCCTTCCCAACTTCAATCCAGCAGTCACACACCCCCTTCCAATTAGTCCAGTGTATATAATTTAGTTGTTGTTTAACCAAGTGCTAGAAATGGGTTTGGTTAGAATGTTCTTAGAAACTCTGAGCAAGGTTTGAATGTTGGTTTCAGAGTATTTCAGAAACATAATCCGATGTGTTTAAGTGTTTACAATGAATGGTGTAATAGAACAATGCTCATTGAAGATCAATTCTGGGAGCAAAACCACCATTGAAATTATAAAAATTAGAAGTACATTTAAGGTTATGGCAAAACTTTGCCGCAATGTCTGCCCTTACCTACTCGGGTATCACCGGTGTGACGGTACAAATGAAGCTTCTAGCCCTACCATTCTGCAGCAAGCTGATGCCATCATTTCGAGGGATTATTTCTACCATCTTCTGTAGGTGTATGAGCTCATTCATGATTTCTGAAGCCTAAAGCACAGTCCTTACTCTCCTAGTGATGTTCTTACTTTTGACTTGGCTGGTGATTTTCATCTTTATCCTGAAGATAGCCATAGTTCTTTACGCTTTCTGACTGTCACGTTCAAATAGAGTAAGATGGAGCTCAACTGCAGATTTCAGATTAATTAGATGTGAATGTGATAAATTGAGGAAATAAAGAGATGACAGTTCACCAGAGAATTCACTGATACTGTGTCTTTAATATTTTGATTGAAGAAAACATAGGTACTGTATCTTTAAATACTACAGTATTGGTGAGTGGATTCTTAGACTATCGTATACAATTGAATTGCAGCAATAAAATGAAGGGAAGGTAATGGAGATTAACTTGCAGAGATTTGATTTAGCTTAATTGGTAGAAAACATCTCAGCTGGAGACTGAAGGGTTAATGAATAGGAATTACTCCTATAACGATAGGAGAACGTGCGAGCAGGCTAAAGCTTGAGTGCTCAGTAGTCAGTGGAAAAGTTCGTATAACACAAGTGAGGTAACTTAGCTTCCAGAGGCTTTAAGTTGGTCCCAGAGTCCCCTCCGGGGAGGTTCCGTTGGAGAGAGGTCGAGAGGAGTCAAAGTGCTAGCCGTAATCGAGGGAAGGAGGTCAGTCGAGTACGAGTCCGGTTCGGTACACAGGAAAATTGTAGAGAAGAGTTGCAGCCGGTTTAATTCCGCGGTACGCTGTTCATTAATCCAGCGTCTGTTGTCTGGCGCGGTCGCATTATGTAGCGCAATGAGACCGCGTCAGAGAGGGGGTGTGGCTACAGTCCGTCAACCCGGAAGAGACAGGAATTACTGGTAACGGCCATGACACTCTCTTCTTTTGGCTCATCAGTGTTTCTCTCCTTCTATAGACCCTATTGTTAAGCCCGCTCTTTCTAAGGACCAAGAAAATGTCTACTGTATATTAAATCTTTCCCTCTCCTCAATATGGGAATTGACCAATATTTTGCATTGCATCCACCTTTTAAAAAAAAAAATAATAATATTGCTACTCTGGAACGTGCCTACAAAGAGATGGCAAATATAGAGAAATATAGTTTGAATTTGGAAATATGGTAACAGGAGCAATGGAGAACGTGGCCATTGGGAGGAACAAGATGGTTAAGGGAATTCTGACTACTTGTTGCTATTAGAGGATTGAGTATGTAGGAAAATATTGCTACGGGGAATGTAGAAATATAATCTAAAAATAGAATATGTCTACAGTGTTTAATATTATTCATTATAATATAATAAGTATATAGTTAAAGAAAACACTTAACAGGGTCACTAGAGCTTATAAATTAGAGATGACCACAGGAGAGACACCATGGAAAATTCACGCGAATGAAAGAGGCACTTCAGGGGACCAGGAGAAGGGGACACAGATTAAATATTGCCCCACGATTACGAACCTTAAGCTGAACACATTATTTGGGGAAATTGTACATGGAAACGCAGATATATAGACACACAATGTAGGCACAGGACGCTACGATATGAAACACTGGAAGAAGAAGAGCACATGACCAAAATCACATATACACGTTTCTACTTTCATTAGCTTTGAAAATTATATTCAGTTAATAAAGCTTTACTTACCTACATTTAAACTCCAGGAATGTTTACCTGTTTGTAGATTGACTAATTTCCCTGCCCGGAACACATTGTGCCAGTTTAATATCTGCAAACATCGCGAAAATGACAGCCTCCCTATTGCTTCCAACCTGTAAAGGATACTATAATGATTACACCATTCCTACATTTATAGAGGCGTATCAGTGAATAATACCTCTCACATTCCTCTTGTCATTGTATAAACATTGTGTATATATATTATATACAATACTTTGTAATGCATGAATTTAGAATTTCACTGTACTTAATGTAAGGACATTATACTCAGACTACTATAGACATACTTTTTTTTTTTTACATTCTGTTACCATTTTTAGTTTAGTTTACCAAATCTAGTTTTAGTTTACCAAATTTAGTTCAGTTTACCAAATCCTTAGCTGGTATGTTATTTGTAAGGCCCCATGATGGCATTACATTGCTAATAATGCCATCATGGGGCCTTACAAATAACATACCAGCTAAGGATTTGACCATTTTTATTTATCTATACTTGTCACACCTGTGAAATGTATTCTTGCTTTTATAGTGATATTGAGTGAAGTATTGAAAGATAAGGGATACTGTATACAATCTAAAATTTTTCTCACTCCCAACATTCTGTAAAGGATCGGTGAATAAATGAACAATAAAAATTGTGCTAATTTGCATAATTGCGATTTTTATGTTTTTCGCAACAGCAGTTGCATATGTTCATGTGCTAGCAATACACCCCATATTTCAAACCGTAGGTATGCTAATATATTTTTCAAACAGGAATTGATTGGTAGTGAAGAGGTTAAAATAACTTGGAAAAGGCAAACTTACAGAAGACAAGATCGATGTCTGAGACGGTATTGAACTTGTGCTTTGCACATGAAAGTGTTAAAGTGGTGTGATCACGGGAAATGATTTGGATTGAGCTTTGGAACTTTAAAAGGAAAACATAAAATACCATAACCACTACAGCGTGAGGTACTGGTTGTGGTGCCAGCAATCAAACCATTTTAGTCAGAGAGATTCCGGCTCTCCTCTAGTTGTAGTGGAGGCAGGGAGCCACCCCACCTGGATCCATGGTAAAAGTCAAACTGGTATAGTATTTTGTGATAAATGTAATTTTTTTTTTTTTTTTACTTAAAACGACTTGCTTTTCCAGAAAGGGAAATACAACTAGACGTGGGACAAAAGAGTCAAATAAAGGTCACAAAACCATGAGAGAATAAGTAAAAGGGACATTTTGTCTCGGTGCGCTGCATGAGGTATATTTTGGGGTTTGGTAGCCCTGGAGGATTGCTAAGTCCTGAGATTGCCATTTCCATTTAAATTCAACACTTCTTTGAAGGGATCACCGTGCTTTACATTCACCTGGAGAAATCATCACTGTATAATTCTGAAGGCCAACCATACATTGTGAGAGAACAATATCAGAAACTTTCAAGGTCTACATTTTAATTAGTTTCACGCATCCAGAGCATCACTCCACTGATACTTTATTTCTCAATCTTTCAGAGTATTTTTTTTTTATTATAATCATGAGTGTACAATTTTTTTTATTAAAGTAACACACTATTTTGGTTATTTTTAAGCATAATTCTGGTGTAAGGTTTAAAAAAAAATCAGCAATCAACGGAACAATGGAATATTGTCAAAGAATCCTCAATTGACCAATTCTGCTCATAAATATATATATATATATATATATACATATATATATATATATATATATATAAGCTTAATGGGATTTTTATGATTTGTTTGTTTTTAAAATATAGTTGATAGGTTTTGAACAGGATGATGGAGTTTATTAATAGCACATATTATGTCTATTTTGTGCAATGTAAACACAGGAAGATTTATTAATTTTGCTATGATTTCCATCGTGTCTGTCCTTGGGAACGGTGCCAACAAAGAGTAATGTTTGTGTGATCAGTGTCTTCAAACTTCATTATTTGTTCTTTAGTCATCACAGTCGTTGTAACTTGTAACTTTAAAAGTGCTGACTTTGCTGACAAGCTACGAGCCGCAGTGTTTTCTACAACACTCGAGAGGCTATAAAATAATGCATCTTTTTGTTTTCAAAATACAAAAGGCAGGGATAGCTTTTCCCATAAGGTTTCTGGCAAAGAAGCTTTTAACATTTGGAAGTGCTAACCTTTACCTCTAAACACATAATGTATCTGTAATGTTCGATGTGTCAGAGCCGAAGAGGTTATTCATCAAGACAATATTGCATCAAAACTGCTCAAGAAGTGCATGCTACTTTTTATACAACCTTGCTAAGCGGGTTATCATTCTGGAAAACTAAAAGAATGAGCTGATGCTAAGACCTATCTCAATTTAGTTGATGTCATTATGACCGCTTTCAGCCTCAAAACTGGTCTTCAGGAAATGGTTTCATGACATCACTGGAAACTTGTTCTAAAGATTGGTCAACTCAACAAATGATCAGCCAAGACAGGCAATCGCATAATAGGGCAAGAAGAGAGCCAGTACCTATACACATTATGGCTATGCTCCCTCCTGGAATATAGATTTAAAGAAAAGGATATCGCACTCTTGTATCAGAATCCAGGTGCGCCAGACCCAGGACTGGCAAATCCCAATTTATAAGACAAGGAGTTAATCAGGTCCAGGCACTCAAGAGCTTGACAAAGACTTCTGTTTAGGCCTAAACGTTCATGTTCTAATAAAGCTGCCTTATGAGAGATCCTGAGTGCCTGGACCTGTTTTGTCTACAGTCAACTCTGGTATTGGTGGTTTTGGTATCTGTGCAACAAACTCATATAATGGTTTGATAGTCACTAAAGTCTCCAAAACTCGAAGAAACGCTCAGAGAGACGTACAATATTCAGGAAAGAAACACAATATCCATAGATAATCCTTATGTCTTAATGTCCCAAACTTTGTTAAATATTTGGTAGTGTTTGTCTAGAAGGTTTTTTTGTTGTGTGACAACTATCACAGATGTTTCCTCCTCCAAACTAATACTGGTACCCAGATTCTCATTTCTTACAGACTGAACATAGTAAGAAATCACAGATTCTTTAACTGATTGGATTTTTATTGTGTTTGTAATAAAATACATGCTCACTACTTACTATCGCTCCTCAGCATTAAATCCTGTATTATGTCATGTTTATGAGTGACTCACAGATGCACACATTAATTAGCTCACAGGCTTGTGTTTAGACTTCTGTAATAAGACATTTGCACTTTCTCCAAATAACTTTCCTTAGTTTGATAAATAACCATCAAAAACTCCAGGGGTGACCTAAACGTTCTTGGCAATTCTCCTTCCTACTGACATACATCAGTACTAATAAAGTCACTTTGGGCCTCTAAGACTTTCCTGTAATTAACATTGTAAATTTAAAATCTCACTGGGCCTTTAAGACTACTCTGTAATTAACTTTCCACGTGACATTTTTTTACGATCTTGATAAATATACAATGATACATAAATTACATTAAATAATCTCTTGTTTTAAATAAGCAGATAGCCAGGCCTTAGTTATTTTGGCAAGATGCATAAAAACTACACTTGGAGATTCATCAGTAAATTTAGAGATCCTTCGTAAGTTATTTTTAGAGATCCTTTAGAGAGACTTGGATAGATCTGTCCATCCATCCATCCATCTCTCTCGGTCTGTCTGCTGCATGCTGGGCTTAGACACTTCACAGGCTGATTCTAGGAACCCTGTGTATGATTGCTGACTCACACTACCTGATTAGTGACTTACATAGTCCACAGAAAGCACCAGACTACATCCAGAAGACTGACAACACAGCTAATCACGGTAGAAGGTCCTGCCATTAGGTCCACTTCTGCCAAAGATGTGCTGGAATGACCAGACGTAAGAGTGGGCAATATATAGAATAAAAGGTGGTACGGCTGTCCTAAGAAATTTTGGGTGACTTACTGATAGCAGTTTATGCAACTAAAATGTCATTTAGAACAGGAACAAATGTATCTTATTTATATAGACCTAAACGCATTTATTGCAGTTGAAAGACAATATCTGTGAGTAATTTTTATTGTGGAGCTCTGTAATACACTCAGACACACCAACACTATGGAGCTCATAGTAAAGAGAGACAGAGGGATTTGGGTCAAAATTACGACCTGTCCCTCCTAATTACGGACATTTGGAACGTAGTGTGTGAGCAGGTCTGCCTAGCTGCTAGGCTTAGTATCATGGGAATGACTGTCAACTTCCATTACATTAAGCAATGCATAGCCACTTGTAAATTGTATTTGTTCAAACTGCACTACATAATGACCAGACTCCTGTTTCCTTGATCACCTTTGATCTATAATAGGATAGAGAAGACTGCACTGACCCAAGCAGGACGCTCTGGATGGTATATTGCCATTTTTTTTTATTAATTTATTGCAATACAATTTGGGGGAGTTTTGCCCCACCTGCCTTAATTGAGAAGCCTATACTGACTGCAAGCCTTGGTCAGCAGCATATTGTAAGCTGGAGCACATATAATGCTCTGCTCAATGCACAGTGACCAGAAAGTCAGAATTTTGCGTATAGTTGAAAACCAAAGAGACTACAGCAAAATGCAATACTGCTCCCTGCTCATCGGTTACTGTTTCAATAATCGAGTGTTTGTAATACAATCTAAAATGCCAGCTACTGGCAGAGGACGTAAATATTGGCATATAAAGATTGTGTGGACTACACCTCCCATTGAGCTCAGCTAGCCTTCATGTAGAACAGGCCTCCCCAAACTCCCCCCCCCCCCCCAGATGTTGCTGAACTACAACTCTCATGATTCTATGAATGAAATAGATAGGCTGAGATTCATGGGAGTTGTAGTTCAGCAACATTTGGAGGGCCGGAGTTTGGGGAAGCCTGATGTAGAATATCATAGTATCATGTAATCCAGAGCACCTGGAAAGAAAGAGGCTGCATACTTCACATGTAGAGTACTAATACATGGTTTCTTAATTAGTAAACAGGTATGACCTCATGGTTTTAATAAGACAACTAAAGGACACAAAGAAGAAAATGAGTACTTAGAAGGAAAGCATCCCGGTGTTACCATGGGGATGCAAACCATCTTATGTCTGAGGACCAATAATGTACATTATTTACTAGTAAATTGTCACTAAAACACAATGCGTTAAATGCACGCAATGCATTATGGGTATGCAAAAGCCTAATTATTTTTAGTTAAGGGGATCGTTTATGCATTCCGCAATTAATCCATTTCCTTAATCAATTTCTGATTATTTTTATTCCTGAAAATGTTAAACGTAATCACCACTAGATGTCATTGTTGCCTTAACCAATAATACAAATAATATTTAACATGGAAAACTAAATAATGTGCAAAGATCTTTTTAAACACAATATATATTCAGCCATATGCAAACTGATTTTGAAACAGCAAGGCCATATTAGGAATCTATTCCTTGTCATTATCTCTCTCATCTTTAACCGAATGAAACAGAGAATCACAATGTGTAAACACACTGTTTGTGGCACAAGACTCATAATTAGACATATGGGATAACACTCGTACAACGTTATTTACTAAAGTGAGGATTTAAAATGATTTTAAAATTTAAGGCAAAAATAGCCAATTTGGAAACATTCTCTGCATCAGCTATGCTTCCAGTTTGGCTACTTTGGCCTAAAATTTTAAATTAACCTTAAATTCTCACTTTATTGAATAGCCCTGCTAGAGTCCATTTGTTCTGACTTAATGCCTGTAAAAGCTCATGGCTTTCAGAGAAATATGTGATTTCAGATTGGGTTTTTGAAACAGAAACATAGCATTGTAGTCATTGACTTTTTTTTATTTAGGAATTAGTTCTAGAATGGTGTCAAAAATGTTAAACCATTTAGTCTTATTCAGTTATTAGAGATTCAGGATGTTAGATAGAAAGATGCATTTCATATCTCTATTATGAATTTCATATCACGTTTATGAATTGTGAGAAGGGGAATGCAGTTAACACTAGGAAGCTGTAGTGTTTTAGAGGTTTGGAGTGTCCTTTTAATGAAATTCTATGGAATCTTATGGATAAAGAAAAGTATCAATTGCTCTATCTGCTCGGCTCAGTGTCTGTGATTGTACTCATGTTGTGTTGAGAAGTGTGCAGTGTGTGTACCTGTCATTTCTGAGTTACCCTTTTTGCCCCATTCCTCCCCCCCTCTTCCTCCATAAGATCGCTGTGTTTAGTCTTGGGGGTGTGGGGCCATGAACAGATCACTGAGTTCAGTCTTAGAGGGCGGAGCCATGCACAGATCATACCAAATTCATCTTACCTCTTGCGGCCTACATATGACTCCGACACCGGAGAGACAGACGCTCTCCTAGCTTAGACTCTTGCGAAACCCGGCGGACTTCTGCACCCCCCCAACCTGTGGACTGGTGGGGGTCATCCCAGTCGCAGGAGGATCCACCACCTAATCTCACATATACAGTCACTGAACATGGTAGTGCACAGAGTAGCACAAAATGGCGGCGACCGCAGTTGAACCCTCACCTGAGGCACACATAGCGACAACACTGGCGAAGCTTGATCTTATCTTTGCCTGATTCTAGGCCACACTAGGGGTAAGACAGCTGAGCCAGCAGACAAAGGTACGGAGCAAGCTTGAACCTGTCACCCAGCCTACCTGTCCGCCCCAGACTGACCCACATATGGAGTCAGCCTGCACCCGGCCCGGTACACGGGTTCTTCTCCAATCACGGTGGATGCAGAGGGAACTCGGAGCTGTTTACCACCTAAAACCCGACGACACTACCACAGAGCAGTGAGGAGCAGTACCAGAAAACCAAGCCACGGGACTTTGACACCTATGGCCCCCCAAAATAACAAACTTCCCCGTTGGGAGAACATGTGGCAATTTAGATGCAGATGGATCAATAGCACCCTCACAGCATGACTATTAACCTCCGATATGCCTTTTGATGGGAGGCGAGCGATCTACTTTCAAAATGGGAATTGGCTGACGGGCACTAGATGCTCTTTGCTGCACAGTGGGGCCCACACTTTTGTGGACAGCATCCCAGCCTCACAATTGCCTGGTGGACTCCTGCTTTACATCTCTGCTTACTAGCTACACAGTTATATACAACCTTTATCTCACTCAAAGCACAGTCTAGCATAGATACTAGATCTTTTTTCTCTTCCCGCTCCACATGCTTAGCTAGTCCCACATGTCTGCAAATCTGATAACCTCATAGTTAGACATGCCTGAATCATTTGACACTCACATGTATTTTTCCTATACCCAAAAATGTGTGCACGATATCCAGTATGCCATGTTATTTCTTGTCCTGTTATTTTTTGCAATGTTTCCTACAGCTATTGTGGCGAAGTAAACCTGATTGTAATTTCTTGCACAGGAAAAATAAAGAATAAAAAAAAAAAAAAAAAAAAGGAATTCTCCTATTTTTAACACAAATCCCCATTAATTAATTGATTACTAAATATATGGTATTTACCAGATATTTAACAACTGCATCTATAGCTCTTAGCTAATTGCTTCTGCATCCACCTATTACCTTCCTAATAAATACAAAGGGTGTGCCAATCAATGCCTTATGGGCATGAAAAATTATTTGATCTATATCTTACTTATTGAGCAATATTAAAAAGCAGTATGTTGCTGAGATCTGTTAGTTTTCCATCAATGAAACTGAATCAGCACAGTGACCATTATTCAAACAGGTATGAATGAATATACACCTGTACGTACATTAAACGGACTAGTCTACAGGTACCTCTGCATCTCTTAAAGATCCACTACTACCAAGATGCCTTGCCAGCCTGATTGTGGGTGTCTGTTCTGAGAGTTTGATGGTTAAATATGGAATGGATCAATGTAATTTTACATGTCTACAATAGTGCTACGTTATCTATTTTAGAATTCTAAAGTGATCAATTAACAAATGCAAATGAAGGATCAAAGACATTTTTTTTTTTTGTATTTCGTAAATGTTTAGTGCGGAAACATGAGAAAATGTGTGGGAGTGATGTTTAAAAACATGACATGGATGCACTGATTCAATGATGATGAGGAAGACGCAACAAAACTTATTCCTCTTCCACCCCCCCCCCCCCTAGTTATTGTACATTTCTATGATCCCAGGTTTCTGCTGTGCAGCTGGAACCATGTAAAGTGAAAGTAATAATACACCAGGAGTCACTCCATTTGTACAAACCAGTTTAACAAGCTTGTATTCTAGAAATCTGCTTGTGAAACCCATGTTTCCCCATGCCCTTATTCAGAAATGTTGTGAATGTTCTCTTGTTGGGATTATTTTTCAGTGGTTTACCTGTGTGATCCAGATTTTTTCTATAGATTCATTTTTTTTATTCTTCTGCTGCTTTAGTTAAGGTGACACAGGTTTGGAATTCCGTGATTGTAGCGAAATGGGCTTTGCCACAGTACCTTCATGGTGCTAAGGGCTGTCCACCCACCCTTTTGTTACTTTATTTCAATTACCTTCCCTGTTGGTTACTTGTAGAAACCAGTAACAATATATATCCTCTCATTCGTCTGGTTGTTCGGTAAGAATCCTGTTTCAGCTATTTTTCACCACATGGTTCGACAAAAGAACCAACTACCGAACAACCAGGCCACCCAGGAGAGGAGCATTGCATCAATTGACGTCCCTAACTTGGTTCACACTATTTAAATTGCCAACCGCATGAACTAACTGGGTGTTCCCTGGGTGGCCGCCGTCCGTCATTCGAACATGTGGCTGCCATCTTAGCATATGAATTACACCAGCGGTGTTTGGTCGTCGAGTGTCTGGATCCCAAATCGGACACGCGACGGCACGAAAACCGCAGAGACTTCCATCCTCGCATAAGTTTGTGGGAACTCAAGGGAACAGAGCGGTGTTCAGTAAACATAACCATATGAACAAGAGGAATTAAACAAACAAAGACACAAACCATTCTGTTGTATATTTTCATGCATTTTAACCTCTCGAACGGAGACCTACCGCACACCCAAAACTCATGGAATTATTCTCGGCTTACACCTTGTGTGCGGTCGGTAAAACTAAGACCTCCATAAAACTCTCGGACCCCTGAACCGATCTGGGTGATTTTTCAGTATGTTGCTCCCAGGGGATGATAGCCCAGGGGCTATCAGGGTATGTTGGAATTATGAATGTAGGATATGTTTTTGGGGTATTTCCAGAAAAGTATGAAAAGTATGATTTTTCCGTTTTGGGATAATTGAGTTGATACAGTAATTAACTCAATTATCCCCTGAGCAGAGGGGAGGGATTGTGTGTAATGTTTGGGAGTGTCTTGACCTGACTCTGTGTTTATTGGTGGATGCATATTTTTATCGGTGCCCCACAAGGTCCACCTGGGTGATAATCTTTGGGGCAAAACCTGCATAAAAGGCCAGCTTGGCCATTAAAAGTTCAGTTCTGCTCGTAATACTGAGTATCGTCCAGTTATTGGGAAGGGTGATGGGATATTGTGTATCATCTTGTACTAATGCCTGCTGTCTTGACGTTTCCTGTTTGTTCCTGACTAGCTGTTGGAGTAACCAGTGGAGAAGAAGCCCTGCTACCACTGCTCTCCGCTACAGTGATGATCTGATATACAGCAACAGGATTCTAAGGGGGCCACTCTGGATTTAGAGGGGGCCACTCTGGATTCTGAGGGGGCCAAAATAGGATCCAGATTCACAATAGGTTCCTATGGGTTAGGCTATTGGAGAAACGCATGTATCTCCATGAGAAAATACATTATACTTGTTTAGCAAAGTTAAATACTAAACAAGTAAAAAAAAAAAAAAACTTGACACAATACTTGATGGATATTCAATTTGAGAAAATATACTTACTTTATATTTGTACAACATCCTATAAAAACAATGCAATTACAGCATGATGATTTTTCTTGGTAACTTCTTACTTAGTGGATGCATTACTAATGAAGTTACAACTTTAAAACGTGTTTTGTGGATTTTCTGTAGACAGTTGTCTTTCAATTTTATAACAAGACACGGAGGCTCATATTGCATATCCCTTTCTTTACTGTTGACAAATAGCAGCAAAGGAAACAAACAGAATGAAAAAAGAATGAACATGTGATAACATAGGCCCCTCCCCCCTCAGGTCCCAGTATAACAGGCAGCACTTCCCTTCCATTTCCCTCTTTCTTTGCTGCTCTGACACAAAGATAAGTACATGCCATATTTTCTCCTCATATTTCTCTTATATACTGTTTTGTTCATTGATAATTTTCTCTTATTTACTTGTATTGATTTAGTCTTTTTATTTCTAAGGTTAGTATTTGTCTCTTTATACTCTAGCCTCAGGGCCCAGACCTCCCCTGCTTATGTAGTCTTGTCTCCTGTCTGTTTCTTCTGCTCGAGCGCCTTTCTGCGCACTCCTTCTTGTTTCATAGTTTTACCGCGTATCTCGCGGGTGCCGCGAATCCCGCGAGATTCCCGGCGGCCATTTTCTGACATCCTGTCCCTACCTCTTAGTGTGCCACTGGTCTGGGCCCTGGTGAGAGCGTTTTTTCCTTGCTTAGTTTGTTTGGGTGACTAACCCATACGTCCTTTATTTTCCTATTATCATCATGCCTAAACCCAGACTATCTTCTGGGTCCGCTCACTCTGGGGAGTCGGATACCCCGGTAATCAGAACTGAGGCCCCTGTCACCTCAGATATTTCGCCTTCTATGGCGGATGGGAATACCCACCCCGGTGGACCACAGTTTCTAGCGCTACAGCGCTCAGTAACAGACGCCATTATGGCTGCTATGGGGTCTATGTCCTCCACCCTCTCCCACACCATTTCACAAGCCCTCTTGCCCCGTCCTTCAGACGAGCAACTCTCGGGCACCTTGACACCCCAGGGAGAGGTGTCTAAAGGGGATTTCAAAAAGGCTGCCCGTAAGTCCAAACACTCCTCTGCCTCCAGAAACACCATGACTGGCGTACCTTCGGTCGCCCCAGAAAGCGTGTCCCATCCACGCAAAAGAGCCTTTCCGCGCCAGGCAGAACGGGCGCGGCTATGGAAATGTGCTAGAGCACAGATTGAGAGCGACACCGACTCAGAAATCGGGTCAAATGAGGAGGCTATGAACGAGTCAGATACCGACTCTGATGCGGATTCCGCCGATGGCGCTCTTGACCTCCTTTCCTCTGCTCAGGCAGAGATGCCCGGAGGCGAGACAGGGACCAGGAACCCCGCGGCTGCGGGGCCCTCCCTCGTGGATCCTTCGGGGGTCCCGCTCTTCGACCCGGATGACCTTCACCATCCGAGGTCGGCGGAGTGGCTCCCGGCCGACCACGTTGCCACATACCTGGAAAATTGGGTCAGAAAACCCTTAAGCAAGGCGGCCCGCAACAAATTGAGGGCGGAGTGTCCTAGGCCTCTGGTGCCCAACAAGGTGTGTGACACCCCAGAGGTTGACCCTAAAATGACTCAGTTCCTCACTAAACTGGGCTGGAATCCCCGTAAAGGACTAGAGTCCGCTTTGAAGTCCTGCCAGGACAAGCACCTGGACATATTCGGGCCTTTGGCCAAACTATTTGACTTGGCGGAAGACGCCAGAGCGGAGAACCGCATGGTCGACCCTGAAGACCTTAGAGGTTGGGTCCAGAGAGCAATTTGTATTGCTGGGAGCGTAAATACCTCCCTATCTATTGAAAGGCGTAAAGCCATATTATTCAAAATTGAGCCCAAACTGGCCAACCTCGCCCTTACGGAGGCGGGCAAAGACGCCCAAGGACTCCTCTTCGGAGATTCCTTCATTAAAGATTTAGGGCGTTTTGTGGGAGCATTCACGGCTCTAGACAAGGCCCAGGCCTCCATGAGGCGAGTATTCCAGGGGCGGGTCTCTACCAGGGCCGGCAGACTCAGGAGCCGTCTGTCCGGCCGCAACTATCCCCAATCCCGTGGCACGGGAAGAGGCTCCTTCCAACAATATAACCAGTACCAGGAGACCTCCCGCCCCATGTTTTTTCCTTCCCGCGGACGTCAATGGCGATCCAGAGGCCTTCGGGGTAACCCAAACTCAAGACGACCATAAGGTGAGTTGCCTTATACCACACATTTCTTCTCCGGGTTACATAGGGGGCAGACTCCAACATTTTTTCCCAGCCTGGTCACTAATCACTTCAGATCCCTGGGTACTGGCCACTATTCGGGGCTTCAATATAGAACTCACCTGCCGCCCCACACACATTCCCCCTCCTCGACCGATCCGCTTTTCCCTCCAGGATCGCGGTCGGATCGACGAAGAACTTTCAACCCTCCGGTTCAAAGGGGCTATCGAACTAGCACCCCCCAACCCTGCGGGCGTAATAAGCAATATCTTCCTAGTGGAAAGGAAAGGCGGCCAATTGAGGCCAGTCATAAATTTGCGCCCCCTCAATGCCGTAGTCAGGTACCGCCATTTCAAGATGGAGGGTATTCACCTGCTAAGGGATCTCCTCCTCCACGGAGACTGGCTAGCGAAACTAGACCTAAAAGACGCGTACCTGACAGTGCCAATAGCGGAGGCCTCTCGAGACCTCCTACGCTTTTACTGGCGACACGAAACATGGCGGTTCACCTGTCTGCCCTTTGGCCTATCCTCAGCCCCGTGGTGCTTCACAAAGCTTCTACGGCCCGTTATGGCCTGGCTACGCAGTCGAGGAGTTCGACTAATCGTCTACCTAGACGATATTCTCCTCATGGCTCAGGAGCGTTCCACCCTCCTCACACATCTACGACTAGCCATAAACCTCCTGTCACGCTTAGGTTTCATAATCAACTGGGAGAAGTCATGCCTGACCCCCGCCACCCGCTTGGAATTCCTAGGATTCCAAGTGGATTCGGGGGCAGCAACGCTGAGTCTCCCGATATCCAAGATTCGATCCATCCGCAAAGAGCTGCGCAGGGCCCTTATCCGGCCCCAGCTCACCTTACGCCAATTGGCACGCCTCATAGGCCTGCTGGCCTCTTCAATCCAGGCCGTGTTCCCAGGCCCACTCCACTACCGAGCGCTACAGCGCCTAAAGATCGCTCACCTAAGAGCCGGGGCATCCTACGCAGACCTGGTCTCTCTGGACAACGAGATAAAAAGACGAGTTGCGATGGTGGATTCTCAACCTGTCTGCATGGAATGGCAAAGCCATCTTCGGCTCAATGCCGGAATTCACGATCGACTCGGATGCGAGTCTACACGGTTGGGGAGCCCACTGCGAGGGAATCTCAACTGGGGGCAGGTGGTCGGAGTCCGAAGCCCGACTACATATCAATGCCCTGGAGCTTCTGGCAGGCTCCTTCGCCATCCGCAGCTTCGCCAAGGACCGTGCCCTATCATGTATTCGGCTCCGCATGGACAATGTTTCGCCGGTGAGATATGTCAACCACCTGGGTGGTACACAGTCGGCGGTCCTGGCCAGGTTGGCGAAAGATTTTTGGGAATTCTGCCTGGAACGGAACCTGATGGTCTACGCGGAGTACTTACCTGGTCTGCACAACGTCCAGGCGGACTGGGGTTCACGTTATCTTTCAGACACCAGCGACTGGAGATTAGCCAGGAAGGTGTTCTCCAATATATCATCTCTCTGGGGACCATTTACCATAGACCTTTTCGCCTCCCGGCTCAATGCCCAACTCCCACGCTTCTTCAGCTGGAGGCCGGACCCAATGGCGGAGGCAGTGGATGCCTTCCTACAAGATTGGCAGGGAGGCCTCCTCTATGCCTTTCCCCCATTTTCCATGATCCCTCGCTCACTCCTGCAGACCCGCAAACACCGGGCGGAGCTAGTCATGGTCACCCCATTCTGGGAAACGCAGTCTTGGTTTCCCCAAATACTCGAGATGACGTTGGACTATCCTCGACTCCTGCCGGGACACCACGACCTGCTGCAAGACCCGACGGGGCGCTATCATCCCCTCCGGCTAAAAGGCTCTCTCCCACTTCTGGCATGGCGAATCTCCGGGGACCCTGGGAAATCCCAGGAGTTTCAGACGC
Organism: Pelobates fuscus; assembly: GCF_036172605.1. Taxonomy (NCBI): domain Eukaryota; kingdom Metazoa; phylum Chordata; class Amphibia; order Anura; family Pelobatidae; genus Pelobates; species Pelobates fuscus. The sequence goes on from NC_086325.1 coordinate 38,752,996, forward strand.
AACTAGACACTTATTGGCAGCAGCATGGGCTCCCGGCACTAGACGGGCATATGGGTCAGCTTGGCGAGCTTGGGCTAGCTGGTGCATGGCTCGGAACGAGGATCCCGTTTCGACCCCTGTAACAACGATCCTGCAGTTCCTGACGTCTCTCTTCGAAGCCGGTAAGGCTTACAGGACTATTAACCTTTACCGTTCCGCTATCTCGGCGATTCACCAAGGTTTCGAGGGCCGCCCCGCGGGACAACACCCTCTAGTGTGCCGACTCGTCAAGGGTTCTAGATTTTCAAGGCCGCCCAGGCCCCGCTACTCCACGACCTGGGATGTTTCCGTTGTATTGGCTTTCCTCTCATCCTGGCCCGCTAACACTGGACTCTCCCTCAAACAGCTGTCCGCCAAGTTGGTGTGCCTGCTCTGTCTCATCTCATGCAAAAGAGTCTCGGATGTTAGTGCACTGGACGTCGATGCCAAGTCATACACCCCGGACGGGGTAACTTTTAACATCAGCAGGCGCACTAAGACTTCCATCAAAGCGGTATCCTACCCTAGTTTTCCCTGCCTCTCCTTCGCTATGCCCAGTGACCTGCCTTCGTGAATATGAATCTCGCACTGAACCACACCGCTCTACTGCCTCTCGTCAGTTGTTCTTATCTTTCCGTCCTCCTTTTCACCCAGTTTCCAGCACTACATTGTCACGCTGGGTGAAATGGCTGCTAGCCCAAGCGGGCATTGACACTACAGTGTTTGGCGCCCATTCAGTACGAGGGGCATCAGCCTCTTCTATGATGTCGGCGGGCGCCCGCCTAGAAGACATTATGAGAACAGCTGATTGGTCTAGGGAATCTACCTTCCGAGAATTCTACTTTCGGCCGGCCCCACACACATTCGCTGTGATAATGGATCAGCTTTAAACTTGCAATATGAGCCTCCGTGTCTTGTTATAAAATTGCATGATTTTGCTATTACATGACGAAAAGTCATGATTTTATTAAAGACACGGAGGCGAGTATTGCCCCACCCTTTTTTGTTATTCTTACACGCTGGTAAGTATGTATCTCCCCACCCAAATTACTCATACCACGATACACCGCATAGTATAGTTTGAGACGGTAAGTGGGGCCGTCCTCAGACCTTGTTGTTTTCAATAATAATGGATATGTTAACATTAATTGTTTTGTGGGACTGTACATACAGGGGTCTTTGTTCTCACTGGTGTAACCTTGTAACTTGTTGCAAGTATCGACTTTAACCTGTTGGCTCCTGTTCTTTATATCTCCACAGCTTAATCCAGCAAGACGTCTAGCAATGGTCCGGTTTATTGGTCTCCTCCCGCTGTCCTCCATCGGTCCTATGGATTCTACGGTCACACTTCCCAGTTTTTGATGTTATGCCTTCTTCGGTTTTTATGCTATTACCTTGGGACTTTATTCTCACACTACTCTAGTTATGGACATTGTTCTTTGGTCGCATCTGCAGAAAGAGGGAAATGGAAGGGAAGTGCTGCCTGTTATACTGGGACCTGAGGGGGAGGGGCCTATGTTATCACATGTTCATTCTTTTTTCATTCTGTTTGTTTCCTTTGCTGCTATTTGTCAACAGTAAAGAAAGGGATATGCAATACTCGCCTCCGTGTCTTTAATAAAATCATGACTTTTCGTCATGTAATAGCAAAATCATGCAATTAATACTGTGTGTAGTGCAACAGTAAGTAAGTATTAGACTGTGCAAACTGCCACATAGCGTTGAATCCTTGCTCTGGGTTCGTGGGCCACTTATCTATGGGTGTTCCACGCGACAAAGGAGTCCAGCAGCAGCAGAACTACTGCCCACACACTTTGGGCCACCTGATGAGCACCTCTGGTCTATACCCTGGTCAGGAGAGGTGGCCCTTTAACAGTGTGACTTGGCTTCTGTCAGGTCTGCTGGTTGGTTGTGGTGCTGGGAGGAGGTGAGTAAAGGCCACTTCCTCCCAGCTTTTTAGAGGGTCAGCTCTACTTCCAGCTTACCATGTGAGGGGAAAGAGATCCAGGATCAAACACAGACTCCCATCAGCCCCAGACATCAGTCAGATTGCACTGAACCCCATGGAAGCCACCATCCTGTACCCGAAATGGAAATAAGAGAGTGGCTAAATTATGTAAATTATAACTTTCAATGAGCTTGTGTGAATGTATGTGTCAGTGTTTTTGTCAGTGTGTGTGTATGTGCGTGTGGCAGTGTATGTGTATATGTGCATGAATATCAGCATTCAAATGAAAACACTACACAGCAACACACCCCTGCATTCAAACAGCAACTCTGCATGCAACCCCACCCCTGTATTCAACAGCAACATTCTATACAAACACACCTAAGCATTCAAATGCCAACACTAAACACAAATACCTGCATTTAAACACAAACACTACGCACAAATATACCACTACAATCAAATGGCAACCGTACATGAAAACACAAAAGTGGATTCAAAAGCCAAAACTAAACACAAAAATACCCCTACATTCTCACACACACTCCATACAAATGCATGTTTCCATTCAAACACACAGACTCTGCTCACAAATACAGCCCTGCAAATGGCAGATCTCTGGCTTACAAAGCATTGGGGGAATTGTATGACAGTTGACGTTCTACCCTCTGGTCAAGCTTGCGCGGTGGGGGAACATTTTCTTGTCATCAGGATACTCTCTACATTAGTTCCACCACTGAATCCTTGTTATCATGCCCAGAGTAGTTGTTAAGATCATCATGTGCTCATGGGCGGAATTAACGGAACTTTGACATGTTCTTGGACGCTCTCAGAATTATTCACGAAAGTAAGAATTTCAAATGTATGCTCAAAATAGCCAAACTTAAAAAATTCTCTAAGTCAGGTATGCTTTCATTTCAGTAACCATTGCCTTACATTTGAAATTCAGTTTGACTTCTCAATTCAGCGAACGGCCCTGTAATTGACTAGTTAGAACAGGAAGCGTGTAATGTAAAGTTATGAGGTCAGGTAACCATGATTAATCTAGTACACCCACGTCTAATAAGCCCATGTATATCTAGTTAGTCCTTGCTAGCAACGCTAAGTATATGTTTGTGAGTGCATGATGATATCATGATGTAAAATTGCAAAAAAAACACTTTTTGGTTTTGGAAAGCCACAAAATATGTGTTGATATATAAACTTAGATTGCACATTTTTAACTGATCACAAACTTATGCTTAACTCACTGAAGTAATTTAAAAAACAAACAAACTTTGATTTCAATCTACAGGCAATTTGGATGGAAGGCAGCTGCTGCATAATATTAAATATTTAATAATGACTTCACTTTACAACAAAGCCCTTTCTTTGCACTGACTACATGATGTTTAAGTCATGCCTTCCCCTAACAACTAGAATAATACATGTTAGTTGTACAAAGCAGCAATCACTGCTTTTGACTGTGGCAGGCACCCCTTAAATCGCAGTTCCTTAATGCTAAACACCTCCTGACTCAAAGTCACCCAACTCTAATCTTACGTTTTCAAATGGGTACCCTTCTAATACACTGCCATATTTCAGCATCTCGTATAGCAATAAATCCTGCTTGGTATTAACACAACTCATTGTAAATACTGCTATTAAAATCCCATGCTACTATTAATGTAGTAATATAATAACTTAAAGGATCACTTTAGGGTCAGGAACACAAACATGTATTCCTGACCCAATTGTGTTAACACCACCATCTAGCCCTGCTGGGCCCCTCATGCCTCCATAAATATAGCAAAATCTTACTGTATTCAAGCCTGAAGCTGTAACTCTGCATGCTGTTAGACTCAGAAAAACAAGCAGGCTGCTGACATCATCAGAAGTGGTAGTCTGATCCAATCACAATGCTTCCCCATAGGATTGGCTGAGACTGACAAAGAGGCAGATCAGGGGCAGAGCCAGCATGATTCAAACACAGCCCTGCCCAATCAGCATCTCCTCATAGAGATACATTGAATCAATGAATCTCTATGAGGAAAGTTCAATGTCTGCATGTAGAGGGAGGAGATACTGAATGTTTGGGTGCATTTTAGGCAGCCATGACCCAGGAAGGATCTCTAACAGCCATCTGAGGAGAGGTCAGTGAAGTTATCACTAGGCTGTAATGTAAACACTGAAGGTAATGATTCTACTCACAAGAACAAATTCAATACGCTGTAGTTGTTCTGGTGACTATAGTGTCCCTTTAATAAAACTCTCATGCTTAAAGTTAATATCCAAGTAATTCCCTCTACCCCTCTACTAGCATCAGATACCCATTCATTCCCCGAACATCAAAATCCTGAAAAGCAGGACGCCAATAGAAGGGTTAACCCCTTAAGGACCAAACTTCTGGAATAAAAGGGAATCATGACATGCCACACATGTCATGTGCCCTTAAGGGGTTAAAATAAGGTGAGCCAAGGATGAAAATCTCATAACACTGCTCAAAGAGGTGGACCGTCCAGAAGATGGGCAGGTCTGTCTGAAAAATAGGCAGATCGTCCTGGCATGAATGCAAGTCAGGATGCCTACCAGTCACTCAGGTCAGTCTACTGGAGCATGTGTCTGGAGTGTTCTTTTAAAGCTACTCTGTCACTATCTGGGGTCTATTCGTATTTTGCAAGACCCCAGATGGTGACATTGACACTTGGTGTGTGGGGACCCGAAGGTGCAGTGCAGGTGAGATATATTTACTCTGTAGCCCCTACAGCTTCATCTGTCTGGAACACACATCAGTGCTGCACTCTCGCGCATGTGGGAGAGAATAACACTCAGTTCTATTTAGGATCCCGTGAGAGCCTCCGTAGATATTGTCTCACAAGCAGGTAGACAATACTTTTTTCCTACACTAGTGATGGCTTGGGGATATTGACAAAACTTAATGGCGGAGCTCTGCCTTTTGTCACATTAGTCAAGCAGAGGAAAAATACTTAAAACAAAGTACTTTGTCTTCTTTGGACTGCCTTGGAATTTCAGTGAAATGTAGGTATTTTACAAAAAAAAAAAATATTTTTATGAAATACTCAGTCTGTTTAATGTTTGGGTGCGGGCGCAACATGTCCCGGGTGTGCAAAATGTGGTGGCTGATGCATTGTCTCGCTTGCAGTGGGAGCGGTTTCGCGAGGCAGCGCCGGAGGCGCGGCGGACCGGTCTGCAGTGTCCGGACTCCTTATGGAAGCTCGATTTCGAGGCCTGATGGGCTTGGTATCGGACTCCTTGGCGGAGGCTTCCTGGAAGGCATACCGGGCAGTGTGGAAACAGTGGCTGTCGGCAGCACGGGACGGGGATGTATCCACGGAAACGGGACGTACGGAGGCGACTCTTGTGTTGCTGGATGACTTGGTCAGGAGAGGTAGGTCTTGCGCAGTAGCGGAGAAGGCGCTGGCTGCCCTGTCTTTCTTGTTTCGATTTATGGGCTGGCAGGATGTTACTAATGAATTTGGGATCCAGAGGGTGGTGAAGGGGTGGCGACTGCGGCGTCGCCCGGATCGTCGTCGGCCGATTTCGGTGGAGATGTTGCGGCGGATTCTTTTAGTCTTGCCGCGGGTCTGTGGCTCGGATTATGTATCGAAGTTGTTTCGCGTAGCCTTCTCGGTCTGCTTTTTTGGAGCCTTTCGCATCGGCGAGTTAGTAGCCCCGAGCAAGGGGAAGGCCTCGCCTTTGGCATTGTCGGATGTGCGGTGGTCTACTTCCTCCGTTGACATTTTTGTGCGGCGCTCTAAGACGGACCAGGCGGCCCAGGGTGCCTGGGTTTGTTTAGGGGCCACGAGGGATGTCGTCTGTCCTGTCGGGGCTTTTCACGATTTTCTGGAGGTGCGCCCGGAGCGGGGAGGCCCTTTGTTGGCTCACGCGGATGGGTCTCCCCTAACACGCTATCAGTTCTCGGCAATGCTGAAGAGAGCATTGGCCGCGGGTGGTATGGAAAGTCAAGGGTTTTCGGCCCATTCCTTTCGGATTGGGGCGGCTACCCAGGCAAGTGTTTTGGGTTACTCGGCTGCGGGCATTCAACGCATTGGAAGATGGGAGTCGGGGCGTTTTAAGTCTTATGTCCGACCTCATATGCTGTAACCCTCTTCTCGTTGTAGGTGGGCGGCCCCGGTACGTGTGGATACTAGGGCATTCCTATGTGTACTGGGCAGCTAGGCGAGCTGAAGACCGGGCCTACGGACGAAATTTGGGGTTCTCAGTGGACTTGGCCCGAGTCAGGTGGAAGGGCATTAGGGGCCTCCGATGGCAGCAAGTATATCCTGAGTTCGTGGAGCTCCGTAAGTTTGTGTCAGGGCCGGTGGTGGTGGTGGTCCATGCGGGCGGGAACGACTTGGGGGTATCCAGGACTGTGGACCTTCTCCACGCGATTCGGCACGACTTGGCGAGGTGCATGGCGCTGTTTCCGGACATGACCTTGGTTTGGTCGGAGGTGGTTTCCAGGCCGTGCTGGCGCGCGCTGCTGCACTCGCGCGGTTTGGAGAAGAGCCGGTGCAAGCTGAATATTGCAGTGGGGAAATTTGTCCGGCGGCTAGGTGGGGTGGTCGTCCGACACGTGGAGCTGGAAGGAGAGAACCAGAACTTAATGAGGAGGGATGGGGTCCACTTAAATGAGATAGGGTTGGACATCCTGAACACGGGTTTGCAGAGTGGGATTGAGGCTGCGCTGTCTGCGGGGGGCGCGATGACGGCAGGAGGCGTGAGGGGAAGTCGTCATCGCGGTGGCGGGAGTCCTGGCCAGCGCAGGCAGAACTGATGGAGTTGCCGAGGAGGCTTGGGGAGTCGCAGCCTGTTGGGAGCTGAGGGCGGAGGCAGGCTGCTCATGGACTCATGGTTTGTGGGGATAGACCTGTCTGTTGGGCAATCACCCCAACAGCTGACAGTATTTATGTTGCTGGCATGGAAAAATTAAATAAAGCTGTGGCCGATGCCCTTACCCAACTTTATATGGTCTCTGTGTGTCATTGGGAAAGGGGGGCACCGGGTGGGTGGTACAGTCATTTAGACAGCAGTCATGTAAACACTGAAGGTAATGATTCTACTCACAAGAACAAATTCAATACGCTGTAGTTGTTCTGGTGACTATAGTGTCCCTTTAATAAAACTCTCATGCTTAAAGTTAATATCCAAGTAATTCCCTCTACCCCTCTACTAGCATCAGATACCCATTCATTCCCCGAACATCAAAATCCTGAAAAGCAGGACGCCAATAGAAGGGTTAACCCCTTAAGGACCAAACTTCTAGAATAAAAGGGAATCATGACATGCCACACATGTCATGTGCCCTTAAGGGGTTAAAATAAGGTGAGCCAAGGATGAAAATCTCATAGCACTGCTCAAAGAGGTGGACCGTCCAGAAGATGGGCAGGTCTGTCTGAAAAATAGGCAGATCGTCCTGGCATGAATGCAAGTCAGGATGCCTACCAGTCACTCAGGTCAGTCTACTGGAGCATGTGTCTGGAGTGTTCTTTTAAAGCTACTCTGTCACTATCTGGGGTCTATTCGTATTTTGCAAGACCCCAGATGGTGACATTGACACTTGGTGTGTGGGGACCCGAAGGTGCAGTGCAGGTGAGATATATTTACTCTGTAGCCCCTACAGCTTCATCTGTCTGGAACACACATCAGTGCGCACTCTCGCGCATGTGGGAGAGAATAACACTCAGTTCTATTTAGGATCCCGTGAGAGCCTCCGTAGATATTGTCTCACAAGCAGGTAGACAATGCTTTTTTCCTACACTAGTGATGGCTTGGGGATATTGACAAAACTTAATGGCGGGGCTCTGCCTTTTGTCACATTAGTCAAGCGGAGGAAAAATACTTAAAACAAAGTACTTTGTCTTATTTCGACTGCCTTGGAATTTCAGTGAAATATAGGTATTTTACAAAAAAAAAAATTTGGGGGGAAGAGGGGAGGGAGGGAAGACAAACACTACTTTAACTGAATCATTTGTCGTCAGAGATACAAGCGATATGTCCTTAAGATTTGGCCCTCAATTAAAAATTGGCCTTCTGTCCAAAACAGCAACAGTATGAAAAGGCTATTAATTCCCCGAGTTAGTTGGGAATTAGAGAATAAATTAATTGTGTCTAAAGTGATGCTCTTGTGTATTAAAGTATTTGTCCTCTAATCATGGATCTCTGTATTATAAGCATAATTAGAAGTAATTGCAAGTTTTTAACCTTTATTGCCTGCAAATCATGACAGGTGTATAGTCGCCATTTGGGCAGTCGGAATCCAGGACAAACCACCCCCATAACCTAACCCAATAACACACAGACACTAAGTATTATGGGGAAATTTGTCCACAGCTTTATTAACCAATAATTATAATAATAATAATAATGATAATAATAATAATAATAATAATAATAATAATAATAACAATAATAAATTAACATATTAAACATGGGTCATTGCCCCCCATACTCCGCCCCCTGGCATCCTGTTCCTTCGGCTACCATACAAAAGGCAATGACCCCCATATAATAACACCTGTACATATTTATAACATATTTATAACATCCACCAACATTCCAAAGTACCAAACCAACCATTAACCACGGCAGGGGTATACCCGGATACCCCTGCCCCACCAGGTTCTGAGTCACCTCCAGGACTCGAAACCTCTCAACCACCGATGACCACAATCTGTTATTCCACCTCACGTTCATCCAGGGGAGCCTATTTTCTCTCCTTCGGCTCCCCGTCCCGCCGCTGTGAAAGAAACGGGTTAAATAAACACATAACAAACAAAGGGAGGGTGGGTGGGACAAACTCAACCGGGTAGAAAGTTAGAATGACTCACCTAAGATGGCTGCTCATTTAAATAGCCCATCCTACTTACCCATAATCCAACCCTTGCTTACTTTCTCCTAAGCCCGCCTCCTAACCCCTGTCAAGGCCTTTTTCCGCTTAGCTGCGCTCTGGCTACATGGGGCTACATGACAGGTGTATAGTCGCCATTTGGGCAGTCGGAATCCAGGACAAACCACCCCCATAACCTAACCCAATAACACACAGACACTAAGTATTATGGGGAAATTTGTCCACAGCTTTATTAACCAATAATTATAATAATAATAATAATGATAATAATAATAATAATAATAATAATAATAATAATAACAATAATAAATTAACATATTAAACATGGGTCATTGACCCCCATACTCCGCCCCCTGGCATCCTGTTCCTTCGGCTACCATACAAAAGGCAATGACCCCCATATAATAACACCTGTACATATTTATAACATATTTATAACATCCACCAACATTCCAAAGTACCAAACCAACCATTAACCACGGCAGGGGTATACCCGGATACCCCTGCCCCACCAGGTTCTGAGTCACCTCCAGGACTCGAAACCTCTCAACCACCGATGACCACAATCTGTTATTCCACCTCACGTTCATCCAGGGGAGCCTATTTTCTCTCCTTCGGCTCCCCGTCCCGCCACAAGCTCAGACCTTGACTCCTTAAGCTGTCTGAGCTCCGCCACCCCGAAGAAACAGAGCCATCCGGATACCATCCTGCCAACCCAAGTTGAGCAGGTCCAAACCAACCTCCGAGAGGTGAACACCATCCGAGCGGTAGTATCCTGGCAACCCTTCCTCCAGCTCCGAGTGCCTTACTACTACGCCCCCAACCTTCCGCACAAAGCTTGCCATCAAGCTATTCACCTTCTTCCTGCACCTATCCATAGCTAACGGATCCCGAGCGTGCCGCCACCGGCGCCTCGGGACAATCTCTGACCACACCAACATGACCCCCGGAAGCAGGCCCCTCAACTTATTGATGTCCTGCTTCATCCACTTCACCAGCCGCCGTTGCGGCGTAAGACCCAGGTCATTACCCCCAATATGCAAGACCAGTAGGTCTGGCGCGTATCCCGCTGCCAGCATCCCAAACAGTTTACCACAAACATCCCCCCAGCAGAAACCCCGATACCCAAACCAGCGAACTGCCAACTGGCCCCTCGGAAAACCCAGCTGCTGGCCTTGCGCTCGAGCTGCGGCCCTCCTCTCGGCCCAGAAGACAAACGAATGGCCCACGATCCATGCCTCACGCCCTGGGGGGAAAAAACAAATAATGAGGGAAGTCCGACAGAGACCCCCGCCCCAGCCCAAATAACACAGAGAACCGTTACAGTACAGCCAGGTCCAAGTCGCTCAACCCCAACATATATACATTTTTTTTTTTTTTTTTTTTTGATAAAACGGTCCCCAAATCCATTATTCCAACAGACCCAATCGGACATAGGAACGGAATCTTACTGATTCCCACCTCCCGATCCGTTTCACCACCTCGTCCCCCAATCCCAACCGAGCCGCCTCCGTGGCAGCCCCAATACGGAACGAGTGAGTTCCAAATCTTTCAGCATGGAGCCCTAACTTCCCCAAGCCCAACCGAAAAACTTTCGTGAACTGAAACCGGGAGAGGGAGGATCCGTCGGCATGCACCAACAGGGAACCCCCCATCACTGGCCTCCGCGCCAGGTACTCTGTCGTAGCAGCCAACGGGCACAAAGCCGAGCCCGGCAAGGCCCCCAGTGCCACGTCCCGGCCCACGCCGCGGACATCCGTTTTGGACCTGCCAAGGTGCACCACCACCTTCCTATCGAAGACACGAACCCCTGAAAATTGCAAGCCCCCTTGCACCATCTTATTAGCGCTTACCAGTTCCCCAATTCGAAATGCCCCAAAAAACGCCAAAATAAACGCCACCTTAAACAGAGAAGCCTCGAACCCATCGAAACAGAGTTCTGGCAACAAACCCACCAAATCCCCCAGTAGTCGAACCGACACCGGGCGCCTGGTATCCGGCGATCTGCGTCCCTTGCGATATCCCTTCAGGGCCTGCCTGATAACGAAGGTCTTAGTAAAGTCCTCCTTCCCATGCCATCTGAACCAAAACGCCATCGCCGCCATGGACCTGTCCACCATGGCAGGCGACGCCCTTTTCGCCAGCAACTGTCAAGTGTACCACAGGAAAGCATCCCGCAGGGCTTCCCCGCTGTCCCTGGCCAGCCCGTCCAGCGACCGCTCCCACAGGCCCCAAACCTTACTGTACGAGGCCCAAGTGGCCGGTGCCATAGAAGCCTTCACAAGTCCTCCAAGCAGGATGTTCCCAGCTGCCAAATCTCGTCCGGGCAAGCCTGCCCGTCCTTCGAAGCCCCCGGCGCCACCAGCCAGAATCGGGACCACTGAAAACGAGACAGAGCGTCAGCCACCTCATTCAAATAACCGGGAACATGCCGCGCACGAAAAACAACATTCCGAGACATACACAGCAACACCAATCGCCTAAGCAGCCTAACCACCGGCCTCGAGGCCGCAGACTGACGATTCACCGCGTGAACCACCGCCATGTTATCTGAGAAAAAGACCACCTTCCGATCACGCAGCCTGTCGCCCCATAGTGCCATCGCAACTACCAACGGGAATAACTCAAGGAAAGCCAAGTTGCGCATAAGCGGGCTCGAACCCCAAGAGTCCGGCCACCTCTCCGCACACCAACAGCCCCCAAAGTATGCCCCGAAACCCACACTGCCCGAAGCATCCGTGAAAAGTTCAAGCTCGGCCGATGACTGGCCCTCCTGCCTGAACAACACCGTCCCATTAAAATCCTGCAAGAAGGCATCCCAAATGCCCAAATCTTCCCTCATGGCCGTCGACACCCTGATGAAATGGTGCGGAGACCGAACCCCCGCAGTAGCAGCCGACAGGCTGCGACTGAAAACCCGTCCCATCGGGATAACCCGACACGCAAAATTGAGCAGCCCAATCAAAGACTGGAGCTGCCGCAGAGTAACCTTGCGCGCCCCCGCTACAGCGGCCACCGCCCCTCGAAGCTTGTCCAGCTTATCTCGAGGCAGCCTGCATTCACCCAACCCAGAGTCAATCTCCAGACCCAGGAAACTCAGACACGTGGTCGGGCCTTCAGTCTTATCCGCCGCCAGCGGAACCCCGAAGTGGCCCGCCACCCACTCAACCGTCCGCAGTAGGCGCAGGCATTCCAAGGAATCAGCCGGCCCCACGCACAGAAAATCATCTAAATAATGTACAATAAAACGATTCCCTGCTTCCACCCGTACCACCCATTCGAGAAAAGTGCTAACTTTCTCAAAATAGGAGCACGAGATGGAACAACCCATGGGCAGGCACAAGTCCACGAAGTAGTTCCCTTCGAAGAAACACCCCAGCAGGTGATGACAGTCCCGGTGGACCGGCAGCAGTCGAAACGCGGCCTCAATATCCACCTTCGCCATCAGAGCCCCACGCCCGGCCTTCCGGACCAAATCGACCGCCCGGTCGAAAGACGCATAAGACACCGAGCACAAGTCCTTATGAATACCGTCATTCACCGACTCTCCCTTTGGGTACGAGAGATGATGAATGAGCCTAAATTTACCCGGCTCCTTTTTGGGAACCACCCCGAGTGGGGAAATCCGCAGGCCTCCCAGCGGAGGCCCTGTGAATGGGCCCGCCATGCGGCCGAGCCCGACTTCCTTGCCCAGCTTCTCCCTAACCACGTCCGGGAAGTCAGCCACAGACTTCAGGTTGCGCAGCCTTCCCGATCCCCCCTCCCGCTCCTGAAACGGAATGAAAAACCCTTTCTCAAAACCCGCCCGGAGCACAGCGGCGTCCGCCCTGTTAACGTAGCGGCTTAGCCATGGCTCCATCGCGCTTAGTCTCACTGGGGTTAAGCCCAGGGGAAGCGGATGCTCCCCCTCCACCGGCCGCGGCCGCCGCACCGGCGCCACCGGACTTCCCTTTCTTGAAGCAGCGGTTGAGCCCATGAGCGCCTCCGCAGCCGGAGCACTCGTGTTTGAAGCGACAGGCGGTCCCCCATTTGCATTGGCCCTCATTATAGAGCCAACATAAGCCCTTTGGTAAGGCGGCCGACGAGGCGGACTGCCCCCTAGCGCCGGCCGAGTTCTGAAAGGGCTGCGCCTTTTGCGCCATCATTAACTTCATCCAGAGCGGCAGGTCCATTTGGTCCCACCGCATACCCGGGTTAGCCGCCAGCCGCTGCCTAAACTGCTCATCGTACCGCCACCACGCCAACCCTCCGTACGTCCGGTACGCCTCCCAAATGCCGTCCAAATAACAAAACAACGAGGAGCATAGCCCCGGCGATTTCTCGCCGAGCACGCTAGCCAGCACGCAGAAGGCCCTCAGCCAATTCCCGAAGGATTTCGGAATCTTGCGATACCGCTTCCTCTTCTCCTCCTCCTCCTTCTTCTCGTCTTTCTTATCCTCCTCCTTGAGGTCTATAAAGTCCTCCAAGGGGAGGAGGGAGAAGATCTCACAAAACTCCCCCTTCCATATTTTATCCTTTACCTCCTGCTTCAAATGGACCCCCAACGGGCCCGCAAATGACACATACGCATGCTGTCTAGCCGCGTCGGGAATACCCCCTGTCAACTCAGCCCTCTCGCTCCCAAGCTCCCCTACTTCCTGCGGCAACACCATATCCCCACCCGAACTAGGCCCTGTTGAGTTCCCAACCCGAGAGCCCGTAGCCCCAACGCCCGGAGCCCACACCTGACCGATGCCGCTAGTGTCACCCCCCGCCCCCAATGAGTGGAGTAGTGCCTGCAGTGTGGTAATTAATGCGTTAGAGTGTAGTGACCCACTGGACTCACCGGCCAAGCCCCCCGAAACCGGGACGGCGGGGGCTGCATTACGGATCGCCCGACATCCAGGAAGAGGAACTTCCGCTGCTGTCTCGCCGACCGGGGAGCCCACCCGGTGCCCAGCCTGCGAGGAGACGGAACGGCTCCGAGACCTAGGACAAGGAGAAGAAGTCCTGGGTAGGGTGTAACGGACATCAATACCCCTCCCGTCACGACCCCGGGAGCGCCTGCTCTGCACCGAAGCCTCCCGCTGACCTCTACCACCACGTGGCACCCTGGGCCCCCTGGGGCTACGACTCCTCCCGTCTCTACTAGTAGGCCGCCCCTGCCGACCATACCTAGGGGCCGCCGCACATTCCCCTGCCGAGCTGTCCGAGGGGGAGCAGTGCCGACCCGACCTCCCCCGCGCCTCCCGGGACCCCTGAGACCTAACGGGTGATGGACTATCGCTACCACTCTCAGAATCCGGGCCCCCCCGCCGCCCGACCCCTACCGATGATCCCGGTCCCCGACCTCCTGCCTTCTTCCTACCGGCCACCTCTGAAACCCCTTGTTCTGCGCCTATTCCCCCCGCCCCTTTACCCCTACCCCCCTTCTGACTAGACCCCGACAGCCCGGACCTACCCGCCACCCGTACTGGGGACCCGCTATCTGATCCGGCCACCTCTCGAGACCCCTCCCCGCCCCTGGAACTCACACCTTTCGATCTACGTTTGCGCTTAGGGGCCCCGGGACCCTCCCCCCTTGGGACTAAGGCCTGGGCACCCCCCACTGGCCTACTCCCGCCTCTCTCCGTGGCCGAGCTCCCCTTAACAACCTTCCCGCCAAGAGGGCCCCGGCCGGAGCCCCCTGCACTTGCCTGCTGCCTCCCATGTCGGTCATGCGGTCTCCCGGCTCCGGCCTCGTCATCCTCGGTACTCTCCGATGGGGGGGAAGCCCGCCCGGACCTCCCCTCCGTGGGTCTTGCAACGCCAGGGGGCCGCCCGGCCACTTCCGACCCGACAGTAGCAGCGCCCCCGTCCACGAGATCCTTCTGCCTCCGAGTGCTCGTCCGAGGCTCCGTCCGCACGCGGGGAGGCAAGGCCTCGACCACGCGGCTCCCGGGCCTGCTGCCAGTTGCAACCGGAACCCCACTGCTACTGGGGACAACTCCACCGGGCCCCACGCCCGGGCTCAGCCTCCTCGGGGGCCTCCGGGCCCTGACCGGTCTCCCGCCATCGCCGTCCCGATCCGCCGCCTCCGCCAGGGCAGGGCCGAGCTGTGCCCGTAGCCAGTCCGCACCCTGATGCCGTGCCGCCGACCTGATCCCCTCCAGCAATCGCTCCACGTCGTCCATTGGTCCTGCAGAGGAGACAAAGAAGATTCCAACCGAGCAAAGTCCGCGCACACCGAGGTGAACACAAACTCAACCGGGTAGAAAGTTAGAATGACTCACCTAAGATGGCTGCTCATTTAAATAGCCCATCCTACTTACCCATAATCCAACCCTTGCTTACTTCCTCCTAAGCCCGCCTCCTAACCCCTGTCAAGGCCTTTTTCCGCTTAGCTGCGCTCTGGCTACATGGGGCTACAAGATTTTTTTTTCTATAAACTTAAAAATGGAAATGAGAAACTGTATTAGAATTATAACAGAGAAGCTCAGTAACAGAGACTTAATTTCTTAATATCCTAACTACGTATTTTAAGCTCAGTTAAAGGAACACTGCAAATATCTAAGGCAGTTTAGGTGGCTGAATAGAAATTGGCACTTTTATAAATTAACTTTGCGATATCTCCATGGCTGTCCATCAGACAACCAGGTCTGATACTTCCTGGTTTGGTTAGCTCGGTGGAATTAAGCTAAAGAGGCAGCAATTGCCCAGAGTGCCTGCCTTTCAAAAACTTCTCATTGAGCTGCATTGGGAAGCCTGTAATTGGGCGGCCACAGAAAATCTGAGTTGGGGTTTGAGGGGAGGGCTTGCAATGGCAAATGTGTAACCAAATGTAAGAAAATATCTCTACTTGCTTACACACACTCTCTCTACCTGCCACAGACACACTCTTTCTTTGCCACAGACACTCTCTCTCTGGCATAGACACACAAACTCTCTCTATGCCACAGACACACTCTAATTTATTGCCACAGACACAATCTCTCTGTGCCATTGCAGCAGCCTCCACACGCACACTCGGAGTCAGAAACCCTACACACATACACTCAGTGACCTATACATATACTGACCACTCACAATCACACTGCACAATCCCATTAACTCTTGCCTTACATGCATTTGCTAGAACAGAATAAAAGGCAGAAAACTTTGTGCTGACAACCTTGTTCCAATAAATGTGACTTGCTTTGCTTTGGGGTGCCTGGACCTTTTCTTCTGTTCTGGATTCAACTTTGTGGGAATTGTGCAAGCCCCTTGTCTGGTTGCACCCAATAATTGTAAAAAATAAATAAATTAAAGAGTGCAGTTCCTCTTAATGTTGCTGATATACATTACCGTATATGCATTCGCTGTCCTATCTTCATAGGCAGAGCTGGGCCTACAGATTATCCCCTTCTTTGGTGTTGAACCTCCACTATCTTTATTTTGCTTCTGAAGAACCTGAGGGGACCCTATGGACAATGCACCCAGTTCCTTTACACATATTGCAGGTTTTCTTTATAGAGGTGTAGCAGTCACCAGGATACGATGTCATGATGTTTCTGGTGCCCTTCACCTCGTGTATAGCAAGGAGGTACATGCTGCTGTCGCTCCGCGTTTCGCACAATGTCACCCCTGGCAGCCCACTGCGGCAATATTGCTTGTAATGAGAAATTTCCCATTGACCCAGTCTAGCCCTGACTGCATACCATGGATGACCCACTGGGAAATTTCCCTGTGTCCCAATAGGTCAGGTCATTTGTCCCTGCATGAGAGTGCCCGGTGCCCCAAGGATAGCTAAACCACTTGTACCTCCTCGCTATACCTCTGGGCAGAAAACAAGTTGTCCTGAGCAAACCATATAGAGAAAGGGTGCCCAAAAGGTAGATCCCAATATGCTGTGAAACTACAACTCCCATGATGCTTTGTGTGCATTTGGAATGCCTTTAGAATTGCAAAGCATCATGGATGCTGTAGCTTTAAGACATGTAAGGGTCTACCTGTTGGGCACAATTTGATATATATTATAGACCTGCATTTTGCTGGACACCTTCGTGAAGCACACTTAACAGACAAAATGAAACACTCATAGGTTGGGGATGACCATCAGGAAGTGGTGGTTATAGCCGAATACCTACCTCTGACCTGAGGTAAAATAGACTGCTGACAAAATCAGCACCTTCTGAACAGAACTGTCTAAAAGATGTTAAGTGATAGCTTTCCAAAAAGTTTATCAGAATTATTTACTAAAGTGAATTTCAAATATAAGGCCAGAGTAGCTTAAATGAAAGCAAAGTTTACTTTTTTTTTAGTTTGACTATGTGGACCTTAAATCTGAAATTCATCTTTAATTTACCTTCTCTGTAAAGTTCTCACGTTAGTGATTAATCCTGTATGTATCGTAATTAGACTAATTAGTTTGTGCAAATAAATTGCAACCTAATAGCTAAAAAAAAAGCAAAAACAAAACACCAAATCAAAGCAGAGCCTGTAAGATAAAACACATTAAAATACACCAATTAATGCTAAATGACTGTATACGGTCAGTTTGTAATGAAGGGCTACAAACGCACACATGAGGATATCAGTTGCAGACATATATATGGAAATTCGGAAACCAATCATAGTGCAGTGTCGAACTTCTAAATGGTAATTTTCAAATAGACTGAGCTATGCATATAAATGGACTATTTTATGGAGTGAATGCAAAACGGCCAATGATTTTGGATAATGGAATATGTGCAAGGTTTTCGTTTCTGGATTAATGATTGGAGAACATTTTGCATTTTTTTTTTGTTTTGTTTTGTTATATATTCCATAACCTCTTAAGGACCACATGACGGTCTATGCTGTCATGCAGTGCCAGTCTTTTTATGCCCAGTGGTGAAATAGACTGTCATGAAGGAAAAATACCAGCAGGGGATAAATCTATGCTGGTAGCAATGAACCCCAGGTTTCTTTCGATACGTTGGTGTCACCTCTATCAGGTGGGTGGTCAGAATTAGTGGCCCCAGTCTGAACTATGCTCTGTTTGCAGAGCTCAAAATGCCCATTGTTAACACACAGTGTGAGCAGGCTCCCCTCTGCCAGCTGGGGCCATTTATAGTGGCCAATTTGACAGGTGAGCTGCATGCATAGCTCAAATTGAGATCGGCATGCAGCTCTTTCAATGGAGATTTAAACCCACGTAGACAGAAATGTAGTGTGAAACCCAGGAATTACAGTGCCTTGTATTCACCACCTTTGGCATTTTTCATGTTTTGTTGCCTCACAACCTGGAATTAACATGGATTGTTTGATGATTTGCCCACAATTTTGAAGATGTTTTTTTTTTACTGTGAAGCAAACAACAAATAGGACAAAATAACAGAAAATGTAAATGTGCATAACTATTCACCCCCCTAAAGTCAATACTTTGTAGAGCCATCTTTTGTGGCAATCACAGCTCCAAGTCGCTTTGGATTAATCTCTATGAGCTTGCCACATCTTACCACTGGGATTTTTGCCCATTCCTCCTTGCAAAACTGCTCCAGCTCCTTCAAGTTGGATGGTTTGCGCTTGTGAACAGCCATCTTTAAGTCTGACCACAGATTTTCTATTGGTTTGAAGTCTGGGCTTTGAGTAGGCCATTCCAACACATTTACATGCTTCCCCTTAAACCACTGAAGTGTTGCTTTAGCAGTGTGTTTGGGGTCATTGTCCTGCTGAAGGTGAACCTCCGTCCTAGCCTCAAATCATGCACAGAGTGGTACAGGTTTTGCTCAAGAATATCCCTGTATTTAGCACTATCCATACTTCCCTCAACTCTGACCAGTTTCCCAGCCCCGGCTGCTGAAAAACATCACCACAGCATGATGCTGCCACCAGCATGTTTCACTGTGGGGATGGTGTTCTTTGGGTGATGTGATAGGTTGGGTTTGCACCAGACATAGCGTTTTCTTTGATGGCTGAAAAGTAAATTTTAGTCTCATCAGACCAGAGCACCTTCCTCCATACATTTTGGGAGTCTCCCGCATGCCTTTTCGCAAACTCAAAATGTGACATTTTGTTTTTTGCTGAAAGTAATGGCTTTCTTCTGGCCACTCTGCCATAAAGCCCAACTCTATGGAGTGTACGGCTTATTGTTGCCCTATGTACAGATACTCCAGTCTCTGCTGTGGAACTCTGCAGCTCCTCCAGGGTTACCTAAGGTCTCTGTGTTGCCTCTCTGATTAATGCCCTCCTTGCCCGGTCCGTGAGTTTTGGTGGGCGGCCGTCTCTTGGCAGGTTTGCTGTTGTGCCATGTTCTTTCCATTTGGTTATGATAGATTCAATGGTGCTCCTGGGGATCATCAAAGATTTGGATATTTTTTTTATAACCTAACCCTGACTTGTACTTCTCAACAACATTGTCCCTTACTTGTTTGGAGAGTTCCTTGGTCTTCATGGCATTGTTTGGTTAGTGGTGCCTCTTGCTTAGGTGTTGCAGCCTCTGGTGCCTTTCAAGAAAGGTGTGTATATGTAATGACAGATCATGTGACACTTAGATTGCACACAGGTGGACATCATTTCACTAATTATGTGACTTCTGAAGGTAATTGGTTGCACCAGAGCTTTTTATGGGCTTCATAACAAAGGGGGTGAATACATACGCACATGCCAATTTTATGTTTTCTATTTCAAAAAAATAGTTTTATGTATATATTTTTCTCATTTCACTTCACCAACTTAGACTATTGTGTTCTGATCCATCACATAAAATTCAGATTAATAAAACATTGAACTTAAGGCTGTAATGTAACAAAATAGGTAAAAAGTCAAGGGGGTGAATACTTTTGCAAGACACTGTGATAGATACATAGATCTCCCTTCTGTCAGCCAGTGTCATTTTTAGTGGCTATAGATTTTTTGATGAACTGAATCCACTGATGAAAGTCAGCACTGCATACAGTCATTTAAAAACATTGAGAACACTGCAGCACTGAATAATCAACTGTTAAGGCACTCCCGGCATGAAGGAGTGAAACCGCTGCTTAGTAGAGCTTCCCCTTTTCAGAAATGCTGGCATGGCTGTTTTAAAACTCCAAACGCACGAACGGAACCAGGGGAATGCGCCTATCTCCCGGACAGCATACTTAATAGTAATCCAAACTCCCGAACTGTATACTCACGAACTGCTGCTAACCGACGAATCAATGTAACATCCAAGCGGCTTACGTTCCCAGCAGTCATTCTCTATCCGTGTATAGTAAATCCCCCCCCAAACACGAGACCAAGCTCCGTAGTTGAGGGTAAAACAAGATCTGCTTTAATGAGGGCTACCTGCCCGGTATTTATGCAGGTCTCCCACCTGGTGGACACTCCCCTAGGGGACCAGATGGAAGACTGGGACACATATTGGACAGTAGTCAATCGCAGTGGCTCAGGGTTAAGCACTCCCCTTTCCATACATAAATCCCTCCTCTCTACCCTGGAGATAATTGGGAAGGAACCTAATTATCTCCAGGGATAGAGGCAAATCGCCATTTTAAATATAACAGTAAAAACACATGAAAATATATAATTGTACAAATACCGAATGCATGTGCTTCGTGTAACGTATCCCCAAATAGCCTGGATCTGAGTGCATATTTCTACCGAATAGCGCTCAGATCCAATGCGCATAGTTCAATCGCCATGGAGTCAAAGTCCTTCATATGTCTTTTTGTATACGATTGACTCCATGGGATGGCTATCTGAGTTAAGTACATGCGTACGATCCAACCTCCCGAACGGACCGGTGTTCGTATGCCTTGACAAAAACGAAGGGCGACCGATAGCTTCAGCGGTGTTCGGTAGATAAAGTGTCCGTTTATAGTTCCATAGAATCTTCGCCGAACACCGCTGGTCTTTTCGCGTGTTTAAAATGGCCGCCGCCTCATGGTCGGCAAACGAACGACGACCACCCTGAATACGGTTAGAATGGAGAGGTGTCTGCGGTTAACCACAACATTTTAATTGGGGCCAAGAGGTTAACCAGTAGCACACTTCTCTCCTGGGTGGCTGTCCGTTCGGTAGTTTTGATCGGTATTTCTGCAACACACGAACAGGGGCATACGGACAGGCAAATAGACAAAAAAGGGACAAACAGACGAACCAGCAATCTTAGTCTGTATAGATGGATCTGTCACATCAACCCAACTCATTTCTCACTGCTTCACATGCTTAAACTCCTTCACTGTGTTAACCTTTACCACTTCAGCTGGAAGGCTATTCCATGCATCCACTACCCTCTCAGTAATACTTCCTGATATTCTTTTCAAACCTTTGCCCCTCTAATTTAAGACTATGTCCTTTTGTTGTGGTAGTTTTTCTTCTTTTAAATATAGTCTCCTCTTTTACTGTGTTGATTTAGGGTTAGATTTGGGATTAGGATTTTTTTTAAATTAGAGTTTTTAGGAGAAAGGATATAGACTCGGATTAATATTAAGATTGTTACTTTGCAAAGGTATACCAATTGCTGTACTCAGGAGATGTTGGTGAATATAGTTAATATAGATGTAGGAATGTAGGAATGCATGATTTCCTTCAAACTTTGTAAATGTACAATGTTTTCATATGCAAAAGGCAAGTGAATCTCCTTTATATAACAACATAAACGTACGTCATGCTCCTCCAATAATTTTGCATTAAAGGAACACTTTGAGAATTTGGGAACTATAACAATTTCATCTCAATTAAGTTGGTATAGTGCCAGGAGATCCTGGTGCCATTTTACATTAAGCGGTTAAACCATTTATGAGCAGTTTAACCCTAATATTGTGAAGTTAGCATCTATTCGCTTTGCCCCCTGGTTTCTGGTGATAGCTAAGGTTTCAATTAGGATGACTTGGACTGGGTGCAGCTGATCTCTCAGTCTATCACTAGCAGCCTATTATGGGTGCCCAGTCCAAGACTTCTTCAGTGATGCCCCAGACATGGCCAGAAAGCAAGGTGGATGGACACAAACTTTACAACTTTGAGGTTAAACAGTTCATAAATGGTTTAACCCTTTAAGGTATTAGAAAGCCCAGGCTGGCGCAATAACAACTTAATTGATGACTTTCATTCATAACAACTTTAAAGTACAGTCATTTAAGCTGATATTGAAACTATTTGGATAGAGTTTTTATGAAGAGATGCTATATAAAGAAAATATGTTTACATACCCCCAATCTAATACATTTATATCTACAAGTATTAAGTTAATTAAAACACATTAAATGCTTAAAACATGCATGTGTACTTATTTATCAGACTGGCATTGGGACCCAATAAAGCCACTGTTAAGTCCTTGACAGAACAGATAAAATAAAATAAAATGAATGAACAATCTCCTTATTTTCCATGGATCAAACAAACAATTCTTAAAAGGGACTCTTTACTGTCCAAATAGCAAAATAAATAAAATCATTACTTAGTAGATATACCCCCATCGCAACCATTTGGGCATTTAATTAAGTATTTTTTCATTATATCTAAAAACAGCTTGCACAAACTGCAGATCTCTTGTCTGCAGCCTTTGCAAGCCCTCCCCTTCTAACCCAGCCCATACTTTATGTGGCTGTCCAATCACAAACTTCCCAATACAGCTTAATGAGAAGTGTTTGCCAGGAAGGTACCTCTTGAGTTTAGCTCCATTGAACAAATCTACCAGGAAGTAACAGGACCAGTTGTCTAATTGACAATCTTTATATAACTTTTCCCACACTCTGAATCCTCATTAGAGCAATCTGATTGGTTGACTTCTCTTGGAACTTGCTCCCACTTAATAAGAAGTCCTCAATCGCTAACAACAGGTGGTGGCAGGGGTGGACATTTTTTTGAAAGTCTTAAGGAGGAAGAGATTCTAGTAATTGCCAGTCTGACAGGTTGCATGTCTCTGGCAAATGTAAACATTGCTGTTTCTAAAAATGACAATGTTTCCATTTGTCAGAGAAAAGGGACAGAACCTATGAACCAAAGTTCAGTCCCTCCCCTCCCACACATCACCATCCACTTGAATTGGAACACCGATGGGAGGTGTAATGTGTGGACCATGATCACAATGGTGGACCCCGTGGATCAATGTTGGGTCACTTTTTTTTGGGCACCTTTCCCTAGTGTCCTCTAAAGCTGGATATAAGGGAACAAACCTGGGATCGATTGACAAGATTTGGTTTCCTCCAGGGTCCTGCAAAATTGGAACCAAGAGGAATAATAATTCGTAATGGCTAGACTGGGTTCCCAAACCTGGGCAGTTCTATTAGATGCAGCTATATTGCCAGAGAAGGCAATATAAAAACAGAGAGAAGCTGGGGGGCGGAGCCTAGCGGTGAACCTGGACGGTCGCAAGCTCATTGAGCGCCGCTCAAGATTGCCCAAAAACGACTGAAATAGCGGACAAAGTGACCCGCATATCCCGCAAAAGCCAACTCCTGGACCATAGAAACAAACATGGGCCGTAAGAATAAAAAATCCAAGCCAGACAAGAGCCCGCCGGGCCACGATATTGGGGACCTATTCCGGAGCTCACAGAGGGCCGCATGGGACAAAATGGCGCTGGAGGACGACGGTACCTTATACTCATCGGTAGACATGGCTATGGCCCTGATGGAAAGGACCACTCAGGCGGCAAAGCAGTGCCGTGTCCCACTCGAGGCTGTCACCGGCCGGGACCCGGTCACCGCGACACAACTAAAGGAAATGCTTGCGGAACTCCGCGCGAACCTAGCGGAAGACCTAGCCCCCCTCAGAAAGGCCGTCGAACACACGACCACGAAACTGGCCCAAATCGAGACCACCCAAAACACACATGAATGGCGCCAATCCCTGCGACCACTACTCCAACAGCTACGCGATAATGAGGTGACATACCGATGGGGCCCCTCCCGCACGTTTTTAATAACGACCCAAGACGCTACCCTCCGAGCAGACACATACCAGGAGCTGGAGGACCACCTGCAGACACTAAAAATCCTGCCACGCAACAACTCGGAGGGTAGGAATCTGACACAGATGGACCTGGCCACAATCAGGGAGTTTGTACCACGAGCGGCGAGACACACCCCACCCACTGGAACTGGGACTGGAGCGGGGGGATGTTGGGTCCCGGTGGACACTGAGCCATCACCCACGATCCTCCTACTAAGCCAGGGACTTAACCGGTAGCATAGTCTCACTGGCCCTGCTGACCCCAGGACTTTAAACCAGACTTACGCTTATTGATATTTTGTTATGATCCATTAGATTTTATTGTTGTTATTGTTTCGTTGTTATGGTTTTATTGATGCCACTGTCTACCACTCTTGCCTCCATCTACTATATACACCTCTGACTAGAGGGGATACAGAGCGGAACATTAACAATACAGAACCGCTTAGACCGGGATCTATATAATGGGCCTGATCTCTTCATATGCGCACACACGGCACGACTTATAAATACCGTCCAGACACATACTTATCTAAGGGCAACACATCTGACAATATCTCCCCCCCACCCCCCTTCCTGACTCTACATGGCGCACAGGTCGCAAGCTCTATTCCAGAAGGAAGGGACAAACAACCCTGCCTAGGACACACCTAACACCTGCACCACTTCCACGACGTACACCCCGTGGCTATCCCACTCACACGACACTCCATCAGGCTCACACTACAAAACAAAAAACACCTCAGCTCACCGACGCACTCACATGCAACACCATGCAACTTGTGCTGTATCATTTACTATCTAAAAGAGCTGTTTCAGTGATGCCTTCAAACTGTATATGCTTCACGTAATACTGCTGTACCCTTTTGTGAGCTGAGAAAAATAAAGAATTTAAAAAAAATAAAAAATAGAGAGAAGCTGTATGTGAACCTGTTTAACTGGGCATGTATTTCGTTTTGTCTCTAATGATCATTAAGTTACATTTTTTTTTTTTCAGAGTTTTTGTATTTATAATACTTGTTATATGCTTGTTGTACCAGTTCTGCTTTTATAGGATCCAATGTATACTTATTTGCTCTATTACTATGGAGATTGGAAAATTAATGATTGTTTTTTATGCCAAAGCAGGTTGCCATGTGCTCAGTGTAAAACTCCCACACAGCAATGATATACATTTGCAACCGATTTAATTCATTAGTTTAATAGTTACAAAGGAACAGTGACACGTACACCACAGCCTCAAGAGATGGTTCTGAAAACCAGAATATCTTAAACTTCTAATTCCGTGTGTGAATGTAACAAGTCACCAGCCAATTCATACAATGTTGGACATAACAGGGCTCCGAGGAGTGATTGAAGACATGGTAATGGGATTTTTCCATGACATAACATGCAAACTTTTTTTTATTTCTGTATGGCACTGCCATGCTTAAATGAACACTATATTGTTAGGATTTCTAAGCTGTATTTCTAACACTATAGTATGCCTCTGCCTCCGCAAAACCCATCAGTAGATAATGGGTTAAATAATCCTTTAAACACTTATATGATTCCAGCACCGAGGTCCGCCATCACTGGGTCGACTTCTCCTCTGCTGACATCAGCGATAGGGGGGACCTAATGCACTTGCACAATGGCGCCACGCATGGATTAGGTCTTACCCAAAAGAAAGTATTGAATCAATGATTTCCTTTGGGGTTTTTAAACACATGCCTCCCAACAGTCCTGAATTTGGTTAATCCCCTCGATTTAAGGTCCTGTCCCATTATCGCACAGGGAACTGTCCCCAACATTCATAGCACAGCAAGAGCACTTCAACACACGTGCTCACTCTATGATTAGGACACGAGCACCCTGCAGTGGCCGGCCTCAGTAATGGACTGGCAGTCTAGGATGCATTCACACTGGAGTTGGGAGCATCGTGTCATGGAGTCAAAATCTTTTAAACAACATGAAGCTCCTCTAGTGGCTGTTTGATGGACAAACACTAGAGGTAGTCATAACACTGCAATGTAAACATTGCAGTTTTTCTAGGGGTTAAGGGACCAGGGAGACTGAACCAAAACCACTTCATTGAGATGAAGTGGTCTGGGTGCCTATAGTGTCCCTTTAAGATACTGTAATAATTTTCAGAAGGATTTACATGTTAAATGTACATACTTTTGTCATGCTCACCTGGTACCTGGTACACTATTTTAGTGTCAGTGTGCAAGATTCTCTGGGGATTATTCACTAGACTTTTTTTTTTTTTTTGTCTTATAATCTTAAAATTTACTTTGAAATTTGAATGACAGGTACTATAAGTGATAACATTTCCTTAAGCAAGAGATATATGGCGCCTCTTCAATGTAAGTAATTAAACTGTATGTGAAAGTGTGCCGTTCCCCACTTCTACGACTAACGCAAGAGAGCCGTAAGTTCTGTTTTTTCTGAGCTAAGCTCTGCAATGCAAGTTTTCTGGAGAGCTAAAGGAAGCTCCTGCTTAGGAATTTAGGGATCTCCAGAGATGGTAGTGGACTTGGGGAGCAGCACCCGGTGGACAACAGGTAAGAAGTCAAACCATTCAAAAATGCTTTGACTCCTTATAATGAATAGCAGTGCCAGGGCACTCCTGGCACCATAACCACTACAGCGTGTGCTGAGGAACTTAGTAGTGTTAGTGGAGGCAGGGAGTGGTGCCCAGCATCCCCAAGTTAAAAATGGTTTGACTCTCTACAATTGGGCCTGCAGCAGGACATTCCGGGCACCACATATACTATATTGAGCTGTAGTGGTTATGGTGCTCGGAGTGTTTTTTTTAAGCCCTCTTTGATTAGAAATACTGTTTATCTGGCTAATGACCATGTAGTTACAGCTAGAGAGTGGTCACACACAAGGTATCTCAGAATCCTGATCAGAGACACTTTTGTTTGTTAAAATTGTACATGATCTATCAAAAATGATTTAATAGTGGCTGCTCACACAGTGCGAAGTTAAGCCAAGGAGATGCACTGAATGTAGGTATCTTCTTAAATGAATGCATTACAAAATAAAATGCAAAAATTCTGTATTGTATTTTGTATAATGCATTAAAACATCATGCACCAAAAGGATACCTAGCAAGCGTAAGCGTTTCCTTTTTAATAATAATAAAAAAGATAGCAGTTTTTCTTTAACACATTATGACTATATCGGGTGACCCAACCCCAATGGGTTTTGTTAGAGATGTGTGGTTTTACGGAGCTGTGAAAGATTTGAAGCTGATGCAGTGAGTGGATTTCAGTCCTGTGTTTTTTGTTTTTTTAATGAATCCGCAAGTGAACTTTGAAGGCTGCATTTACTGCATTATCGCAAGTTTTGATTTTTGTGTGCTCTTGTGAGGAGATTAGCTGCTCAGGCTTTTACAAGCCATTTCCACATCGTTCTGTGAGGCACAGTAAAAAAACAGTTGCCAATTTCCCTTTTCGCGTTAAGGCCCATTCTGCCTCTGTGTTTATATTTCCTGTGAGCCCTCTTCATCATGCACGGCTGGATTCAATAATATATAACAGCAGTCGGACTTTTTCTAATTACTTTTTACAATGCTTGGAAACGTAATTAGGTTTATGGAAAATGATTACCAGCTTTCATAATTAACTTTCAAAATTCAAAGGCATGGTTAAATGGCAAACATTTATGGTGGGTAGCCTAAAGGAAAATTTGGGGAACAACAAGTTTAAGCAAGTTTGAAATGCTTTGTAAATTGTAAAAAACAATTGAAATCTCTACTGTTTTACCATCTCTGACGGAGGCTCAGGTAGAGGTAGACTGAGGCAGGCTGGGAAGATCCAATCATGTTTTGTAAACTTTGAATATTTGTGTTATTATATATATTATATATAGACTATGCCAAGATGACCTGACGCATTCAGTAAATTAATACAAATCACTATAAATCACTTAAAGAGACACTATAGGCATCCAGACCACTTCAGCTCATAGAAGTGGTCTGGCTGCACTGTCCCTTTTTCACTTAGTGCTTCAATGTTAAACATTGCAGTTCCATTGCAGCTCTAAGTCTGCCTCCAGTAGCTGTCTACTAGACAGCCATTAGAGGACTTCCTTGATCGAAGCAGACCTTTGGTCCAGTATTTGACGCTGAACGTCCTCACGCTCTACATGAGGACACCCAGTGTCTGATTTTTCCCCTTAGGAAATGTGACGGACCGCCTGGCACCCCAACTGGGTGCCTCCGCCAATCGATGCTCCTAGTGTTCATCGAGGACTCCAAGCACTCCACCAGACACCATAAGCACCGTAGACCCCACGAACCGCTGCAGCTTGGTTAGGGTCTCGCGGCCCACCACCCACCCTGGACTCAAGACCAGGATCCAGCTTCCAGTGGGTGAACCTCTCCTACTCCGGAGAGTATAGCAGGAACAGCTCTTATAAGAGCTAGTGATTATATTTCCAGGAAGTATAATGAGTATAGCAATCCCCAGAGTGAATATAGCTGTCCCCTCCACACATGAGATGATGCTCTATGTTAAGGGTGAAGAGAAACTGATTTTAATGGTGCCACACTTGGCCTTTTATGACAATCCCAATTCAAGGGGCACTCACACATGGACCTTGTGGGGAACTCCGTTACAAAGTCACAGACCAATTATAAGTGTTACAATGCATGACACTCCCATATACAATACAATAAGCCTTCCCCTTTATGTAGGAGATAATTGAGTTAAACACTATACTAAACTCAAGTGTGGATTGAGTGCATCATTTGACACATTTATGCCATGCTCAGGGTGCAACGTGTACATGTTAGAGGTGTGCAGTGTATGAAGAGTGTGGTGTGTGGGAGGGGTGCACGGTGTGTGAGGGGGTGCAGTGTGTTTGAGGGGTGCAGTGTATGTGTGTGAGAAATGCAGTGTGTGTGTGTGGGATGCAGTGTGTGTGTGTGAAGGGATTGTCAGGGTTTCTTTGCTGTTTTAAACAGCAACCCTTTTCTGTTTCAGTAATTGAGTTTCAGTTGCAATTACTATCAGCTCCTTCTGCTTGTTGCCACGGTTACTCACCTGTGAGTAGTAATCAACCCTGCTGCTAATCAGTTCTGCCTATTTAAGCAGCTAAGCCCAGAACCTCCTTGCCCTTGCGTGGTTTCCTGTTTCCCAGAAGTCTCCTTGTTCCTGTGTTTCCTGTTTGCTCCTGGTTCCTGACTCCGGCCTTGTTCCTGACTCCGCTGCTCTCCGTGCTCCTGATCCTGGCTTGTCTGACTACCCGCTCTGGTGACTGACCCCTGCTTGATTCCTGGACTTTGCTTTTGTTTATTATTTGTTATTTATTAATAAAGGTGTGTTTGCATCTACTTCTGTCTCTGTCTGGTTCCTGGTCCCTGACAGGGATGCAGTGTGTGTG
Source organism: Pelobates fuscus (assembly GCF_036172605.1). Taxonomy (NCBI): domain Eukaryota; kingdom Metazoa; phylum Chordata; class Amphibia; order Anura; family Pelobatidae; genus Pelobates; species Pelobates fuscus. The sequence continues at coordinate 38,782,044 of NC_086325.1, forward strand.
TTGGGTGCAGGGTGTGAGTGAGATTGGGTGCAGTGTATGTATGAGGGGTTCAGGGTGTGTTTGTGTCGAGGTGCAGTGTGTGTTTGTGTGTGAGTGGGTGCAGTGTGTGTGTGTGTGTTTGTGAATGTGTTGGGACTCATACAGGTCTGTATTGTGTGGAGGGGAGATGAATACTTATTTAAATGATATCAATAAATAAATGTTTTAAATAAAAATAAATTAACTTTATATCCCCCCTCCCTTCTTACCTTTGCCCTGGGAGGGGTGATATACTCTAAACCCTGGTGGTCCACCGGTGAGTAACTCAGGCCTGCAGCTACTCCAGTTCAGGGCTCTCGCGAGATCTGGTCATTGCATTGCCACGGTAACCATGGCAACTCTCTGACCTCGCGAGAGGTACTTTCAGGACCTGGCAGAGCTGCTGGCTAGAGCTCCCGGGTCCTGCCTTCTCCCTCCACCTCTCCGGATTTCAGTACCTGTGGGCCAGTGAGGGAGATCTTTTATCTCAAGGCACCCAGTATGGCAGGCACTGCTCTACATGGTTCGGCCGCGATGATCCTGTGATCTCCTCTGTCGGCCTCGGCCCAAGGCCATCGCAGAGCACTGGGCATTTGCCTGATGGCCAGTCCGGGCCTGGTCTGCATAGTAAGCCTTTAGTTGACCAGCCTGCATGATTGGCAGGCAGCCTGACATGTATTAACACCAGACTGGCCTTTTCTTTGAGCAGACATGCCCTCTTTTTGGGCTTGGTTGCCCTTTTGGGCGGCTCTGGTTACGCATCAGTGGCCCCCCCTTTTACTACGCTCACCGACATACTGCTTCACGGGACACTGCTATTAGTGGGTATGAATTTACTTGAAAGATGAAATCGAGAGATTAGCATAGGGTATATGTTTTCTTATAGCTGCATCCTGTGAACATCCCTCCATCCAGTGACGTACTAAGGGGGGGGCGGAGGGGGCAGTACGCCCTGGTTGCCACCAGGGTGGGGGGGTGCCATGCTTGGTCTGGGAGCTGGAGGGGGCTGTGTGAGCTGTGGCCGCACAGTGCCCCATGTAAGTTAGGGTGCTGTGCGGCCAGAACAGCTCACACAAGCAAACAGCTGCTAAACTGGCCGCACGGCGGTAAAGTGGGGGCGGGGCTAATTAAAAATTGGGGCGGAGCCAAACCGACAGCGGGGGCAGGGCTTAATATGGCCCTTACCCGCTGCTGTTAGGAGGTGCAGCAAGATGGAATCCATGCATCCCCACAGGCTTCAGGGAATCCAGTCCTCCTCCAGCCCACTGTCTGTAAGTAAGAGTGTGTGTGACTGTGTGTCTGTGTGTATGACTGTGTGTCTGTGTGTGTCTGTGTGTGTATGTGTGTGTGTGTGTATGTGTGTGTTACTGTATGCCTGTAACTGTGTGTGTGTGTGTGTATGTGTATGTGACTGTGTGTGTGTGACTGTGTGACTGTCTGTGTGTAACTGTATGCCTGTAACTGTGTGTGTGAGACTGTCTGTGTGTAACTGTATGTCTGTAACTGTGTGTGTGTGTGTGACCGTCTGTGTGTAACTGTATGCCTGTAACTGTGTGTGTGTGTGTGTGAGAGACTGTCTGTGTGTAACTGTATGCGTGTAACTGTGTGTGTATGTGACCATCTGTGTGTAACTGTATGCCTGTAACTGTGTATGTGTGTGAGACTGTCTGCCTGTAACTGTGTGTGTGTGCGTGTGACTGTCTGCCTGTAACTGAGTGTTTGACTGTCTGCCTGTAAATGTGTGTGTGGGGCTGCAGGGATTTTGTAGAAGGGGGCAGGAGTTTTGTATTGTGACAGAAGTCTTTATAAGGGGGGATAAGCAGGGAATTTGTGGAAGGGGGTTGCGGGGGTTTTGTTGGAGGGGGCCGGACAAGGGTTTTGTAGGAAATAAAAAATAAAAAGAAAACCTTTTAACATTTTTTACAGTTTTTTTGGGGGGTTGGGGGGGGGGAGGGGCAAGGGGGTGCCAAGCACAGGATCCACCCCGGGTGCCAAATGCTATAGGTACGCCCCTGCCTCCATCACCTCAGATAAATGATGCTAGAGAGGTCTGACTGTTTTAGTGTTTTTTGTCAATAAAATTCTGTAATTAGGCCCATCATAAATGTCAGCACCAGGCCCAACGGACTCTTAATCTGGCCCTGGCCACAGTGCAGTATACATGTATCCTATTAGTGGAAAACTAGTGACTGTTTCCATATTGAAGCCAAGAGGAGGGTAGTACTGGATACCCTTCTAACGGCAGTCGGACTGTGGTCGATACTTAGAACGGTCAGTTCATCTTTATCTTGTTTTTTCCCCAAAAATCTAGCACAACGACAGCTTCTTTCTGACACAGTAAGATTCTTGCTTGATTTCATAAATGCATACAAATGGGCATGATCGGCTCACTACAGTGTGCCACTGTTCCAGTTTTCTGCAGGATGCTGGTCACTTGCAGATAAATACGGCAGGAAGCCAAAAGCAATCTCTGTGAGCCCAGTTTAAGAAGCTATTTAAATTGAAACGTGTTGATCTTGGTGAGCAGACCAACAGTTTATGGAGCATCCCTATGGCACCCTGCTGATTTGTCTGCAGCTGTCTGGAATCCTGCTGAAAATGGAATGCTGACACTCATTCTATTCTTTTCATTATATGAAGCTCCACTTCTGGTGATATTTTTACTTGTTTTCAGTGTTAAGTAGTTGATATTAAAAAAAATAAAAAATCCCACAAAATAATATGAAACCGATGTAAATAAATTAAAAATGTTAGATTCTCACGGTGACTCCAACTGGATTTTCATGTCAGGTGCCTGTCAGAACAAAACTACAGCGCCCCCAGCTTGCCAACCCCAAAATAAAGCAGATAAAGGAAGTATAATATATTTATAAATATCTTAAAAACACATTAATATTTGACCAATGTATAAATGTATGGATGTTTATAGTTCTGCTCTGCTTGTAATGCACTGTGTTTGAATCTGTGAGTGTAGTGAGTGTACACAGCTATGTAAATGCATTTAGGGTAAGATATTTGAATTGGTTATGGTAAAGGGGTGAATGTCAGTGATAGATTACACAGGGTGTTTAGTGTTAAAAATATTAACAGCTTTAGAGGGGTTAAAGATGTAGTAGAAGGACTGTTTAGGATTATTGAGTTTACAGCTGGAGTTGGGTTAATTTTAGTTTAAGGTGTTTGGTTTTTAAGAGGTTAGACATTTAAGGCAAATTACTCCCTTCTGTGTCTTCTGTAGTCCAGTCAGATTGATGATATTAGAGCTACAGGAGCTGTTATACAGTGTGCATCACTCAGAGCTTCCCCCCTCCTCCTGCAAGGCATTTCCTATTTGAAAGGATGTTAGGGGGCAGATAGGAAGTGGCCCCTTCCTCTTCCAGTCAAGCCTCACACATAGACACTGGAGGAGCTGGAATAACACTGAGATTTACACCTTCTATAACGGACCCTGCAATATTGCTATCGAGCATAGTAGGCTGACTGGGCTAAAGAGGACATTGCCCAAGGCTCCTGGCACCTACGTCTCCTCGCCATCCTATTTAAGCACAAAAGGCATGTTATTAGTGCTGAAAACATGCCACCCTAGTGGTCAGGTGCCTACTCTGTCTAATATGATTTCTGGCTTTGGGTGTCTCTAAAGGTGACACTTTAAGTTAAGCGTGTCCCTATGAGATACAGAGTCTTATTGTATAAACTTGAGATCACCATTTTTTTTTTTCGGGTTTGCTTCTCACAGGCTAAGCAGCACTTAATGGTCACTTAAAGGGACACTATTGTCACCAGAACAATTAAAGCTTAATGTAGTTGTTAAGATTGGTATAGAATGTCCCTGCAGGTATTTTAATGTAAATATTGCCTTTTAAGAGAAAACTATTTTGGAAGTCCAATTAGGAGTTAAAGTAACACTGTAATGTTACGAATAACATCATGTATTCCTAACTCTATAGTCCTGGAATAAAAGTCCCCCCCCCCCCCCCACCCTCCCTTCCTCTGTGGAGTGAAAAGGTGATTTTACTTTTTCTCCAATGTGCCTGGTCACACCTGTCTCACTGAGATCATCAATCTTGATGATCTCTGCCAATCCAATGCTTTCCCACAGGAAAGCATTGGGAGACTATTGTCAATCAGCATCTCATAAAGATGCATTGAATCAATGGATCTCTATGGGGATGTGTCCAGCATGCAGAGTTTGGAGATGCTGAACGTAGGTTCTGCACACTGTGTAGAACTGGACTAGGAAGCAACTCTAGTGGCCATCTGAGTGACTGCCACTAGAGCAGGGCCCTCAACCCATCTGTTCCTGTGTGTCCAACTTGTCTGGTTACAACTACATGTCTGTTCGTCCACCCATTGTAAAGCGCTGCGGAATTTGATGGCGCTATATAAATATCATAATAATAATAATAATAAAAAGGCAACATTTTCATTGCCCAGTCTGCAGAGATATGCTGTAGACACCAGAACTATTACATTAACCTTTAAATAACTTTTGTTTCTGCCCATGCAGTCCTAGACACACCAGAGCTGCACAAAGTGATTTAATTCCTTAATTGCAGAGAATTTCAGGTGCATGATCTATACACAAGCTGCTTCATTAAGATAAAGTTGTTTTGTTGACTATAGTGTCCCTTTAAAGAAAAAATAGCTGCTTCTTTTCTGAATTTGAGCACTCAAGAGAGATCTTCCACTAAACTGTGAATTGAGGAAATTGTGAAATTTTGCCCACATTAGTCAAGAGTGGGAGAATTATTATTATTTCTTAATTTTGGAACACCCTTGTTAATCCCACAATTCACTATGTAAGAAATTAGTCCTAAACTGTTTTTGTAGTAATCTACTGCGGAAGCAAAATGGCTGCTCTCCACATTGAGGATGCCATACATATTCAGGAGGAAATTGTAATTGCTTGCATCAAAACAGGTGAAGGCAGCAGACAAGTTACATATTTTTTGGAAACTTTGCAATGTCGAACTTAATGGGGATTTCATTTTATATTGATTTCACATGCTTGATATGGTGGTATCTGCAATGGCTTGCGGGTCCCTCCTAACAAAACATGGCTCCAACGCTCGTGTAAAGTGCACACTAAACACAGGATGAAAGTACCGTATATACTCGAGTATAAGCCGACCCTAATTTTAGCTGTTACTTACCTCTCCTGCAGCTCCTGTCAGCTCCCTCCTCCTCCGCGCCGGTCCGTGCAGCTCTTCTGTCAGCTCACACTGTAAGTCTCGCGAGAGCCGCACTACGACCCCGCGGCTCTCGCAAGACTTACACTGGGAGCTGACCGAGGTGCTGAAAGGACCGGCGCGGAGGAGGAGGGAGCTTACAGGAGCTGCAGGAGAGGTAAGCGCTCACTGCCAGCCTTCTGTCTGTATTATGGCAATGTAAATTGCCATAATACAGACAGTGACTCGAGTATAAGCCGAGTTGGGGTTTTTCAGCACAAAAAATGTGCTGAAAAACTCGGCTTATACTCGAGTATATACGGTAAGTACTTTTTTTTGGAAGCCAAACTACAGGCATGAGGTTTGAATGTTGCAATCGAAGTGAAACATAAATAAATAAACACAAGCAAATTTTCAATCAGAATGTTTATTTAATAACTTTAGTGATACACCTTGGAGAATGGCCGTGGACCTTTATTACGGATTTCATAATTCCAAATAAACCATAACCATATGAATAATAATAAACCATAACTTTTAAAACCAACATATTAAATAACCACTTTCCAAGGCTCTGCCCCCCTCCAAAGCCAGGAGCCATAAATATCTCTTCAACCAAATCCATCAAATCCACCCGCCTGTGATGACCAGGAGGGCGACTTACATCCCATAATAAGGTCACGACATAAAATGAATAAAAAAGGGGGGGGGAGGGGGGGTGGGAACAGCAGCTTAAATATTTTAATATATAGCCAACCTTCGGATTTGTCTGGCACAAGCTGAGGCAATTAATTTTTGGCGCCCTTTAATTTATACCCCTATTTTTCCCTCCACTATTGTCCTCGCGCTGCTATCTACCAATCAGGGCTCATGCCCTGGTCGCGAGCTTGCCGCCCTTACTGCCAGCGCGAGCTGTCTTGCAATTGACCCTAACCTGCATTTAACCCCTAGCGAGAGCGCTATACTTACCACCCACTTTGCTCCATCAAACCTCATGGGGCTTCTCCTTATACAGTCCGCATGCCCGACAATAAAACTATGATTGGTTTGGGTTTAGTTTGTCATACATCAGTAGACGTGAGGTCTGAATCAATTTAATAATTCTGAAAAGAAGAACTCTGTCATCTCATTCTGTCAGGACCTGACCTGGCTTACTCTGCTGTTATTTAACATCCAATTAAATAAATATAAATATGGGTTAGTAAAAGTGAGATGAGGATTTTTAGATTATTGTGTAACAACTAATCTGCTGTTAAACAGACTCCTACTGCCTGATTTAGTATTTTAATAAAGGTTACTGCATCCACGCACCATTAATGTTTAAATATACATAATAGTTTTAGTGAGAGAGTTCTGGATTCTGTAATTACAGGCTGGGGTTTGCCAGGGTAAGGTTATTGTATGTGCATTGAGGTCAAAAGGTAGCTTCCCAGTGGCAACTCCTATAAAGCTTTGCCAACCTATTACAGCTAAACTAAGCAAAGCAATAGCAGCCACATATATCTGCCTGTCTGAGATTAGTGGGAGTCACACTCCCAGGGAGATGCTGCTACTTTTGGCCACCTTCATTAATTCAGTTCTCCAAATACTAATATACGTTAAGAGGCTCTTCGGACTCTCTATCCCAGCATATCATTAATGGGCAAGGGGTTGAATTAAAGACAGCAGTTGCAAAGTGCATGTAGCTCTCACCAATCTTTAATTAAAGGGACACCTGTCCCTGTCGTTTTAATCCAGCAATGTAAAATAGTGCCGTTCTGCAATCCAATGCTTACCCGTAGGAAAGCCTCCAAATGTCGGGCACACGGACTGTATAAGGAGAAGCCCCATGAGGTTTGATGGAGCGAAGTGGGTGGTAAGTATAGCGCTCTCGCTAGGGGTTAAATGCAGGTTAGGGTTAATTGCAAGACAGCTGGCGCTGGCAGTAAGGGCGGCAAGCTCGCGACCAGGGCATGAGCCCTGATTGGTAGATAGAAGCGCGAGGACAATAGTGGAGGGAAAAATAGGGGTATAAATTAAAGGGCGCCAAAATTAATTGCCTCAGCTTGTGCCAGACAAATCCGAAGGTTGGCTATATATTAAAATATTTAAGCTGCTGTTCCCCCCCACCCTTCCCCTTTTTTATTATTTTATGTCGTGACCTTATTATGGGATGTAAGTCGCCCTCCTGGTCATCACAGGCGGGTGGATTTGGTGGATTTGGTTGAAGAGATATTTATGGCTCCTGGCTTTGGACGGGGCGGAGCCTTCGAAAGTGGTTATTTAATATGTTGGTTTTAAAAGTTATGGTTTATTATTATTCATATGGTTATGGTTTAATTGGAATTATTAAATCCGTAATAAAGGTCCACGGCCATTCTCCAAGGTGTATCACTAAAGTTATTAAATAAACATTTTGATTGAAAATTTGCTTGTGTTTATTTACCTATTTATGTTTCACTTCGATTGCAACATTCAAACCTCATGCTTATCTATGAATAAGTATTGTATTGGCTGAGATCATCTAAATTGATGATCTCAGCCAAAAGCTTGGAGCGTCTCCAAGGAGAATGGCACAGTATGGGCTGAAATATAGGTAAGCAGAACTTATTCTTCCAATCAATTACACAGTGGGGGTGGGCATCACTGGCACAGATAAATTAAAAACTGTAGCATTAGGAATATACTTATATTCCTAATTCTATATTGTTCCTTTAAAGATGCCCTATCGCTAACATTAAGTAAACAAACAAACAAACATAAAATAAGATATATGTAACAGGGAAGATATGTAACATGGGGCAATCATTATTATATTATTCTCTCTCCATTTTACACCCCCTCTTATATATTTCTATGTATTTTTTCGATACAAAATGTAAACTATTGTAAGCATGGCATGGTTGCAAAGTTTATAAAATCAGCTATGTAAGTAAAACAATGGAGATATTATTATGATAGTAGATACAAAATACAGCACATTCCATTCTAATCTAGTTTATACATTCCCCTTACATTCTTACATTGCCTAAGCCTGCTTACAAAGTACCCTATGTTTGGCAGGTCCTCTGCTAATGCTGGCTTTTATGGGATTAACCCACTCAATGGATATTATCTCTCTCTCGGGAAGTCAGGGTTTTAACAGGTTCCTGTAATAAGGCATCTGTGATAGGGAGGGGTGCGTTAATCTGACATTGGGCAATCATTGGAAAAGAGACTGCCAAAAATGCTCTACTTTGTAAGCAATGGCAGGTTACCCAACTATGCAAATTATGATAATTTATGTGATTCAAAGCCGATTGCAAAATTGTCCACTTTCCAGCCATTAGACTGTTCTTGCCATTTATTTGTTATTTATTTTTAAATGTTTAATAAAGGGGAACTGTCATCTCCCTGGAAAATAAACCATTGAACAAAAAAATTAAAAATGACCTATTACTTGTGTTACCTTTTTTGTTTTTATGAGATACTCTATATTCTTTGTAATTTAGCAACTCACGATCCAGTTCAGAAAAGACAAAGCCAGGCCAGGTGCAAATGAAGGGTGTTATAACAATGACTGACAGTGAGCTAAGATGGAGTCGCCCACTTGCAGTATAAAGAGGTGTGGATTTCTATATTTAATTTTATTTTTCACACCTCAAAACTTCATATTTGTTAAAACAAAAAGGTTTTAATATAAAATAAATGAGTACATTTATATTTTCGTAGGGCATAGAACGAAGTGTATTCAAAATGTGCACCGTATCAGTTCATGTCTAAATTCTGACAATAACTACCATACTGCTCCCCTCATTTAATTTGCATGACACCCTTAAGAAAAAGGACATGGCAGGCAAGTATTCTATAGGAACGGTATCCCTGGCAACATTATAAGCGGGCTATTCACTAAATGGGAAATACTAGAGAAATGAAAACGTAATTACAAACTGTAGACCAATATAGCCCATACAGTTTTAACTACCTTGGTCATTTCACTAGAACTTCTACTATTAGTGAATAATGTTTGTTGAATTAGGAAATACCAACTGGTTTAACTCATCAGTTTAAGGCAGTCGACATGCCCACAAAGCAATGACCAAGATGGACATTAAATAACTGTATAGATTCTAAGATGGAGTGGGTGAGAATGCCACATGTCCAATATACTGTTAAAGGTTACTTGAAATAACCCTTGAATTGAGGTATCATATATTTTTGTGATATAATTTTCTATTATATCTCCACGTGTACCTTTTATGTAACAATCTTTCAATATCCATTTAGGTTTAAAAAAGTGTGGTATTTCTCGGAGAACTGCCCAGTGGTACACTAGACTGGTCAAATGTTTTGGTGTCCTAACTGAACTGAGGATTTTGGCTTTCATCTTCTTTCTTCAAACTAAATAAAATTTGGTTTGGCATTCCAGGGCACGTAGGTTGCCTTATTCATCTTGGAAGTTGAAGGGGTCTGATTGAAGCTGTAACTCCCATTACATTGTCAGACACTGTGTATATTACATAATAACTCATGGTTTGAACTTGAGAAACTTAAGGGTGCATATACATTTGATGTATCGTTTCGACCATTCCTTTTTACCAAAATCTGCATGATTCATAACCTGACAACAATTAGTGTCAAAAGCATGTATAACTGTGCAAGAACATGTTCTACTGTAGAATACTAATTGGAACGATTGTCAAGTTACTGATAAAAGGAATGACTCCTATAGATACAAATATGTAGTTAATGACAATCACCTTCTGTTGTTCTTGTAGCTCACAGGTTAAGTGACAAGGACTCTTCATAAAGTAGAGTTCTTGGGTCTTATTGTCAGTTCATATTGTCATGATTATAAAAAAACAGCACATGCTACCCTGACAGTTGTGTTATCTTGAACACAGTTCTGACAAGAGATGTTATTTTTCTGAAGACCATTAGCAATGTTCTTAACGAAATCTGTTGCACTTGCTGAGACTTCGCAGATGACAAACATCTAGGAACAGCCTTTTTTTTTTTCCCATAAAAGAACTCACAATTGAATGTTGAATTCTCATTACAAATATTTCATCAATTTCCGGTACGTAGATTCTTTCCTGAAATGTGTTACTCCTTTTTAAACATGCCATTGACTCTAGTGCTGTATCAAGCTAATCCCTGACCAAAAAGGGATGAGTATCAGGAGTACGGCTGAACATTATGAAATCCATTGTCCGCAGCAGCACCACATGTTGACCATGCATCACTATATCTCTGGCAAGCTAG